>NC_062214.1:187585696-187890824 GCF_902686445.1 Sciurus carolinensis | reverse complement strand
GTGTGCCACCAGGCCCAGCCATCCATTCTTCATAGGGATCAGAGTAGAAAAGGCTCATCCTGCTAGTAAGTGATACAGAACTCAGCATTTCTGATAGCCAGTGAGCATCTTGTTTCAGGTTTTCACATGGGCTTTTTAATTTTGGGTCCCTGTCATCTCAACTTGTATTATTCTTTAAGTTGAATTAACTATAATCAGTCTAATTAAGGCAGAAAAACTTTCAGAGAAAAAACTGCTTGGTGGACTGGGGATATGGCTCAGTTGGTAAAGTGCTTGCCTCACATACACAGGCCCTGGGTTTGATTCCCGCACCACCAAAAAATAAATAAATAAATAACCCAAACAAACAAACAAACAAAAAAACCCTGCTCGGTCCAAACAGTTGAACCAACCTGGGAATGGGCCATGGGAGAGGGTTACCAGCAGGAGCCGTGTGACTTGAGTCTGCTGCGGAGCTCCCCACTCTTCTCCCCACTCTGCAGCCTTTGTCTTTAACCCTAACACCTCGTGAGGCGGGCGCTGTTACTACCCATCTGCAGAGCCCAGCGGGGCTTACCCAGGTTCAGCCCTTGCTGACGTAGTAGCAGGGGTCCAAACAGGCCTGTCGTTGGCAAGCTCATGCTCCAGTTAAAGCTGCTTTGATCCCGAAAGGTGCTAAGTAAAGATGTTGGGGAGCTCCCCTGGGAGCCCAGCTCTGAGCTGGGCCCCAGGGATACATACCCAGGGGCCACCAATGTAGAATCAGTTGGTCCCTTCTCCTGTCGTGTGGGCTGTGGCCACCAGGTGGTGCTGTGGGGAAAGAAATGGTGGCAATCCTGGTTCAGCTTCAATCCTAGGTCAGGGATCGGTTAAGTTGGTCCTTTTAACTTATGATGTGTTCAGGTTGGAGCAGTTTTCTGGTTTGTGAAGACTCTGCAATCTAAAGGCCAGGGAGTAGAGGAGGTAGAGGAGGCCTAAAAAGAAAAAATGATTCTCCTTGCCTCGAAGCAGCTTGGGTATGCAGAAGAGGTTGCTTTATTATTTCTAAACTCCTTCTGCCCCAAGAGGTGATTTTAGAGGTGCAGATACTATCTGTGAGTACCTCAGGTAGACTGCGTCATGACAGCGGCTGAGAAGCTTGTCATTACGGGTTTCCAAGGTCTTAGGGAACAGGAGCCGTAGGTGAGCTGAGTAGGCAGAGACCCTGTCATTAAAAGGCATGCGTAAGGGCAGCTGCTCCCACGTTCATGTGCATCCTCATTTAATAATTAAACACGCTGGAATCGAAACCCCATCTAGATTGCCGGCACCTTTGGCAGTGTGTCGTTCTCCTCACGTGCCGAGTGAGTCCGTGGTTGGATCGGGATGCCCCTAATTTAATTAAATCGAGAAAGAGTGTAAATGATTCCCTGGGCCCCAGTTCTGGTCTAAGCATTAGGCATCCGTTCCACCTTCTCTAGGTTGGACAGGATTCTGATGTCTTAGTTTCATTTTGCTAATTTAGATTCATTTGTAATTATTGTTCATTTCACTTGTTCTTTTTTTTTTTTTTTTCCCTTCCTCCTCTGGGTTATCCGGGTGATGACAATTTAGCAGCTCAGCGCAAAAAGAGTCCCTTTTTGAGAAGCAAAAGCAAGGACAAAGACAAGTCTCCATCGGCCCAGCCAGCTCTCTCTAAACGCCTGCGGTTCTGGTCCTCCTCCGACATCCCGTCCTCTCCTAACGAGCCTCTCTCTTTCTCAGACATTGGAGATTTCTAATCCCTTCCTTTACCATGTGTCCGCATCACGTCTCCTTCATTTCTGAAACTCAAACAACAAAAAGCCAGTACCCAGGGGCCATGTGGCCTCTGAGTGGACCCTGCTCCTGACCCCAGTTCCAAAGTAGCCAGCACGGATTCTGATTTCAGAGTAGAAGACGAGTTGCCCTTCTCCCTGGACCGTTTCTTCAGAGCAGCCCAGTTTTAGGGGACCCTGGGGGCATGCTGCACGTGCCCTTGGGCCGGATGTCCATGCCGAGTAAGTCGAGGGGCCGTGTGCTTCCGCCCTCCACGCCCGCAGGCCAGTGCGGCGCTATGTGTGAAGCAGAGGTGGCCGCTTGTCGCTGTGCTTCCTGAACCGCGCAGCCTGTGCGCGAGTCTTCTCGGGCTTATTTTTAAGCCACTAAACCGGAAGCTGCTGCCCTTCCATCCTCTCCTTTGGCAGAACACGAGTTGTCGGCTTTGCCGACGGGACCCTCTTGGGTTGTGTTCTGTGCTTTGAAGGGTCGGTGGCTCGTTCAGGCAGCTCGGACCCCTGCCTTGCTTCTGCCCTGCCAGGCTGCAGCCCAGAGCGAAGTTTTGTGGCTGTGCTGCCACGTCTCGGGGGCGGAAATTAAAACAGCAGTGGACAGGAAGAATGTCAGCCTGAGGCTCTCAGACAGGCCTGACTGCAGCGCCTCCCCTCCTCAGCCAACGCGGCGCCGTCTTCACGGTGGCCGGATGCCCCTGCTTGGCTACCTGCACGTTTCCCCTTAAGTTGATCCAGTTTCCAAGATTAAATTGACCTTGAAATGGCCTTGTCAGTTCTGTCTGTAAAGGGAAAGCGAGTGTCACCATGAAAACAAGGTAACCCTAAAGATCCCACAGCTGCCGGAAGGCGCTGGGCCTCCTGGCCCTCGCGGTGGGAGCCCCGGCCACCCGTCTCCCTTGCATGCCGCGGAACCCGCTGTCTCTGTGTCGCTCACGCTGTCTGTCCACCTCCACCTCCGCTTGGATGCTCATTCTCGCCTCACCCGCGGGATGACCTCTCCCGCTCCATCCCACCAGACTTGAATCTTGCTTCTCATCAAGGTTATCTTTCAAAGCCCAAATTCTCCCAGTTCCGCAGATCTGGGCGTTCAGAGCTGCACAGTGAGCCCAGGCGTGGCCGGGCGACCACCCTCCACACAACTCAGGGCCCTGGGAGACGGAGGACACCCCCATGATATTGTCCCTCCTCAACCTGGAGAGCCCATCCCCCTCCCACTTGGTTTCTTGTTTTGAGTGTTTTTGTTTTTTGGGTGGTTATTGTTTTTTCCATTCTGACGCGTGGTTCTATTTGATTTTGACAAGAGCACACGTTCATGGTAGGAAGATCGATGCTGGTGAAAGACCTAAGACACCGGGCGAAAGCCGCCTCGTGTCGGTCTCACTGTGAGGAGCTCAGGCTGCTTTTTTCAGAAGAAAAGTGATGTGAGGTTGGCAGTGGACTTCTTTGTGAAATCCCCAGGCAGGCCTGCTGGCAGGGTCCCTGTGCTTCAGCTGCAGGTCCGAGTGGTCCCCAGCAGGCCACTGCGAGGCTGGCTCGCTGGGAGTTGGGGTGCGGGAAGTTGCCCCGAGCTAGCGCCTTGGACGTCGCCAGCATCTCCTATGAGTGCGCCCTGTTTTCCCCAGGCTGCCGGGCCTGGCAGACCAGAGCCAGCACTAGCCTTGTGGCGTCTCCCGCAGGCCCAGAGCGTCCCGGGGTGGTGCCCAGCCGTGTCTCTGTGGTCCTCGTGTCCTGCCGCACCTGCTTCAGCCTCAGTGTGCTTGCCCAGCCTCGGCATAGGCCCCGTGGTCTCATTTCTCAATGTCCTCTTCTGCCCAAGGCCCTGGGGATCTAAAACCAAAGCGAGGGTCCCCACACGGAGGCAGCCTTGACCGCGCAGAAGCCCCTGCTGACCCGGCCATGAAGTCCTGGCCATCGGCGCTGGGCTCCCGGACCTGCTCGGCCTCGGCCATCATGGCAGCCCCTTCCGGCTCCGCCCCCGGCACCCGGCACCCGAGCCACACCAAAGGTGAGTGCGGGCCCCTCCCGAAGGCCTTCACACCCCGACGGGCAGGAGGGGCAGCGAGAGGTGTGACCAGAGAGGCTCTGCCCCACCGTCAGCCGAGTGACTTAGGACGAGCAGCTCAGCCATCAGGAGGCCCGAGGGTCGTGGGAAAAGTCTCAGAACACGCTGCTGCCAGTGTCCAGGCACAGGTGGCAGCGAGCAGCTCCAGAAGAGATGAAGTGGAGCTAAGCAGGTTTGGACTGCAGCCGGGCAGCTACCCTAGAGGCATGGTGGGATGAACGAGAGGTGCTCTGACCTGAGAGTCTCTTGACACAGTGGAGGGCAAGTGCCCCGTACTGAAAGCATGAGCGCAGGGCTTGCCGATGTGTTCTTTCCCAGGAGGCCATTGGCTGTGCGTGTTCTTACCCTCAGGCACGAGACTAAAATACTCATCTCACTAGCTGGCAAGATTCCCAGCCAAATGGCTCAGCCAGATCTTGCCAGGTGAAGCTCATGGGAGCTCAGGGATGCCCTGAACAGCTGAGGAGAGCCTGTCACTCCAAACAGCAAAACCAACGCCAAAGGCAACTGGAGTGCCGTGAAGCAGAGATAACAACTTTAAAATGCCCAGCATCAGTAGAGTCAGAGATAGGAGAAGTTACTATTCCCTGAAACAAGAACAGGATGCTGTAAAAAAGAGCAATCAGTGGGGGGGAAAGCAGCTGGAAATTTAAAATATGCAAATAGGAAAGAAAAGGTAACATTTAAGACTGAAAAAGACATCCCCCTATAAGAGGTGAAAATATCCAGAGACAGCTGAAGGAGTGTAATTACCTCTGGGGGATTGGAAGTCTGAGAGCAAGAGGGTTATTTTTCATAATAATAGCAGTCAGACAACTCTTGAAGCCTTGGGCACGCACACCCTTGGTTCAATAGACAAAAAGCAACATAGGCAGGGTCCCTGCACTCAAGGGACCCTCACGCTCTGGGCACTGGATGCCAGTGGGCATAGAGACCCTCTCATCATTTTGGAGAGGGCCTAGACGCTGTTCTTGGACAGAAACTAGCAGACTTGAAGCATAGGGCATTTCACTGCCCTTGGGAACAGGCTGTTGGTTGCTGGCTGGTGGGTTCCTGGGTCTGGATCGGGTTAGAAGCTGTGGGTGCAGGTCTTAACTGTCCAGGGAACCGGCCTCCTTAGGCCAGAGCTCACCTTCATCTTTGGGTCCCCGTCATTTCACAGAGAAGTTTGATTTGAGTTAATACTAGATAGGAGTCAGGAACCTTAGTGTCTCTTCTTCCTGGCTAGAGAAATAAGGGGAGGGCTAGACGAGGCTGGTCCCCAGGCACACTCCACACTCCCACCCTTACCCCACCTGCTGGACATAGCCCCGACTCAGTTGCCAGACAGAGGTCAGAGCTGACCCTCTAGCAGAGGCTGGGGCTTCCCTGCGGCCGGTCGGCGTTCTGAACCCCAACTCACCAGCTGTGTTCCTTAGGCTGTAATTCGGATGACAACCTCTGCGACCCACCCCTGGAACTCCAGTGCACCCACCCCAGGCAGCATGGTGAGTGACCCGCACGGGGCCTGTCAGTGTGGGTTCTGAGCAGGTCTCTATCAGCAGCACTTCTCCCGCAAGCCAAGCCAGGTGGCGCCTGCGCGTAGAGGAGGCGACTGTGGAGCAGGGCCGGGGCTTGCTGTCCAGGGAACCCGCCGCTCTCCACGCTGTGTGGTCATCTGTTACCATGTCCTCCTAGGCTCCTGTCCTCTGCCCTGCCAGGGGCCTGAGCAGGAGGCTCCTGCTTACCCGTGTCCGGCCGTGGGGAGTTCGCTGCTCCCCAGGCGTCCCAGCTCTGACAGCTCAGTCACCCCTTGCTCTGAGGCGCCCTGCAGGTGTGGCAGGAAGTCCTGGTGGCGGTGCCCGGAGCATCCATTCAGGAAGGCCTCGCTGTACTGGCTTGGGCTCCCCGTGCCCGTGGGCGCTCCGAGCCGTGCTAAGCCTTAGAGACGTTGGAAGCACTTGTCCTGTGGTTTAGGACAGTGCACGTTTCTAAGGAAGGAGAAGCAGAAATGATCCCAGGCTTCTCTGAGGTGACAAAATGCTTTGGCTTGTTTCCGGTTTTATTTATTGGTTTGTTTTTCCTGCAGTGCTGGGGACGGAACCCAGGGCCTCGTGCATGCCAAGCAAGCACCGCACACCAAGCCTCAACTTTTTTATTTAACGCTGACTCTTTATTTAGGGATTTCCTTTTTTCTTTCTTCTATTTTTTATTGGTGCATTATAATCATGCATAATAGATTCATTATGCCAAATTTGTACATGCACGTAGTGTGATCAGTCTCTTCCCCAGGGCCCTCCCTCTCCCTGCTCCCTCCCGGGCCACCTTGCTCTGAGCTCCCCTCTCTTGTTATTAGTGCATTGTCATTACTCAGCAGGATTTGTGTGGTATGTTCCCATGGACGTGGAATGATCCTGTTGACCTCTTTCCTCAGTACCTCCCTCTTGGTCCCTTTCAGAGGATCTACTGGTCTCCCGTCTATTTTGGAAATCCCTTGTATTTTTATTCTTTCTCCCTCTAGCTTTCGGATGTGAGAGAAGCATTTCCCTTGGCTTTCTGAGTCTGGCTTATGTCACTTAGCACAATGCTCTCCTGGCCCATCTCTTCACCTGCAAATGGCAGTCTCATTCTCCCCTGTGGCCGAGCAGGACTCCGCCATGTGTGCACACCACGTTTTCCGTATCCATCCGTCTGTTGACGGGCACCCGGGCTGGTCCCAGAACTTGGCTGTTCTGAGCTGCGCTGCTGCAAACATTGGTACGCACGCAGCGCTTGAGCGGGCTGCTCTGAGTTCTTTTGGATACACACCGAGGAGTGGGCCAGCTGGGTCATCTGGTGGCTCCACTCCGAGCCCTCGAGGAACCTGCACGGTGCTCTCCACCGTGCCCGCCGTCCCACTGGCAGCACAGGAGGGTGGTTCCCCTGTCCCCCCCGCAGTGGTTCTCCACGATCGCCATGGCCTTCAGTTTTGAAAAGCAGCTTTGCAAGAGCGGGGAAATAATCCTTAAAAAAAACGCTCAGCAGGTTCACAGGCGGTCGGCTTGCCTGGCACGTCATCCCCACGCCCCTCCGTCCAGCTCTGTGCTGCTGCTACAGCGCACCGAGGAGACCTTCGTGGTCTCTGAGCAGACAGGCTCGGTAAGGCGGCCTGGCCCCGGGAGCCCTCTGCCTCCTCACCACGTGGGGACCATACAGCAGGCCATCTCACCGAACCCCCAGAATTGGGGCTGGTAGCTGAGCACAGGGGTCTTCCCACGGGTGTCCCGGCTCCTGTCTTCAGGACGGGAGGGATTTACAGCAGCTTGGGTGACCTAAGAGGTGTGCCTGCTGGTTGGTTCTGTTTCCTCCTCGTGGCAAAGGGTCCCACCTTTTGAAGAGATGGCGTTTATTTATTTCTGATTTCCCTCCTCAGCGGGGTTGACCTCATGTTCGCTGTCCCGAGCGCCAGTCTTCCTGGCCCTCCCCGCAGTCTGCCGGCCTGTCAGGACTTGGGAACTGGGAGCCCTGTAGACCCATAGACCCAAGCAGATTCCCCGTGGGGACCACAGGCACCGGGCCTCCTGCATAGGTCAGCCAGCACCTGCTGTGTGCCCAGGGGTTGCAGAGGTGACCGAGACACTGTCCCTGTCCCCTCAGGGTTTAGAGTCCAGCAGGAGAAGTGTTTTCTCCCGAGATCCTCCAACACAGGGGCTGCTGGGAGAGCTGAGCACCCTGCTGAGGGGGTGGCCCGGCTTCCTCAGGGGATGGTGGCAGCCTTCCTGCGGGTCTGCAGCCGGGCAGCGCCACAGCCCCAGGGGCCGGCTCCCTCCACTGTTGTCACTGTCAGCCTCGATTTCCCCTCTGGGCAGATGTAAAGGGTGGTCTCCGCACTAAGGAATAGCCCCCAACCAGGAGGACAGATTGCTCCTTTTCATCCTGAAGTCCAGGTACCGTCTCCCCGCGGTCACCTGCAGGGACACACCGCCACACACGTGCGCACGACATCTTGGACAGCAGCTCGTCCCTGTTCCGGGGGCTGTTGCCACGGCTTCTGGAGAGAGCCTGTCGTGCAGCAGCCCCGCAGCCCTTGCTTGGTCTCCGCTGAGGCCCTGTGTGAAGTCGCTGTTGTCACTCGTTTCAGACTGAGCCCTAGACGTGGTAAAAGTGGGTCGTCCAAGCTGTCGGCTGTCGATGCCGCGCGCCACCTTGTTCTCCGCCTGTGGAGCTCCCGGTTCTCCTTCCTGAGGCCCCCGCCGAGCTTGGCTGAGAATTGCTCTGGTTGCACATTCTTCTCAGCTGCGACGCTTGACCCTGGGTCCCCCGGGCCCTGGCCCTTCATGCTAAGCACTCTCTTTTCCCTCAGCGTCCCAGCCGAGCAGCTTGGAGAGCAGCAGAAACCCATCAAGCAACAGCTCGCCTCCGAGCCTCCAAGGTGAGGCCCTCCCTGCCCAGCGCGGGCAGACCTTGAGCAGATGGTCCCTGGGCTCATGCTGTTCAAAACCATGTGGCTCGCAGGGCTTTCAGACGTCCTTACGGTTCCCGGCCTCTCAGTGTGGTCTGCACACAGGCTGCAGAGTTTGAGCAGGTTTGGACTCAGGCCCTTCTCTGCTCCAACCTGTTCCACCGACCTGGGCAAGTCCCGGGTCCCGAGTCTGAGCTGCCTCCCCCGTGGGACGCCATGGGTGCACCTCTTTCCCCAGGGCCGTACCTCTCACAAAGATCTTTTTCTTCTGGGCTTCCACACGCTCAGCCCTGAGTACCCACACCCAGGTGCCAAGTGAACTTCTAATGTGAATGGCTGAGAGCAAGCTGGCATGGTGGTTAATAATAATTCAGGCTGCGATGGCTGCTTCCACCAGGAGATGTGCGTGGCCCCGTACAAGGACAACGTGCAAATTTGTGAAGTGTTCCATATTTTTGCAGTGGGAGCCCTGTAGACCCAGGAAACTGTACTACAGGGTACAGTTGACACCTCAGTGTCACCTGTAGTTGCACCTGTAGGTTTTATCTTCTGTGGTAAAAGGGAAGCTGGCAGTAGTCTCAGGAGATGAAATATATATATATATGTATATATATATATACACACATACATACACACATATAATTATTATTATTATTTATAAATATAATTAACTTTAATTTGAATTTCAGTGGAAACTTTACTTTTATCTCATGTCAGTTTGTCTTTAAAGCCAAAGTAAAGCACTAAAGGATTCCAGAAGGTCCTTGTAGCAGGGCGGGACTAAGTCCTGGCAGGGTTTTCTGGGTTTTTTGGTTTTTTGGTTTTTTCCTTCATGGTACTGGGGATCAAACCCAGCAGTGCTCACCTGCTGAGCCACATCGCCAGCCCTTAGGTGTTTATTCTGAGACAGTCTCGCGGAGTCGCTCAGGCCTTGCAGAGTTGCTGAGGCTGGCTCTGAACTCGCGGTCTTCCTGCCTCATCCGCCACCACGCCTCGCTGGGCAGGGTTTTCTCAGTGGGATTGAAGTGAGCCAGAGGGAGCACCGTGCCTGCTGGCAGGGGGAGCCAGCTGGGACTGACGCGCGTCCCTCTGTCCCCTGCCAGGTTCCTCCGACCAGCTCCATGGCCGGTCCGAGAGCTTCAGCAGCGAGGACCTGATCCCCAGCAGGGACCCTGCCACGCTGCCCCGGGATGCCGGCGCTCCAGGACGCAGTGCCCTTGGCCGCCACGAGACCCCTCCGCCCCGGAACGGGCCTCTCCCCCAGGAAGGTGCCCAGAAGAGGGGCACAGCCGCCACGCACACGGGAACACGGCCCTGCTCGGCCTCCCCAAGCAGCGAGATGGTCACCCTGGAGGAATTCCTGGAGGAGAGCAACCGCAGCTCCCCGGGCCTGGTGAGTGCAGGCAGGGTGGACGCCGGGTCCCTCCCCTGCTCACTCGCTCGGGACTGGAGTCGTGGAGAGTCAGGGTGGGCGTGCCAAGGCCTCATGCTGCTCTAGCCTGGCTGTGGCAGGAGCCCGTGGGTCACTGGGCACTCTTTCCTCCAGGCCTGAAGTGAGCTCGCAGCCCGTGGCCAGCACCCCACTGGCTGGTTAGGATGTCCTGCTAGGGGTCACTGCGGAGCTCCAAGCCCCCGCTGACCCTGTGCCTTCCCAGCAACAGGTGGCAAACTTGGCAGGGCCTTTAAAGGGTCAAAGGGCAAATATTTTAGACTTTCTAGGTCCCGTAGTTCTGTTCAACCACTCGACTCTGTCACTGGAGAGAAAGCAGACGTTGTCCTGCGTCAGTGAACAGGCCTGGCCACTGTCCAGCAGAACTGGTCTTACGGGCACTGGATTTGGAATTTTATATGAGTTTCTAAACATTTGCTCTCATCAGTTACACATGACAGTAGAGGGCATTTCAATACTGCACACAAATGGAGCACATGTCATTTTCATGTGTCATAAGATAACTTCTTTTTTTTTTTTTTTTTTAGCACGGTACTGGGTGCTTGACTGTGGAGCTTCATCCCTAGCTGTTTTAATCTGTTTTTGAGACAGGGCTTCACTAAATGGCTGAGGTCGGCCACGAACTTGCAATCCTCCCGCCTCAGCCTTCCAAGTCACTGGGATCACAGGTGTGCGCCACCACGCCTAGCTAACTCTCTTCTTAATATTTTTGTTCAGTCACTCAGAAATGTATTCTCAGCTCGCAGGCTGCGTGAGAAGGGGTGGCAGGCTGAACTAGGCCGTGGCTCCGGGCGCCCACCCACACGGGGGCTCTCCACTCCCAAACACCGCTTGCTGACAGACCCTCCTCTGCCACCCTCCCATGTCTCTGCATACAGCTTTTGCGTGTTGGATGTGCTCTGTCTGAACTAGTGACGTGAGCCGCTGGTCACTGAAGTGTGCTGTCTTGTCACTGAGACCTGCTGAAGACGCAGTATTTCAGTCTTTCTAGTTGGGCTGTGTCTAGCTGTGAGCGCTCTGGTCGGTGCCTGCAGGGCCCAGTAGCACCGAGAACGTAACTGTTTGCTTGGCAGGTCTGTTGAGCACCTGCTGTGCACTGGGCAGTGTGCGCGGGGCCTGCCCCTGAAGCAGAGCCAGCCAGCTCCCAGCAGCTCTGCCGCGCCGCCTGCTCCGTGCCTCTCCTTACAGGTGGCAGAGTGGACGTGGAAGGACAGTTTCCGTCCTCCCTTTGTATTTCTGTCCACCAAGTGCTCAGTCTGCAAGGAGTCGGAGACCAAGCTGAGGAAGACAGCGTCCCTGCCCTTGGAACCCACGGTCTGTGGGGTGATCCTCGGGCGGGAGGTACCTCAGAACTGCCCGGTGGGCTTGCCAGCCACCTAGGTTTCCGCCAGTCTGAAGATGTATATTTTTGGTTATCGTTGACGATGCTCTTGCTACTGCCTGGGTACCCGTGCGAGAGCTGCAGCCTAGGGGGCTGAAGGGGAGCCCGCGACGGAGCCTGCTTGCTCGGTTTCGTCCAGTCAGGCTGCCTTTCCCTTTGCAGATCTCGGGGGTCTGAGCAAGGCCAAGGACCCCTCCCTGGTCCTCTTGAACCAGTCCCCATACTCTGTGGTAGGGCCTGTCCCTTTTCAGCTTAGAGGAGGTGACACAGTGGCCCGGGCAAGCCTCCAGCACCTGCCGCCCTCTACAGCAGGGCCGTAGTGCAGACTGCAGCCTCCCCACCTGGAGAAGTCACCGGAGGGGAGCCCACACCTGCCTCGGCTTCCCGAGTGTCTGATGCCGAGGGACGCGGCTCCCTGGGCGGCCGGTGGGCGTGGCCTCCTGAGGGTGGGTCGGAGGCGGGTCCTGCGGACACAGACGCGTTCCGCCCTTCCCCCTGGTTCGTGGAAGCCGCTGAGGCTGATAGAGAAGCGCGTAGAGAAGCAGTGGGCACCCAGATCCCGGGGGATGGGAGGATAGGGCCTCGTGCTCCTGGCACACAGGGCGACTAAACGGGGTTCCGTGAAGACCAGGAGAGGAGCGTGACGGCTCCAAGCGCAGCCGTGTCAGGGGTGAAAGCGTCACTGCCCCGAGTTGAGTGTCCTGCGCCGGATGCATGTCCTGAACTACCACGCTGTCCCCACGAGCATGCAGTTACCATGAGGAGCAGAGGAGCGGTCGCTGTGGGACACGGCCGGAGCCGGGCAGCCGGGGAGCCGGGCAGCCGGGGAGCCGGCCGCTCTCCAGCTGCATGGTCCTGACCTCGGCCATGGGCGGCTCCGTGCCCAGCACACAGCCCTGCCAGGCTGCTTGGGGACCGAGAGGTGCTCCTTGGCAGATCCGTGTGCAGCTCCTAGAATGGAGCCTGGCACCACGGCTGGTCAGTGGCATCGAGGACACTCGCGATCGGGGTTCGCTGACACCCCCCCCAGCATAGCGTAGGGAGCACGTCGCTGTTGGCAGGTGCGGTCGGCTCCTGAGCTACTGACCTGTCCTCCAGGTTGACACCTCCCCAGCAGCCACAGCAGGCCAAGCCTGCTCCAGAGGCAGCCTCTGATCCTCGCATCCTGCGGGAAGTCCCTCCCCTTCCTCCTCTCCCTGTGACCCCCCAGCCTCAGGACAAATCTCGCTTGGCTGCTCTTGTCGTGCTGAGAGGAGCCAGCCAAAGGCTGCAGTGACCCAGGGTCACGGGCCTCTGCCTCCAGTGGCTCTGCCTGCTAAATGGTGGCAAGGGACACCTGCTCCCTGGACTGGGGAGGCAGAGCCTGGGCGCAGCTGCTGTGCCAGGGCAGCGGGTAACAGGCAGCCTTCAGAGTGGACCGTCCTGGGCACTTTCCTGCCAGGGCAGCCTCACTTTCCTCTCCGGGCTCTTGACCTCTCCGGCCTCCTGCTGTCCCTTGGTCTCCCTTTGTCTTCCTTTCTCAGCCCAGGGGAACCATCTGGGTGGCAGTGGGGGCTCTGACTTTCCAGGCTCTCGTCGTTTCTTTCCATGACCATGACGTTCCTGGGCCTGCTGGAGTGACAGGGAATTCCGCACACCTCCCCACCCCCGGCGCCTCCTCTGCAGGGCAGGGAGAAGAGACGGGTTGGAGCGCGGGCTCTCGGCACAACGGAGTGGCCTGGCTTGGTGCGGATCTCGCCCTCTGGCTCAGTTTTCTATCTGTCAGGTTGAGGGCTGCCTGGAGCCCCGCTGGGGTCCTTTGCCCAGTGATTCCCCCCGTTGCCTGACCATCCTGGGCCCTCTGGGAGTCTGTCCTGAAGAAGCCCAGCCTGAGTGGGAACCTCATTCCTGCTGAGCGGACTCCGGAGCACATCCTGGCTCTGAGGACCCAGGTACCCTCATCTCACCTCTCCATTCCTTTCTTCTCTGCAGGACACTCCCAGTTGCCCGGATGCTGTCCTGCTGAGTGACTACTTCCGGACAGCCAATAATTTCATGGCCATCAGAGGCCTGCCGGGACCACCTGCCAGGAAAGAAGGAGCCAAGATGCCCGTCAGCCTTGTGGCCCCTATCAAGATGGCCATCAGCACCCCTGAGGGGAAGCAGCTGAAGCCTGGGCACTATACGAAGCCAAATTTGAGACCAGCTGAGGCGGAAGCCCCAGCCAGTACCCCCACCAGGCAGGTCCAGCCTCCCCAGAGCCTGTCCCTGGGCAGACCCCGGCAAGCCACGGTGCCCTCCACCTCCCACGCAGCTGCCAGCCGGAGCGCGTCCCTGAGCCGGGCCTTCAGCTTGGCCTCCGCCGACCTTCTTCGGGCCAGTGGGCCAGAGGCCTGCAAGCAAGAGTCCCCTCAGAAGCCAGGGGGTCTCGAGGCCTCAGGGGGCAGAGAGACAGGCAGCCACGGCCTGCACGGCCCTGCACCCCCCAGCTCCCACCCCCTGGCCCGGGAGCGGACCCCAATGCTTGGAAGGGGTGATGGCCCCTGTCAGGTCTCAGGTCCCCGCAGCCGGCCACTGGACATGAGGCGCTTCTCTCTGGCTCCCCCAAAGGAGGAGAGGCTGGCGCCCCTGCAGCAGTCCGCCACAGTGCCAGCCATTGCCACAGGAGGCTCCCAGCCCCAGCACTTCTCACCTGTTGCCACCCCAGCTGCCAGGACCAAGCCCAAAATGTCCCCACACTCAGGGGAGGTGGCCGCCATCGCTCCTGTCCGGGCAGGGCTCAGCGGCACAGAGGGAGATGGGGTTCCGGGGCAGGGCTACAATGAGGCGCTCCCCGCCAAGAGCCCTGGGAGGTCCCCTGACCCAGCTCCCCACGCCTGCCGGGGCCCCGAGGACCTCAGTCGAGGGGGCAGCTCCAGGAGCACACCGGCGTCCCCGGAGCCGGGCGGGGACCAGCAGACGGTGTGGTACGAGTATGGCTGTGTGTGACGGGTCTCGGGGGCAGAGGCTCCCGAGCCTTGGACTGCTGAGGCGCCTTCTGACTCCGCGGCCTCTTCTCCCGTCTGCCTGCGGTGCTGGGGGAGGGTGCAGGGGGAAGGGTTCCCAGGCCATTCCGAACACTGTGCCAAGCCCCGAGGGGAGGACCGCAGGCGTGTAATGCGTCTTCTGTCTCTGCAGCCTCCAACCGCTGGTGGCTCTAACAGACCGGCTTAGGATGGGGACCACTTGGAAAGCAGTGACAGAACCGACTTGGCCCAGAGCAGACACTATTCGAGTGGACCCTGGTGGAACACTCACGTGCAAACCTTTGACTTCCGTTAAAAAATATATTGTGCGCGTGCACACACACACACACACACACACACACACACACAGCAGGCTCACGGCTAATCCCTGGGGGTCTGGAAGCTCCACTCCCTCCTCAAAGCCATTGGATCCTGGGAGAAACCCAGACTGGCCAAATGCAAAGACCCAGAGGGCTTCAGGCAGAACTCAGGCGGTGTGCTGTCAACAGCTGGAGGGAGTGTTGCTGTCCCACCCTGGGGTGCAAGCACTTCCTTTTACCCCAGGGCCAGGGATGCGGAGCCTGGGCATTTGCTCCCTCCCCAACCTGGCTTCTGGACCCCTCAGGCCCCTGGGGACCAGCCTTCCTAGCTCAGTTTTCTATAAACACTGGATCTGCTGGACCTGGGCCATGGGCACAGGCGCCCCAGCCCCGTCCCAGGAGTGAGGGTAGCGGCTGGAAGGTCCGCACACAGGGAGCTGGGTGCTTGGCTTGTGCCACGGCTGGGTGCCAGCGTCCCCGTCGCGGATGACATGCTGATTTCTGAATAATTTGGGGGAGGGGGTAAAAACCAAATTTCTCTTAATATATATGTATACGCCCGTGAAATATATATACTTTGGGGATCTATTTATGTTCTGTTGGGAGTCTTTCTTTCAGGAATCGTACCTGCTGCTTTGTGTATTGGTCGGGTTCCTGGCACGTTTAGTTTTCCTATTGTAAAGGTGCTTTTCCTGGGATGGACTAAACCTATGGACTTTTTCTTTTTTTCTTTTTTTTTTTTAAGATTTCCCCCCTTTTGATTTAATGTGCTGAGAAAGAAATGAGGAGACTTTTGAATGTTAACAGGATCCACTGTGGGAATGTCTCAGGTGGCATGTTAAAGAGCCATCACCTGGAACGCAGGACAGGGTTGTAATAAAGCAGAATGGAGCAGAAGCGAGTCCTGGCTGCTTCTTCACGTGGCGTCGGCCCCATCCCAGCCGGCCGGGGAGCTCGGGCTCCCTGCTCGGCCCGGGGCTGCCCTGGACATTGGATTAGAGCTGGCGGTGGGACACCACAGACCAGAGACGGGGGGAGGCGCGCAGTCTTACAGTCAGGGCCTCCCCGAGTCGGCGAAGGCTGGACGCGGTGCCTTGTGGCTTTCCCAAGGCTGCTCAGCTCCTACGTCCTGGATCTGGAATAAGACCTTGGGGCCTCAGGTGAGGTGGGTGGATGGAAAGGGGAAGGTGGAGGTAGGAGGGAAAAGGCACCAGAAATCTCCACAGGTGACCAGAGGCTTTTACTGTTTTTCTGGCCCACGAGTCTCATGGTCCTTTCCTGCCTCGCCAGCCTGGCCTTGGGAAGGATCCCTTGCCTCCTACCTCCCGGCCTGCCCACCCATCCGCTGCCCCAGGGCTCCGCCATCTGTCCCTGTATCTGGCCACTCGGAGGCGACTGCCATCTGTACTGCTTCAACCAGTCCAAGCCGCAGCCACTTCGCGGTCTTCATCCTGGGTGGCCCTGGCAGGGTTTGCTACCGGCCAGTCTGCTTGACGCAGTCACGGCCCATCCCTTCCGGATGGCTTTCCCCTGCTCACCACTTGGGGCCCTCATCTGCCCGCTCTTTCCTCCTGCCACTCGGTCCCCGGGTTGTGCCGGGCCTGGGTCCTCCTTCCGCTACTTCTCTTCCCTCCACACACCCCACGGGCCCCCGACAGGTGTTGACCTCCAGCCGGCCTCTCCTGAACCTCGGGCCTGAAGTTGCTACCCACCTGACTACTGGCTTCCTCAGCCACCCCCCCCTTCTCCCTCATTCTTTGAATCAGTCTGTCTCATGGCTGCAGGTCTCATTCTGGACCCAGGAATGTGTCTGGAACCTGCCAACCGCTTTCGTCCCAGGTCACAACCTCCAGTGACTGACCCGAACCTGTCAGCCTAGCTTCCCTGGCAGGGGTCGGGAATCAGCAAGGAAAGGGACACCCTAGTCCAGATTTCCCTGGGGTCCCCCAACCCGCGTCAGTCCTAGGTCAAGTAGGAAGCGACCCCCCTGGGCTCCCTGCCTCAGCTTCCATCTTCCGTTCTTGTGCACCAGTGAGGGGGCTCCTGCTAAGGTCACCAGTGGCCCTGTCACTAGTCCCAAGGTACTCACTCCTCAGGGCCGTTCACGTCGGGTGACCTTTCTGGATCAGCGCCCTTCCTCAGCAGCCACACCCAGGCCTCTGCAGCTCACCTCGGGGGCACCCAGCCCGCTCATCACGCCTTGTCCCCATGAGCTGCACACCCACACTTCTGATGCCCAGCTCTTCCCAGAGGCTCTAAATGGGCACCTCCAGCCCCATCTCCTTTGAAACTCTGAACCCGTGTGTGTCCAGCTTCAGTGTCCCAAACGCACCTCAAAATGTCCAGCCCCCAACTCATCCACTCCCACCTCACACCTGCCCCATAAACTCCCAGAGGATGTTTGACAGCCCGCTTACTCCTATGTTCTGTCTGTGTGACCATCAATCCTGGTCCCCACAGGCAGCACCCTGGGGTCCCGGGGCTGAGGGCAGTGTCCCAGATCATGGATTTTGCCATTGTATGTTTGTAGTGAACCTCCACATGCATCTGACGTGACTGTAGTTCCAACGTGAATGAAGAGGGCACACCAGAGACCGTGTCAGACTTCATTTGTTAATGACATGCGTGACATTGCTGAATTTGTTTATGAATGTGGAATGAATATTTCCTCCATTTTTTGTGCTATTCACACTGCGATGGCCTTGCATATAGAATGCTTTATCTCAGATTAAAAGAACTCAGCATAATGTTTACCCAACACACTTTTGAATTTAACATTTTCCCCATCACTGTCTTAAGTCTAGAGACAAAAGCATTAACCAAGCCCTGGATGTAACATCTGCCCATTTCTGTGGTGTGAATATTCTCACCAAGGCTGATTCCAAACTGCCATTACAAAGTCACTAAACACAACCTGGGAAGGGGTGTGCAGCTACACCCCATTGTACAACCTCACCTCCACGCAAATACAAGTATAAACAATCTCAAAGGCATAGGTACTAGTAAAATAATTAGGAAGTAGTGAATTTTGAGTATTATCTTTGTTTCTAATATTTAATTGCAGGTTAACCTAAGTCCATTTTCAGTCATGGCCATGTTTAACAACTGGCTTGCAGAATTCCTGGCATTCATCAGTCTGCTCTCACAAGTCAGCTCTGGCCCACCATGAGGGACACCACCTCTAAGAGGTGGGCCAAAGAGGGAGGGTCAGATAAGCGGAGGAACATGCAGAGAAGCCGGGCTGGGTACTGGCGACCCTACCCAACATGGGGAGGGTCTGTGTGCAGGCTACAGCTGTTCGCTGGCTTCCTCATTTCTCCAGACTCTGGACTGACCTAGGGTGGCAGCAGGTAGGGATGGAACAAAGGGACCATATTTGAAGTGTCTGGTGATGCAGGCCCTGCAGGGGCACAGAGCAGAACAGCGGGCCTCCTCCAAGCGCAGCCACCTTCTCAAGCAGCCCTGGGAGAGCCTGGAATGAGAGGCGTAGACTTCTTCCTACATAGGGCACACAGAATGGTCACTTGGGCCCATCTGGGTCTGGACACTGTCTCCCTCTGCCCTCCCTCCTTGCCCTTCCCCCGGGAGCAGTGTGGTGAGGGGGAAGCCTGTCACCTCTCACTCTAGTGGGCGATGGTCTCCACAGCCGGAAGTCGGCCAGCGTCTGGTGGAGGGGTGTCCTGTCAGGACTGGCTGGGTGCCTGGGGAGGGAGGGGTCCTGGCAGGGCTCACGGACTTTGGGCCTAGCCAGTCTGAGAGCTGGCAGAAGCAGCCACCTGTTCCTGATCTCTACCCTCAGAGACAGCAAAAGGACAGGGGAAGGACTTCGCAGCCTTAGAACCCTCAGGGCCTGTCCAAGTTCCCAACACCAGGACAGTGATCCTCATGAACCCTCTAGAGGCCACACAGTCCCCAGGCCATTGCGGGGCGGGGAATGCTTTCCTGGGAGTCTGGACGGCCTCCACCAGTGGAGCCTCAGCCTCCTGCAGCACAGGCCTGACCAACCCCAGCCAAAAGCCAGGCGCTTAGGTCGCTGGAACAGCATCCAGACGGCAACCCGCACTACCTGGGTGAGGTGAGCCTGCCTGGCGGTTCCCAGAGGGCCACCTCAGCAGGAAGGGACACGGGAGGCTGGTGCAAGGGGACACCTGACCTTGGGCAGGATGCCCGACCTTGGACATCGCTGGCTCCTTCACCTCTGCAGCTGAAAATTCCAAAACCCAGTCTCAGGAATAAAGAAAGGCCTTTGGGAGGAAGAGGAGGAGAGGGCTGAGAGGTCGGCCCCTGTCATTCTCGGATCCAAGTCGATGGGACCTGTCACCCAGAGGTGTGGCGTGAGGGTCTTGGTTTGGGGCACAGTAGGTCAGAGGGCACCCAGGCCCAGGCCTCCCAGGTGGGGGTAGGTCTCAGAAGTCCCACACCGTCCAGCCCTAGGGACATGCCCTCACCCTCCTAGCTCCAGCTGAATTCCTGTGCTGGGGAGCAGCCCATGGCACCCGGGACAGCTGGGGAAGTGCCACCCTGCCCTGGCCCAGGGACTGGGGAGGCCGGTGGCAGGAGCGTTGCTGAGTGCCTGGGTGCTGGTGCTTCCAGTGCAGTTTTGCATTTAACGGTCTCGAGTTACCCCTCATCAATCTATTTTATTATTTCATTATTTATTTATTTATTTTAATTTTTTGGTTCATTCATTCAAATCTGCCCTCTGCTGGGTTTTGTCCAGGGTGGGTTGTGGGGTAGCTTGCGGGAACTGGTCCCTGCCAGTTCACACTCTGCAGGGGTGACAGGTTGCTATTCTTCCTGCCCCCAAATGACCCAAATCAAACAGGGACACCCTGCAGTACATCCCCAAACCAAAGAGAAAACCCAACCCTCCACCGCGCCCCCATGATACAAGGGCTCCTCTGTACGCACAGCCCAGTGTACTCTAGTCACTGCAAGGACTCCAGGGCCACCTCCTAGTCTCCTGTGGGTTTCAGTTTAGAATTGCCTCTTCCGAGCAGGCCGCCCTGACTGCCCTTCCAGAGCCCTGCCTTTGTGCTCTGGGCTCCTGTGGCGGGGCCCCTCCCTGCCTCTTACCCTCCAGTCATAGTGGTTATCAGAACGTTGTCACTGCCGTCCTAACCCTGGCTTTTCCTTCTAAATCACGTTCTAAAACCTCAGTCACTCAAGTTCCATTTCTGTTATGTACCTAATGTTTTCCTTGGAATATTTCACTTTGGAAACTGGATCATCACAGGACATCTATTCTGGGAAGAGAAACTTGCGACTTGGGACTGGCCCTCACTATTTTTAGATTCCCCTGCTCCTCAAGGACTTGGTGGGCAGAGTGCATCCCTCCCCCGCACCCTTGGTGCATCCCAGATGGACCCCAGGGGTCCCCACCTGGGGACACAGAGGAGCTGGGGCCTCACAGTCTAAAGAGAGCCGCCCACTCCCGGTCTGTGTACCCGTCTGCCGAGGAACATCACCCCTCAGCCGCTGTCCCTCTGATCCAGGACTGAGATGTGGGTGGCTGGGGGTGGTGGAAGCTAAGGAGGGGTGGTCCCCACCACTCAGGAGGACTTGTGCCTCTTCATTTCCAACAGGACCTCAGGTCCAATCGGGACAAGGGCAGAAAACAATAAAATAAATGCTCTTCTTCCTATTACACTCATTATTTTTAAAAGGAAATTGAATTCCACTCCAAAGTGAGTGCCCGTTCACCAAAGGAAGGTAGTTAGACCCAGACCAGGAGAGCCAAGCAGTGCTGCTGAACATCAGGCCTGTCGCCTGCAGAACACGCCCAGGCCCGCTGGAGTCACAAAGGGAGGCCGCAAGAATGCCGGCGGAGCTGAAGACGGGCAGAGGCGTCGTGGAGGTTCTCCCTGGGGTCACAGGATGTGTAAGACAGACTGGGACGGGAATCACTCTCCGGGCGGCACCTGCTGTGTGCAGAGCCGGGCAGAGCCGTGCAGGGCCGCCTGCATGTGCCCCTTAGGAGCTGAGCCTCAGACCTCCACCCCAGGGCTGAGCACAGGTGTTAGAGGGCAGAGGGTGACCATCCGGGCGAGCCTCCTCGGCCCTGCCCTCCCTGCTTCCCTTTGCCCCCCTCCGCCCCTCGTCCAGTCCCCACGCCTTCCATCCTTCAAGGTCCGGGGCTTCTCCAGGAGGTCTTTTGAAACGGCCTGGCCCACCCTGAGCTCTCCTGTCCCTGAACCATCCAGCCCTGGCAGTGCCCAAGCCTGGGGCACCCAGTCCCCATAGTCTGGGTTCCCTATGTCTCCAGAGGGCAAAGACACCAGGCAGCATGTAAACCACAGGTGCTGAATGAATGTGGGGGCCTTGGCGGGGCTCACTAGTTTCCTCCTGCAGAGATGCAGCTGCGGGTGCAGCTCAGGGGCTGGGCACTTGCCCAGCATGTGAGGCCCTGGGTCCCAGCCCCAGCCTCGCCCCAGGAGTGGGGGCTAAGCGACTGCTCGCTTCCTGTCACCGTGACAGCCGATTACCACAAACGCACCACCTTTTTAAAAAAAACATTTTTAGCTGTAGATGGACGCGGTATCTTCATTTCGTTTCTTTTCCTGTGGTGCTGAGGTTGGAACCCAGGGCCTCACACGTGCTAGGCAAGCGCTCTGCCCCTGAGCCCCAGCCCAGCCCCATGCAGCGTCTTAAAACAACACAGATTTCTTCCTTGAGGCGTCTAGAGGCAGAAACAGCTCCCACAGGGCTGAGCTCAGAGCGGCAGGGCTGGGTCCCTTGTGGGGCTCTAGGGGAGACTCCTCTCCTGGCTGGCTCGTGGCCTCTGCCCACCTTTGACACCAACAGCCACTGGTCGGACTTTCCCACCCATCGCCCTGAAAAGCTTCCTCTTCCGCCGCCTCCTTTCACTCATTTACCTCGGGTCCCCCAGGATAATCCAGGATGACCCTCGCCCTCAGAACCCCTAAGTCACCACACTTGCTACGTCCCTTTTGCCCAGTAAGGTACATAGCCACAGGTTCCAGGCATTAGGACATGGACGTCTTTGGTGGTCGTTGCTCTGCCTGTGACAGCCATCCGGCAGCACTCGGGCCGGGGTCAGCTGCTGACATGGACTGAGCCTTCCTGTGGGTCAGGGTCGTCCCAAGCGCAGCACACGCCCTGGGAGGGAGGACCCTTGGCACGTCCCAGGGGGGTCACTGAGAGGAGTGGCAAGAGCTACAAGTGGCAGAGCCCCTTGCCACTTGCGGGATCTGGGCCCCGCAACCTGGCTCCAGGGAGCGCCTTCCCGGCCTCCAAGTGACACGGCCACCCTGGCACCATGAAGGCTCCCAAGTCATCAGCCAACATCCTGGGCACAGGCCAAGCAAGGGCTGAGGCCCCACCCCAGGGGGGAATTCACCAAGCTTCCAGGTCAGGGTCCTGTCCAGGTTCCAACTGCTCCGCCAGCCCGCCCCCGTTTCCGCCCTCTCTCCCTGTCCTAGCACGCCCCCTGATGGGGCGCCCAAGCCCTTATCCTGGAAGGCTGGAGGGGGCTCCGTGGTTCTCTGTGGAGACTCCTGGCCCTAAAGTTCCTCTTTGCCAAATACCCCACAGCCCATCCCTGTCACCTCCGGCCTCCACAAGCCAAAGTCGGGAGCCCTGCGGAGGCTCATCTACATAGCAGATTGAAGAAAATCCATCACCATTTCCTCAGCTGTCAAGAAGAAGCCTGGCACATTTGAACCAAGCAGAACTCACAAGCCTCCCAGGTGCCTGGTGCTGGGGCAGGTGTAGCACTACGAGTTTTGGACTCATGAACTCAACTAGTACAACAGTCCTGTGAGGTACTGTTGTTACCCCCCATTTTACAAGTGAGAAAACAGAGGCACAGAAAGGTGATGTAATGTGCCCAAGGTCACACAGCCAATAGTGGAGGAGCCAGGATTTCATCCATTCTCTATAAGCAGAGAATCAAGGCAGAGGCTGGCCTAAGCTGGTTGAACAGCCTCAGATCGGCCCAGCCTACTTCAGCCAGCAGAGCCCCCTTATGGCCTTTCCTACCTAACCTGCCCTTTCTGCACCTGTTAGGGGGAGCTCCTGGTTTCCAAATTTAGTGTGAGTACCTTTACACTTGATTCTTACACTGATCTTTATATTAAACCCATTTCACAGAAGAATAAACTGAGACCCAGGGAAGCTACAAACTTTCACAATAGAAGCAATAGATTGGGGATCTGAACCCAGGTGTTCAGATGCTAAACTTCCCTGCACTTACCTCATCCCAAGCCAACAGCTTGAGAAAACTCAGCCTGAAGGCTTCCTTCAGAGTGCCAAGTCCAGCCAGGATGGGACCCTGGCTCCCCGACCCTCCAGATGTGCCTGCTCATGCTTCACCTGGGCCTGAGCCATCGTCCCCACAGACTGGGGAGTTTTCCTGCCTTCGGGTGTCCCCATTAGTCACAGTCTGTCTGAGAGCCCTCGGATTACCTGAGTGAGAACAGAAACAACTTGTGGTGTTGGCCAGGTCGTCCGATTAATCAGCTCAGGCCGGAGCCTGCTGGAGTGCGGTTAATGCCAGAAATGATTATTCTCAGAACAACCAGCCTCCTGCTGCCTGAAACTGTCCCGGAAGGGACCTGACTCAGCAAGGCTGATTCTCAGAAGGAAAGCTGCCCCCCGCCGTGTGAGCAGTGGGGTGCTCTGTCCTAGGAAGCTCACAGTGACCAGGGGCAACCAGCAAGAGGAGGCCTGGGCTGAGCAGGAACACATGAGCTGGTGCTGGAGGCCGGGAGGAAGTAGGGACTCATTCTAGTGTTTGGAGGATAAAGAAGAGATTTCCTCTGAGGCGGGCCAGCTGTGCTAATTGGAAGAACGGACTGGAAAAACAGTTATTTTTTTTAAGGTAGAGAATCTGTGCACGTTCTCAAGTCTCACTCGTTCCTGCATGGATGTGGGTTTGTGCACAGGGGCATCTAATGCACGCTTCTGTGTCGGTCAGTCGTGGCAGGAAGCAGGGGCTTTACGCATGAACAGGGCCAACAGCCCCCCCAGGTCTGCAGGAGGAAGGGAGAGAGGTGTAGGGGAGAGGGACTCAGAGGGAGCTGACACCTTCGCACCAGGGCAGCAGCCAACGCAAAGTCACCCTGGCAGAGGGGCTCACTCCTCTTGGGTCCCTGCTCTCCTCCCATCTGAGCTCCGGCGAGTGCCGCCACTGGCCCACGTCAGCACAGCCAGAGTGCAGGGAGCTGAGTGGAGTTGGGCGAATAAAAAGTAGACGGCACAATCCTGGACTGGGGCAAAAGCCTCTTTCAAACATCCCTGGACTCTGGAGGGTGTCACGGAGTTGATACCCAGAACATGCAGTGAGGGAGCTGTCCTCAGGTTCCACCTTTAGTAAAATGCCAAGACAAAAACCCCACAGGAGACGGGAAACAAAATGGATGTGAACGTCATTCACGCCAGGAGTGGAGAATTTCTGACCATGTCTCTGGAAACCCGGCCCAGAGTCCGGGAGGATTTCTGTGGGCGAGAAAGATGGTTATTAGTGCAGCATTTCAAATCAGCATTCCAAGAGCCTGGGCCGTAATTTCCCTTTCTCTAGGTCCAGGAAGGTTCTGGAGTGCATACTTCCTTCTGACTCAGTGAGCCGTTTGTTGTTTATAAAGACAATGGGTGCCAGGTTTCATTTACAAAGCAATGAATTCTGCTGCTCCTGCCAAGGACCCATGGATATCTTGACACCAAGAACCAGAGCGAAGCCCAGCCAAAAGAAGGACGATGTATTTCCTCGCCCTTCCAAAGCTATCATTTTCATAGGGACAGCCTGGTCAGAAGTGTCGAGCGTGTTTTCCAGTAGCCAGTTCTGTATCTTTAAGTAACTGGAAATAAGGGTCATGCTGTTCTGTCTCTGAAAGCGAAGCATGGATCAGAAGGGAGCTTATATTAAGAGTCCTTAGGCAGTGTAAGGTGCTAGTTGCATTTGGGCCTCTGTAAACAGAGATCTTAGAGTAGAAAAAGAGAGGCAGGGAAACAGGCCACCAAGTACTGCCACGCTGCGCCATCTTGAGGGGCCACCATCCTGTAGATTTTGGCAAGCACGGAACCCCGGGAACCGTGCAGTGTGGTAGATCTGCAGGGTTTACTTTGTCGTTTCCACATTTTGGGACCCCTGAGAATCAGAACCCTGAATCTGACAGCTGACAATGGGCTTTAAAACACCCCTCTTTCTCCTGGAGGGACAGGACCAGGCAGAACATAAAAAGTGCAAGAAGCAGCTTCAGGGTCAGAATCCATTATGAGTCCTGGCTCTGTCACTTGGGAACTGAGTGACCTTAGGGAATTCACAGAACCTCAGTGTCCTGATCTGTGAAATGGAGAAAATAAAACTGCTTGTGGCTGGGATGCAAGGAGGTCATGCATAAACACCAAGGCCACAGTAAGTGTTCAAGACCTCCAAGATGGTTATTAGTGCAGCATTTCAAGTCAGCATTCCAAGAGTCTGGGCCGTAATTTCCCTTCTCTAGGTCCAGGAAGGGGTATATAAGAATAAAAAATAACAATAGCAATAGCAGCTAGCACCCACTGAACCCTAGTGTGTGCCAGGCATCGAGCTAAGGGCTTTACCTAATTTAACTCACACAATCGCCTGTGCCCCCTTTTCAAGTAGTGTCTCCATTTCACCGACAAGGAAATGGACACTTAGAGGCTAAGGGGCTTGTCCCAAGGTCTTCCTTCCAGTCAGTAGCGGAGCTGGGGTTCAAATTCAGACACTGATTTTCCAAGCCAAGCTCTTAACTACAGTCAGTGTGGCACTTTTTTAAAAAAGCAAATGGATATTTTCAGGCATGAATAGTTACTCCAAAAAACCCCACTTGTGACAATTCTGCAAGAAGGAGATTTTGAAATGGGGATCAGAAGAGAAGGTCGATCCAACTTCTCAAAGTCCCTGTTGGGAGCTGGCTGGCTGGCGCCCAGCAGGAAAAGCAAAACCTCCTTTCCTCCCTCTGCTGTTCTGCCTCCCCTGCCCGCTCCTGCTCCCTCTGGCTCCTTCTGCTTCGCCCTGCCAGGGGACTTTCAGCCCTCTGGTGCATGGGTACCAGCTCTACCCAGAGACTCACCTAGAGGATAAGTCAACCACCCTGTGCCACCAGAGGGGCTGCTTGGTCCAGCTCTCTCCCTCTGAACTTCCGTTCACCAAACCTCTCCGCCCCAGCCATCTGTCCTGAGACCAACCCCACAGGCTTCTGCAGCCTCCTGCAGTGACCAGATCCAGACATTCATTTCACAAACAGGAATGGGGTGCCTGCTATGCGCAGGGCACTGGGCCCGGAGCAAGGGCCATGCAGATAGACAGCTGCGTGCCAACAATCCAAGCAGGCAATGCAGGCGATGGGAGGGCGCCGTGGGAGTACAGTGGGGCTCAGCTCACAGCCAGCCACGACCAACAGGGCTGCCTAGGTCAGGTGACTTCTGTGTCTTCAAACTGGGGCTGGAGTTCAGGTGATGGTGGAGAGGAGGTCTTTTGAGGGGAAAGACACAGAAGCCAGGACATGAGTTCTGAACGAGCAACAGGCGCTGAGGGAACAGAGAAGGGTGGGATGGGGTAGGATGCGGGAGGAGACGAGGGCTCTGGATTCAGCTGCCTGGGTGTGAATCCCCAACCCTCCATTTCATACCTGTGTGACTGTGGGCAAATTATTTGTCTCAGTTCTCCACATGCAAAATGGCAGTAATGGTCTTATAGATTTGGGGCATTTAAGTGCTTAGAACAGGGCTGGGCACACAGTAGATGCTCAATAAATGGGAGCCGTAACTCTTGTTATTACTATTACTTGTGAGGCAGGGGCACTCAAGCCTCCTTGAATTCTCAATCAAACTGGTTAGGAGTTCCTCTGTGAGATCCCTGGACTCCCTCAGGCTCCGGGAAGGACCAGGGGCAGAAGCCCAAGAAGCCATGAGCCTAAATGCAGAGCCCCAGGTCCTGGTAGCCTCAGACTGAGCTCAGGCAGGAGGAGAAAGGCCCAGAGAACAACACTGAACTGCATTTATTGAGTGGCTACTGGTGTGCCTGCGCTGGTGACACCCAAGCGAATACTGAAAGGCCACTCTTCTCCCAGCTTCTCCGTGGGTTCTCTCTGTGAGTTTCCCAGGAGAGGTCGATGACAGCCGCGACCCTGGGAGTGCATGTGGCTGTGTGTAGCCGGCCCACGCTGAGGCCCATGCAGCGCTTCAGAGCCTGAGGCCAGGTCAGGATGGAAGTGGTGCTGGTGGGGGACGCTCTACCTCCAGGACAGGCTGCGCAAGCCCCAGCCACCTTGGCCCACGTCTTGGCAGGCGCCTGGCCTGTGGCCTGCGGTCTGTCGGTGTGACAGGCAGGGCGTGGACTGGCAGGTCTGGGTGTGCCCGCGGGTGGTGGGAGAGGGAGGAATCGGGCACAACGTGGCCCGGGCTTCCCGAGGAGGAAGGGACCCGCCGGCGTCTCCGGGCCACTCCTGCTGGCCGCGTGCGCGCTGGCAGTAAGGGGGCGCGGGCGCCGCGCAGGGTAACGGCAGCCGGCGTTCCAGATTGTCGCCGCGCAGGTACGTGTCCCCCGGGAGCCAAGCCCCTTCCCCTCGCTAAGGTCGTGGGTCCCCGGCGCGCCAGGCCCTGGAAACCGTTCGGGGGGTCGCGGTCTGGCCTGGAGCGGTGGCGACCAGCTGGGCGCCCTCCCCAGCGAGGTCCAGAAGCGCGGCCGCCGCGGACGCGCGCGGGGCGCGGGGCAGGTGCGGAGCAGCCGCGTGCGCGCGTGCGTGTGCGTGCCCGGGGGCGGAGACGCGGCTGCGACCACCCGGGGTCTGTGCTCGAGCGAGCGCTGGCGCGTCCGGATCCCTCCCTGGGTGGGGTGTCTCTGCCTGTGGTCGCCGCCGGGTTTAGCAGCCACCCCCTCGGCTGGCTCCGTGGCCACCCGGTAATTACTTCCCCCAGAAAAAGTGTCCGACCGCTAACCCTTCATTTCCCTGAGCTCCGCGCCACCGAGAGCCCAAAATTCCCTTCGGGCTTTTCCATTCCTCCCTGCAAATCTGTGAAGGGCGCTGAGATCAGACAGGGCCCCCGCCACCGAGGGAGGGGAGAGCTCGCTGGGTTACCCGGCAGGAGCAGGGACCCTGGTCGCTGGTCGGCGGGGGACCCCACTCTGTCGATCAAATCCCCAGGTGAGGACACAGCGGCGCTCTTAGCCCTTCAGTGGCCCAACAGTGACCCGTGGCCAGGTGCACCGGCCAGGGCACAAGGGAAGCGAGCCGTTAGGGATTTAGCAGTGGGCAGAGGAGAGCACTGACTAGGAAAGAACCCGAGGCGGGTGGCTTTGGGCCGGTGACTAACCATGGCTGTGAAAAGGAGATAAGAAATACTAACCATGGCCACCTGGCAGAGAGGAGAAAGAGAGGTTGGGGAGGGGGCGGGGTTTGAAAGGACACAAGTGTGAGATGCGAGAGTCATGCTTCGCCTCCCCTCTCCAGCACAGATTGGCATCCCAGAGGGAGGGAAATCCTGAGCTTAAGAGTAGATGCGGTGGACTGCGCCATGCTATAGACTGTAGGGACTAGGCTGCCGTCCAGAGCCCAGTTCCACAACCAGATGGCCTGCCTTCAGCCCACCTAAGTGCATGCCAAGCAGGTGCTCTCCACTGAGCACCATGCCCAGCCCACATCTTCTCTTTTGAAGCCTTGGTGTCTCCTTCTGAGAAAAAGGTAAAAAAGTAGAGTTACTTCCCAGGATGGTCATGAGCTCATGCAGGTAGAGTTCTTACCTCGAAAGGCTTGCCATGCGCCTAAATGTCAGCTCTGAGAATTCTTGTTTTAACTAGGATCTTGCACCCTTCTGGGTAAACCTCACTGTGGGGAGAGAAGACTCATCTAACAGGAAGTAGAGTGGAAAGAAACCAGCCTTCTGTGTTGGCCCAGTGAGGAAGATGATGTGGTGGAGGAGGGACATGGGCCTCAGCTTCAGAATTCCTGTTTCAGCCTTGCCAGCTGGCTGGCCTCTAGCGAGATACTTTACCTTTCTGAGCCTTCATAGCTCATGGGGGAAGTGGAGATAATAATACTTCACAGAATTGTATAAAAATTCAAGTCAAGTAACCCTGTGGATGAATCTAGCACGTGACTGGTCCTGAAGTGGTTTGAGGTAAAAGTGATATTTATGTTCCAGCTATCTACTGCTACATAAAAATCACTTTAGAAGATAGTAACTTAGCCAGGCGCTGTGGCAGTGGAGTCCCAGCAGCTTGGGAGGCTGAGGCAGGAGAATCTGGAGTTCAAAGCCAGCCTCAGCAAAAGCGAGGTGCTAAGCAACTCAATGAGACCCTGTCTCTAAATAAAATACAAAATAGGACTGAGGATGTGGCTCAGTGACTGAGTGCCCCTGAGTTCAATCCCCCTGGTACCCCCCGCCCCCCCCAAAAAAAAGAAAAAAAGAAAAAGATATTAACTTAAAAGAATGCCCATTTATTTTGCTCACAAGCCTGTGATTGGGGCAGGGCTTGGTGGGGACTGATCTCGGCTCCTTTGCAGCCTCAGCTGAGACGGTCTACGGGGGCTAGAGGACAGTCTTCCATGGTCACATATACGCCTGTGTGGCAGACAGGTCGATCCTGTCTGTCAGTTGGGAGTGTAGCTGAAGCTGTCAGCCAGGATCTTGTTTCTTCTGGGTTTTCTCACTGTGTGGTACTTGGGTTTCTAGAGCCGTGGTCTCTTGAGGCCTGGGCCCAAGCTGGGACAGAGTTGCTTCCACCTTATTCTGCTGGCCAAGTTGTCACAGAGCCTACCTAGATACAAGAGGAGGGGACCTAGACCCCCACCTCTCCACGAAAGGAATAGCAAATGGTTTGCCACATTTCTGGATCTACCACAACTTTTTTTTTTAAGTCTTCCCTTTGTTATTTTTATTTTTTCCCCCGGGTGCCTTGAATTAATTCATATTTTGCCAAGGTGAAGGGCTTCTTCGGGAGAGGACCAGGAGAGATCCAGATGTCCTGATCATCCAATCAGCATCTCTTGTCCCAATTCAGGACTGAGGGGGCAGGTGTCCTATATGGTGGCTTCCCTAGCATCCGTTTCTCAGGAACTTCTCAGGCTTCAGTCCCTGTCTCAGCCAACACCATGCCTTTAAAACAAGGAGAGACCAGGGAGAGAGTCATTTGGATTTGGGGACATAGATGTTAGCTGGTGGCCTGGAGTCGAGCGTCATGGGCGCCTCTGCGGTTCTCAGTTCCCTGGACGAGGCTGCGTGTTTTCAGGAGGGCTGCTGCCTGGGTGTTTGCCGTGGCTGTTGTCATACATTATTAGGTTATTAATTGGTGGGGTGGAGCCGTCAGGGTAGGAAGACAGGAGGTGGTGGGGGCGGCAGGCCCGGTTGCCATGGCAACCCCAAGGCCTGCGCTGTGCTGCAGGCTGCAGGCCGGGAGGATGCTTGGGCAGCTGCAGCCCCCCCAGACCACAGGCTCTCTTGGCTGGAAGTCTCTCTGGGGCAGCAGGCCGCCATGGTGATGCCTTTCCACCCAGGGCCGACCACCCACACCCTTCCTCTTCCTGTTACCTCATCCATCTCCTGTCTGTCTCCCCCAGTTCATTAGCTTCTAACTTCAGTTTCATCCACACTGGCCTTTCAGGCAGGCTGCGGGAAGAAAGGGAATTTAGTCTCACATATTCATTAAAGGCTAGACACGGTTGGTGTGTGTTTTCCCCGGCAGAGGACAAAGCAGACCCAGCAGCTCCTTCCCCAGAACACTTGCTACCTGCGGGAGATGGGCACTCACCGTCGTCCACGCTCCCATGAATCCCATTCACCTTTATCGAAATACATTGAACTCAGGCCTCGACCTGCCCCTCACCAGCATGACCCTAGCCTGTCTTCGGGGATAAAGCTGGGATGGGGACACTTGCCTGCCTGCAGTGAGGTAGCCTGTGGGAAGCACCGTGCCTGGCGTATGGTGGTCTCTCAAGTCACAGAAGTACCCACATGCCGACCCCTCCTCAGTGCCTACCTGTCCTTTGGAACTCCCTGCCAGCCGCCTCCTTTGTGAGGAGCCCTGACCCAGATCTCCCAGCCACAGTGAGGAAACTCTTTTAGAAGTCTCAACCAGCCAGGGAAGGATGGCAGTAGCCCAGAGAAGGAAGGATGGGTCTGGGCAGAGGGCATGAGGGGAGAGAGGTTCCCTCTGGGTGTCAGGGAGCGCTGTGTGCAGGAGGTGGTGTTGGATGGGCTGGGAATGCAGCCTCCCACACCGCAGCCCTGACAGATTCTGTTTCGGTGAGTGCGGGCAGGACCTGGAAATCTGCATTCAATAGCGCCCCAGCCAGGGGATCCTAATACAGGATCCAGGTTCACGGAAAAGCAGTGCTTTGAAGAATTTGGGGGGTGGGATTTGGCTTTGAAGATTGGCAAGAACATGGAGGTAGTGGGTGAGTGACACTTTGGGAAGAGGAACCCCGGCTGGGAAGCAGGTGAACTCCAGGTAGGACCAGGGGAGCAGAGGGTGTCGAGGCTGAGAGGCCCCTCCTTCCTCCCCATCAGCCTTCTGCTGTCCACCTCCCCTCTCAGGGCACAGCTCAAAGCCCACCCCACCCCACGGCTCCATGGCAGCTGCCCCTGCTGCACATGGCTGATGGGTCCCTGTGGCTTTGGCTTCTTTGCCCTAGACTTTGTCTCAGCTGGGGGGAGGTGGAGGGCAACGTCCAGATCCCTCTTTCCTTCCTTCCTTCTTTCCCTCCCACTCCCTTTCTTTCGGTTATTAAGTATTTATTCAGTACCAAACTCGTGCTGCGTAGTTTTAATCACTCTCTTTCTCAAGAGAGAAATTGGGCCTCAGCATATGGACCAGGGAGCTTGTGAGCAGTGCAGATCTCGGGCACCGACCCCGACCTACTGAACCGGAAACTCTCCTCCAACAAGATTCCTGGAGACTGTTGTCCACACTGATGGTAGAGAGGCACCTGTTTTAACATGGCATGTGGGAAGCAGAATAAAGCCCCCAGCCCATGATGTCCAGGTCCTACTCCCTCTGGGTTGCCTTATACAGCAAAGTGGTGCAAGGTGGCAGGTGGAATTAAAGTTGCTAATCAGATGGCCTAAGGAGATGGCCCTGGGTTCCTGGGTGGGCCCCAAATTATCACAGGGTTCTTGTAAGTGAAAGAGGTGGCAGGAGGGTCAGAGGAGGAGTCGTGCCAAGGTGGGCAGTGGACGTGGTGCAGTGTGAGAGCACTCAGCCCACCACCGCTGGCTCCCAAGACACAGGATGTCCCAACCACACAACTTGGAAGCCTCTGGCAGCTGGTGAAGGCCAGGAAACGGACTCCCCTGGCTCCTGAGAAGGAGCACAACCTGGCTGATGCTTTGGTTCTAGCCCAGTAAGACCACGTCAGACTTTTGACTTCCAGAACTATAATTTAAGACATTTGTATTTTTTTAGGCCGCTAAGTTTGCCATGATTTGTTGTAGTAACCATGAAACACAAGTGCAGCGTTTAGAGACTGTCTTTGGAGCCAGACAGCCCTGGGTTCAAATCACAGCTGTTCTTCTTACCAGCCGGGTGACCTTGGGCAAATTGCTTGTGGCCTCTAGTCTCATTTGCTCCATCTATAAAACAGGGACAGTCCTGCCACATAGAGTTGATGAGAAGATTAAACTGGGGAGTATTCAGAAGGCACTCAGTGCGGTGCGTGGCCACGGCACATGCTCAGAAGTGGCACACTGAGTTGCTCTAGGCCCTTCTCTAACACCAGGAGGGCCTTGGGTAAGTTCTCTGCTCCTCCTCCTCTTGGCCCCTGGCCCTTCTGGCAGAACCAGCCTTAATTCAGACCTGTCCCCTTTCGAACCTTCAACAATGCAGCACCACCGGATGTCCAGGTGACCTTGGCAGCGGCTCCTGGGTGTAAGTGTGCTACAGTGCAAGGCTGCAGCTGCTGGCTGGTCGTGGACCTGGCTTGTGTTCGTTGGAGCCCCTGGAGAGCCTCTCAGGCCTCCACCCTGACTAACCCCCAGTCAGCAAGTCGTTTGGGTAACTCGCAGCCCAGGAGGGATGACCTGGTGCGCCGTACCTGCTGCCTCACCAAAGGGGCCTGCCCGCCCTGCGCCCTATCCAGGGGGGTCAGCCGGTGGGGCAGGAACCTCCGGCCAGAGGGATACCATCACCACCACCACCACCATGATATCCCCACTTACTCTCTTTGAGGACCTACTAAGTGCAGGCCCTGCGGGGCCTCATCTCCCTTGATTCTCACAGAACCCACTGACAAGTGACGCTCAAGGTCTCAGAGCCAGGAAGTCACAGCCTTGGTATTTTACCTCCGGATCTGGGTCAGAACCTCTGTCTCATGAGACACGGAGTTGCCATCACATGTTGGAGGCCTCGCATGGTGCCACTAGGTTGGGGCAGACCCCAGGGTCCTCTCTACGTGAACTCCCAGGCTGCCCAGAAGGGGAGCCAGTAGGTGTCCGAAGGCCTTGTGGCCTCATCCTGTGGCCCTGAAAGCAGCACCAGCACAGCCGAGCAAAGCCCACAGCTCCAGAGCCAGGTCCCAGGAGCACAGCTCATGCTGGAGTACCATAGGGCATCCAGGGCACAGGCCGACCTTCTGGGGCTGCCACCCCAGTGGGAGTCCACGGTGCTTCATGGCTGCCTGACCGTCATCACTGGGGTGGGGGAGGGAGGGAGGGAGAATATGACTAAGAGGCTGAGAAGTGGCAGATCTGGTCCAGTCCAGGCCCTTCTGCCTTCCTGGGATGGAGGGAGCCACAGAGCTAGGCCGGGACCCAGGACTCTGGCTTCTCGCTCTTCACGGAATCCCCACCTCTGCTTGGGGGCCCCTTCTTTGATTCTGCCACGTTGGGCTGAAGGGCAGAAGCTTGGAAGTTGGGCAGTTTCTCTTGAAACTGCAGTTTTATGATAGGCCCGCTGTTATAAAATTTTTTTTTAGTTGTTGATGGACGTGTATTTTATTTATGTATTTATACGTGGTGCTGAGGATCGAACCCAGGGCCTCACACATGCTAGGCAAGTGCTCTACCACTGAGCCATGACCCCAGCCCCCACTGTTTTTCTTGGAGAAGGTTGGGGCAGGGTGGGGGCAGGGGGCCTCTAGGACCCCTGGGACCGCTACACCATGTCACTACTACTTCTACCTCCCTTCTGGTTTTAAGTTAAAGACAAAAATCTAGCACCCAAGAATATGGCGGGGGCGCTGCGGGCATTTGCTGATTCAAGTAAAGCTGAAGTCAGCAGCACCCCTCTGTCTGCATCCCGAGGCCCAGCGGGGAAGGCAGGTAGGAGAGAGGAAGGGCTCCTACTCAAGGGAGGCTCAGTGCCTCTCCTGGGAGGGTCCCTGGGTGCTGAGGGGAGGAGGGGACTCAGGGCCATCAGTGTTCCCACAGGTGTAGACGGTGATGGTGTGGATGACCCAGGTCTGTGTGTCATGTTAGGCTGGGCTGCCCCGTGAAGAGAACCAGAGATGGTCTCTTTGGTGGGCATGACCTGGGGGTGGCCAGGCGGTCACCCTCAGTCCTGTCTCCTATCCCCCGTCCTCCCATGCAACATCAGGGAACGCCCACCACACCCCCGTCACTCAGGAATCGCATCTGTGTCCAAGTGCAGACGACTGAACAAGCCTTGCTTGTCACTTGAGGCAACTGATATAGAGGACAGTTGACAAAGGCCTGCTATGTGGCAGCATTTACTTGGAGTCCCCCGGCTTTGGAGAAGACAGATCCTGCAGACCACCTGATGGAACAGGGAGAACCAACGTCCCCTGTGAGCCCCACGCACAAGGCGTGCATGGCTTTCCGGGCTCAGGAGGAACTTCCCTGGAGCCTACCTTGGAGGGAGGGGGCTAAGTCAAAAGGGCAAAACACCTGAAGCCAGCAGTGACCTTCTGCCATGGCTCTGCCATCTTTAGTGGTCAGGTCCTGGCCCAGAGCCTCTGCCCCACCTAAAAGTTGAAGGCTGGGCAACCTGCAGTGGGCTTTGCACCAGCTGTGCCACCAGAGATGAGGAAGGTTTAGCGAGTGCTCCCGAGAGCCGGAGCCCTGTGCTGGCTCCCTGCTTAGGCCCACAGTGGGAAACACCAAGCTCCCCTATTCCCGCAGGAGCGTAACCCCGTTGCCCTGTTGGCTGAGACAGATCTCAGCCTTCCCTCCTGCCCCACCCCCGCCCTCCCCGTGGCACTAGAGCCATCCAGGGAACTTTGGGAAACTGATGCCCGCACACTTCAGTTAGCCTGGGGTGGGGCCTAGGCAAGCCTACTTTTATAGGCTCTGGACTGTTTTCTAATGCATGTGGCTAGAGCTGGGACCCACTGACCCAGATGTTGTCTGCTGGTGGAGCGGTGGTAACAGCTTGAGGGCCCCAGTGAGAACAATCAGCTTCCTGGGTCCTTTCCTGCTGCCCCTTTGTCCTTGCTGGGGTCCACAATGCAGCAGTGACCGTGAAGTGTGCTAGTTACCTGGGTGTGGGCCTGAGTGGCTTCCGTGAGGACCCCAGGGCAGGGGCTTGATGTCCCTTCTCTCCTGGTGTCCGGCAGGGGCCCAGGAATGGCTTCATGGCTAGAATGAGTGCACCCAGTCCTCCTGTGTCCTCCCACTCCCCAGAGGCACCTGCCCCAGTTGGGTCTGAGCATTCCCAGCAGCGCTGCTCGCTGCCTCCGGTGCGCGGACCGTGCTGGAGGATGGAGGTGCGTGGAGGGACCCGCTCTGCCGCCCTCATCCTCCTGCTGGCGTGTGGTTCCTCGGCAACCGCCCAGCCTGACTCCAGATTGGAGTTCACATGGTTCTGCTCGGCTCAGGAATGGGCAGCCTCCAGCTGGGGATTCTCTAGACAGAGCTGGGAGGTTGGGAGAGCCTGTCCTGGCTGCAGGGTCGCCCAGTCTCTGCGGAGCCACTGCAGGAGCCCGGCTGTGGGAGGTTTGAGGGCAGAGCCCAGCTGGGCGGGCAGAATCAGCGCAGCCTCGTCCCAACTCCCCACCCCCTGGAGGACTCCCTCCCTTCTGATCCAGGAGTAGCCAAGGCCAGGACTTTGCTGCCTGCTTCTCTCCTGACTACAGAAACCTCGCTGCCTTCCTGGGGGCCCCGGAGACTCCAGAGAAGCTGGGTGGTGCAGGACAGAACCATTGGTGGGTCAGGAAATCAATCTAGTAGCTCATGACCTGTATTTAAAAAAATGAAATAGAATATCAGAACGCATGGAAAGTAGCGGGGTAAGTGTCGCTTGGGGGAAGTTTGCTTCTCTGTATGTATGCGTGTGTCCACGGCTCGGTGTGCTGATCAAAATGCAGAGTGGCTTTCCTGCTGTGGTTTGTGGTCAAAAAACCTTAAAGGCAGCAAGCCAGTGCATGGGCTCCTGGGTTCTGGGTTCAGATCCACCCTGACTTACTGTGTGAACTTGGGGTGCTTCTGTGCCTCTGTGGGCTTCAGGTTCTGGGAAATGGGTTCACAAGACTCATAGGGACTTTGTGAGCCCTGATGGGACTGAACTTTGAAGCCATTCTGAGGGCTTTAGAAATGAGACCCTTTTGTCCTCGTGGAGTGAGGTTATGTGGGGGAAAGAATGGGACCTGAGGAAAAAGGCAGCCCGATTCCTGCACCTTCCTCGGGGGAAATACCTTCTGAAATGAACTCTTTTAGGAAAGAAAATGGTGAGCCCCAGGGAGCGGAAGCTGGGCCTGCAGGAAATTCCCCAGCTCTGTGGCAGGGGCCCCATGAGCCATCCCTGGCTCCGTGAGTAGCAGCTGTCTGTGTGTCTGAGTGCACCACACGGAAGAGTGGGGTGAGGCAGTAGGGGGCTGCTCATGGGCCCCCTGAAGCCCAGCGCCTGGGCTCCTCTGCCCCTGACTCGGACCTTGCAAGAGACCCCAGGCCCATGTCACGGAGGTGCTTCCTTCCTGCTGGGGGCCTAGTTTCTCTGGGTCCTTGAAGTCTTTGGGGACCTCTGGGCATTTGTCTAAGGATGTGCCTCCAGGCACTGAGTCACTTCGAGTGTAGTTTCTGTTTCTGAGCTGGATGATACAGTGCCTTTTGATGGTTTTCCACAACCCGCTCCGGGGTGGGAGACCAGGGGCTAGGTGCATGCTGGGCTTTCTTTCCTCCGTGGTTGCAGAGATGGTTGGCCGGTGCATCCTGCAGGTTCAGGGGGCTAGCCCAGGACCACGCCTGCTGGCCCTTGTCATGACTGCCTGGGGCCTGGAGCTTGAGCCTGGGGTGGGGGTGGTCGCTCAGTGGCCATCCTGTTAAATTGTCAGAGAGCCAGGTACAGAGGAGAGTGTGGCCCAGTCGGAGCTCAAGATCCTGCCTGCCTTGGCAGCTCGGTTCCTCCCGTGAGCCTCAGTGTTTCATCTGCAGAGTGGGGCTGCTGAGTGTGGTGCCGGGACAGGACGAAAGCAGGAGGGATCCGGCGCTTCTGTGAGCTCGCTCACGAGCTTCTCCCTGAGTCCACCGTGATCTTTTTGCTTTTTAGGGTTCAGAGTTCTTCAGGAGACCAGGGAGGGAAGGGACACTCCTGACAAGGCGTACTTTCCATCCGGGGGTGCCTGTCCTTGGGGAGTGGTAGGAGGGAGAGCTGGATGTGAGAAGGCTGAGTGAAAAAGCAGGACCCTCTGTCCAGCTCAGGGAGCCCAAGCAGAGAGGCCAGGAGATTCTGCCTTTCACTGTCCTGCTTTAATTAATGCCATCTCTGCTCCAGCCTCAAACCCCCTACGCAAATACTTATGAATTCACCCATCCTCCACCCACCCATCTACCCACTCACCCATCCCCCACTCATCTACCCACCCACTCCCCATCCCCCACCCACCTACCTATCCGCTCACTCATTACCCATCTACTTACCCACGTACCCATCCCCCGCTCCTCCACCTGCCCATCCATCCATCTATCCACCCACTAACTCATCCATCCATCCATCTATCCACCCACTAACTCATCCATCCATCCATCTATCCACCCACTAACTCATCCATCCATCCATCTATCCACCCACTAACTCATCCATCCAGCCATCCATCTACTCTGGCTCTACCTATTCATCGATCTACCCACCCATGCATCCACCCGGCACCCACCCACCCACTCATCTGCCCTTCCTCCATTTATCCATCTGTCCGCCCACTCACTCACCCATCTATGCGCCTACCCCTCGCCATCAACACACCCACCCAGACACCCACCCTTCTAACGAAATAATTTTCGAGCGCCTGGAGGACCAGGTACTGAGGAGCTTCTCAGATTTGCCCCCACTATTCCCCACTCCCCTTCTAATCAGCTGTCCCTTGCTCACTCTCCTTGCCTCCTCTCTGGCCTCGCCTGCCTCATCCCTAAATCCCGTCATGCCAAGCTACTTTCAGTTCCCCAGAGCACTCATTCTCTCCCCGTCACACTGGATGGGTTGCTCACGTTTTCCACAGACAGAAACCCCCCCTGCTTGGGCAGCCCTCCCCCCTTTCTTGGTCATAGCATAACTGCCTGCTCAGAGCTCTTTCCTGACTGGGCGAGGCCAGGGGACTCCCATCAGGCCCATACGCTTCTTTTTTTTTTTTTTTAATAGAAGAGGAAAAGTTTATTTGAGGGCTCATGGTTTCCAGTCTTTTTTTTTTTAATTTATTTTTATTGTAAACAAATGGGATACATGTTGTTTCTGTTTGTACATGGAGGAACAGCATACCATTTGTGTAATCATACATTTACATTGGGTAATGATGTTTGATTCATTCTGTTATTTTTTTCCTTCCCTCCCACCCCTCCCACCCCTCTTTTCCGTCTATACAGTCCCTCCTTCCTCCATTCTTGCCCCTCTCCCACCCCCATTACGTGTCATCATCCGCTTATCAGTGAGATCATTCGTCTTTTGGATTTTTGAGATTGGCTTATCTCACTTAGCATGATATTCTCCAATTTCATCCATTTGCCTGCAAATGCCATAATTTTATCATTCTTTATGACTGAGTAATATTCCATTGTATATGTATACCACAGTTTCTTTATCCATTCATCAATTGAAGGACATCTAGGTTGGTTCCACAGTCTGGCTATTGTGAACTGAGCAGCTATGAACATTGATGTGGCTGTATCTCTGTAGTATGCTGATTTTAAGTCTTTTGGGTATAGGCCAAGGAGTGGGATAGCTGGGTCAAATGGTGGGTCCGTTCCAAGTTTTCTAAGGAATCTCCACACTGCTTTCCAGAGTGGCTGCACTAATTTGCAGTCTCACCAGCAATGTATGAAAGTACCTTTTTCCCTACATCCTCTCCAACACCTGTTGTTGCTTGTATTCTTGATAATCACCATTCTAATTGGGGTGAGATGGAATCTTAGTGTAGTTTTGATTTGCATTTCTCTTATTACTAACATACTAACATACTCTTCTTATGGGCTCTTTCTTCTTCCCTGCCTCATGAGGCTAAAAGCCCTGACGCTAGGGGCAGTATGGAGTGGAGAGCCTTCCGTATAATAGATGTTCAATGAGTTATTTGTTATATGAATGGATATGTGACTGGATGGGTGGTTGGATGGATTGGTGGATGGTTGGGTGGGCAGGTGGATGGGTGGATAGGTGAGTGAGTGCATGGGTGGATAGGTACATGGGTGGATGGATGGGTGGGTGGGTGGATGGATTGGTGGATGGTTGAGTGGGCTAATGGAGGATTGTAGCATCCCCAGAGCTGGGTATGACTTGGTTAGATTTGTGTCTTTTAGAAAACAATTTTGAGGTGGTGAGACGGAGACAGGAAGCCCAATAAGAGCTGTTGCCCTGACATTGGGAGGAAGTCTTGACCAAACCAATCTAGGGTGCTGGTGAAGAGGAGATGGATGTGACAAATCCTTAGGAGAGGAAAATGGTAGAACTCATGATTAACTTAATGCTGTGGCTGAGGATGAAGGCTGAGGATGAAGGCCGAGGCTGAAGGCCAACTATCCAACATGAACGATCGGGCAGGTGGGGACATCCCTTCCAACAACAGACAAGCGGAGAAAATGATGGACCCAGCACGGGCCTCATTTCCTGGGTCCATCGCTTTCTCTGCGTATCTGTTTTGTGAGGGCTGCAGCTGCCTGTGCGACCTTCAGCCTGGGGACAGGCCTGGGAGTCATCAGAGCACAATGGGGTTGCAGGAGATGCCGGCCCACAGAGTAAGCCAGGCAGAAAGAGCGCATCAAGGTGACTGTTGGGGGGTCCCTGCAGCACCCCCAGTGGACACCGTTGTGCGTGGCAGTGACTGGCGTACATGGCACATGGCACTCCTGTTTTCCAAGCTTGGAGGTGTCCCGAGGCTGGGAGCCCGCTCTCGTTCGCCTCTAAGTCCCTCATGAATAGCTTGCTGTCATGAACCTTTTACCTGCTCCACCAATTCTTGTCCAGTCTGAAAGTACTGGACTGTCCGGCAAGCTGCTTTATCTCTCTGGACCTCAGTTTCCTTGTCCCTAAAATGGGGACAGTAACAGTGAAGTGAAAATGGGATAAAAGGACAGAAGTTAAATGCTCTGTAAATTGTAAAAGATTTTGCAAATAAGAGGGTAGGCACTTGGCAGTTCCAGTCCCTGGTTCTTGAGCGCCCGAATCAGTCTGGAGATGCCCAGTTCTGCTCACAGATTCTGCTGGCTTCCACCACCTCGGCTGCCCTGCCCTGGGAACGCACATAGGACATGTGAATCTTCTAGACTCTCCTAGTGCCTTGCTCTCCAAAGTGTGGTCCAGGGCTCAACAACCCAGCTGCAACCGCATCAGCTGGGAGCTTGTCTGAAATATCAAAGCTCAGAGCCACAGAGTCCAGAAACTGGAGGCTGAGGCTCTACAACCTATCTTAACAAACTTCTGGAGGATTGATTCTGAGGCAGCCAAGTTCAAGAACTGCTCTTCTTTTTGCTCCAAAATGAACAGAGGAAGGTTTAATCTCCAGGTAGTAAATGCTTCTGCTTGGCTCTGAAGACTTGAATTATTTCTGACTTTGGTTACCAGAGTTAACTAACTGCTGGCCTAGAAAAGAGGAAGCTGGAAACCATCGCCCGCCCCGCCCGGGCCCACACGTCCACACGCTCACCACTAGTAAACAGCAGGCTTCAGACCTGGTGACTCTCCGGGAATTTCCCAGACCTGACAGGACATGCTTTCACGGTGGCTTCGTTTTCCCTGTGTTATTGGAGCCGGGAACCTGTGCTTACGAATGGATGGTATCTTCCTGTGCTCCCTTCCTCTGGGCACCAGAATACAGAAGTGAAAGCAGACAGACACACCCAAAAAGCACGCGCGCTGGGGTTCGGGATGTGAGACGGTACAGTGACCAGGGACACAGTGGGATGGGCCTGCAAATAGCTGAGCGCAGAACTCCCAAATGATCCAGCAGCTCCAACCCTGGGCATGTGCCCTAAAGAACTCGGAGTGGGAACTTGAAGAGACCTGTGCACATCTGTTCATAGCAGTACCGTCTGGAACAGCCAAAGGTGGAAACAACCTGGATGTCCCTTGACGAATGGACACATGGACAAAGGTGGTACGTGTATATACGAGCATTTGAGCCAGCCCTAACAAGGCACATGCTACAACACGAACACGAATCTCAAAGACATTATACTAAATGATAAAAAGCCAGACAGAGGACAAAGACTAGCTGGGTCCACTTCCTCAAGGTCCCGAGACAGTCAGGTCGTAGAGTCAGAGAATGGAATGGTGGTGGCCAGGGCTGGGGAGTTGGTACGCAATGGGCGAGAGCTTTGCTCCTGTAGGGTGGACAGTCCTGGGATGGGGGGTGATGAGGGTGGTGGATGCAAAGTCACTGAATCCCTCCCAGCTGTTCTCACATGGTGAGGATGATAAGTACACCTGTGTGTGTTTTGCCACAATTGAACCAACAAGAAGCGCCCTCTCTGCCACCACCTCAGAGGTCCTAGGCTGTGTCCTGGAGAGGAGAGGGGGTGAGTCTGACCGGAGTCCAGGTGGGGGCTCAGATGGGCTCAGGCGAATCCTCAGGTGAGTCCTCAGGCGAGCCTGCGGCAAGTCACTTCCTCTTTTGAACCTCAGGTTGCTCACCTGGAAAGTGGGAGCTGGCATTCACTGATTTCTTCTGGAAGAAGCTACACAATTCAAGCTGTGGGGAGACCGCAGCAAACAGGTGGGCGAGGCCGCCAGTGGAAGAGAAGGACCAACGACCCTGATAAATAAAAGACCGCAGAGGAGCGGTGCTGAGCACCCACAGGGTGATGGGGTGGGGGTGGGGGGCCGTCAGGAGAGGCCGAGCTCTGGCGGAAAAGAGCAAGGCGGTGGTGGGGTGGGTAGGAGGACCTCAGGAAGAGGCTCAGCGCATGCAGTGGCCAGGCACAGGCACAGGAAGCTGGCCGAGGCACAGGAAGCTGGCTGGCGTGCCTGCAGCGTGTGGGTGGCAGGCCAGGTGGGGACACTGGAGCCAGGTGGTGTGGGCCTTGGAGACCTGGTGAGGGTTTGAGTCTTATTCCAGGTGTGGCTGGAGCTGTCGCAGAGGGATCTGGCCTGTGTTTTGAAGGCTTCCTGTGGCCGCCCTGAGGAGGCTGGGGCGTGAGTGGGGGCTGCAGTGGGGCAAGGTAGGGGGCAAGGTAGGGGGTGGAGCTGGGGGAGGGGGCAGTGCTGGGGGAGGGGGTAACTACAGGGAAAGAGCTAGTGGGGGGCAATGTGAGAGGAGAACTGGGGAGGGGGACGAGGGGGAGACACAGGAATCGGGTCCAGGTAGGAGAGGGGGTGGCTTTGGACCAGACCCTTGTCTTGCTCATTTTATGGACACTTATGAAAAGCTACTATCCCTTTACCCAGGAACAAGGAATATGCCTTATCCACAGGGCGTAGTTCCAAGGCCCCGAGGGATGCCTGAAGTCACATAGTATCTAACCATGGGTAAGCTGTGTGTGTTCCCATGCATACACAAGTACCTTAAAGTTTAATTGATACATGAGGCACAGGAAGCAATGAACAGCAATGATAAAATAGAACAGTAATAACTCTACTGTAGTCAAAGTTATGGGAATAGGATCTTTCTAACTATCTGGCCATGCTGTGCGCCCATTTTCTTAGCTGCAGCTAACTGTGGGTAAGAGAAAGCGTGGGTACGGAAGCCACAGGTAAGCGGGCCCGGTGCTTAGATGCCGACTAGATTGAGTGTGATTGCAGAGAAACTCCTCCCTTTCCGGTTATCCTCCGCAGCCTCCAAGTCCTTACAGGTCTCCAGCCCCTTCCTTCCCTGCAGAGCCCCCTGCAGAGGGAGGCTGTGGAGGGAGGCTGGGGCCGGGTGCAGCAGGGCTTGGCTCTGGCGAGAGCTACCTGGGAGATGGAGTCTGGTGGTCTGAGACTTGATGGTGACTCTGAGGGCTTTCCCTTCAGGGCCCGTGAGTCCCAGCCTCACTGTGAAGCGTGGAAGCGCAGCATTAGTATCTGAGAGTTGCTTAGTTCAGACCTCACCTGTTGACAATCTCCAGCCCTGTAGGGGGAACCTTCTCAGTTGGGGTGATCATCAATTATTGACTGAGGGTGAAGTGAAAAAAGTCTTTGCCACCCTCCACAGGAGCACAGTGCACTCAGAGACTCACAGGAGACCTGTGCTATTGAGGTTTCATGGGAGGCGGGGTTAGAAAATAAAATGTCAAAAGACTCTTTCAAGGAGTGATAGGGAAAAAATGTTGATTGAGACCCAGTGAGATTTTTCAGCTGAGAGAAGTATTCAATCAATAGAGGTATCCAGACCTTTATCATTTCCATATGTTAATTGATAAAGTAGGCTTACAACAAAACATTTTATTCTATTGTGTTCCAATTTATTTGTGAAAGTCTCCAAGATATCAGCTTCCTGCTGATTCTAGTAGGTTCGCCACCTCGACTCCCCTCTTAACACCTCCCCCCGAGTGCTCTGCATTTCCCTCCCATCACTCAATGGTCCTGACACCAACCTCTGAGGGCAGGTGTCTACAGCTTCATTTTCCAGGTGAGGAAACTGAGGCTCAGAGAAGGTGCCTGGCACAACCTGGCAGTGGCTGGCCTGGCCTGGTACTCATGTCTCTTAGTCCCTGCTCCAGAACCTTCCTCAAGCTCCATGGAGGAGAGGATAGTCAGCGCTTGCTGAGAAGCACCCAGGAATCCAGCAGTGCCCGGGGGATGCTCCACTTCTGTTTCTTACCAAAGCAGACGAGGATGTGGACGTTGAGCCTCTTCTGATGCTGTCTGGAGAGGACCCGGGGTCTGTGACCTCAGAGTCAATGGAGGACCTAATTAATACACTCCCAGATTGGCAGTTATTGCTGTAGACAGGACCCTCACTTTTGCATGTGGGTTGTAATTGATTGTTGGAGAGCTGGACTCAGGATAGGCTCATCTCCTAGCATCTCCTGACATCACTTGCTGCACTGAGGGACCAGGAAAATAAACAAGGGACAGAAATAAGGGAAGATAGAGAAGAGGATGGGGAGCCACAAGCCCTGTGACCCATTCAGATATTCTAGTGGCATTGGAGTTGGCTGGTTACCTCCTCCCCTTCTTCTTTTGGTACCAGCAATTGAACCCAGGGGTACTTAACCACTGAGCCACATCCCCAGCCCTTTTTACTTTTTATTTTGAGACAGGGTCTTGCTAAGTTACTTAGGACCTTGTTAAGTTGCTGAGGCTGGCCTCAAACTTGTGATCATCCTGCCTTAGCCTCCCAAGTTGCTAGGATTACAGGCATGTGCCACCACGCCTGGTAGGTGGTACGTCTTCAAATGAACCAGATCAGCATGTTGAACACTGCCCCACATACGGTAGGCACTGTACAAGTGTTAGCTACTCTTATTCTAAGCCTTTTTCAACCTTTGACTTGCAGGGGCTCACCTGCCACCAGTGATGCCCAATCCTTGATGTAAATTGAACCACCTTCTCTAAACAAGATGGCGGTGGGGAAACCAGCCCAACCCTTGAGCCCATGAGGGGAGAGGCCCCTTCTGGCCCAAAGATGAGAAACATCACTACAGATAACTCCTCGCTGAGCTGCACCATTGACCACACCATCCACCAGACGCTGGCCCCGGTGGTCTATGTCGCGGTGCTGGTGGTGGGCTTCCCAGCCAACTGCTTGTCGCTCTACTTCGGCTACCTGCAGATCAAGGCCCGGAATGAGCTGGGCGTGTACCTGTGCAACCTGACGGTGGCAGACCTCTTCTACATCTGCTCGCTCCCCTTCTGGCTGCAGTACGTGCTGCAGCATGACAACTGGTCCCATGGGGACCTGTCCTGCCAGGTGTGCGGCATCCTCCTGTATGAGAACATCTACATCAGCGTGGGCTTCCTCTGCTGCATCTCCATCGACCGCTACCTGGCCGTGGCCCACCCCTTCCGCTTCCACCAGTTTCGCACGCTGAAGGCGGCCGTGGGCGTCAGTGTGGTCATCTGGGCTAAGGAGCTGCTGACCAGCATCTACTTTCTCATGCACAAGGAGGTCATCGAGGACAAGGACCGGCACCGCGTCTGCTTTGAGCACTACCCTATCCAGGCCTGGCAGCGCAGCATCAACTACTACCGCTTCCTGGTGGGCTTCCTCTTCCCCATCTGCCTGCTGTTGGCCTCCTACCAGGGCATCCTGCGGGCCGTGCGCCGGAGCCACGGCACCCAGAAGAGCCGCAAGGACCAGATCCAGCGGCTGGTGCTCAGCACCGTGGTCATCTTCCTGGCCTGCTTCCTGCCCTACCACGTGCTGCTGCTGGTGCGCAGCCTCTGGGAGGCCAGCTGCGAGTTCGCCAAGAGCATCTTCAACGCCTACCACTTCTCCCTCCTCCTCACCAGCTTCAACTGCGTGGCAGACCCTGTGCTGTACTGCTTCGTCAGCGAGACCACCCACAGGGACCTGGCCCGCCTCCGAGGAGCCTGCCTGGCCTTCCTTACCTGCTCCAGGACCAGCCGGGCCAGGGAGGCCTACCCGCTGGGCGCCCCCGAGGCCTCTGGGAAAAGCGGGGCCCAGGGTGAGGAGCCCGAGTTGTTAACCAAGCTCCACTCAGCCTTTCAGACCCCTAACTCGCCTAGGGTGGGAGGGTCCCCCACCAGTGGGCTGGCCTAGCCTGGGTCACCCACGTGCGGGCTACATGAGACCTGAGCCCTTAGCCCACGGACCTTGTGGTCCTGAGCTTGCTCGCCGGCTGCCTCCACTCCCATATGCAGGTGCCTCTTCCTGCTGGAGGGAACAGAGGGCCTGGGCCGCAGCCCAGAAGCCTGCTCTAGCTTGCCAGGCCCGGCGGCCCTGTGGAGTGTGGGAATAAGCCCCCTCTGCTCCTGGCTGGAGCTGCTGGTGGGAGGAAAACAGGGGGCTGTCACTTCCAGGTTTGCCAAGAGCAGTTGGCATGGGGATGTGGAGTGTGAGGGAGTGGCCAGTGGGGACCTGTGTGTTTACCTGCTAGGGTCTTCCAGGGCCACCATTTTCACAGATGATACCTGTCCAAATGTACCGCTCTTACCTAACGACATCGCACACAAAGCTGTATCGTCACCATTAACACTTAAGCCCCACTCCACAGTGGAGTGAGAAGGGGAGACTGGACGGGGAGAAGGAAGGTGGAGAGACACAGTAGGTGAGGGATGGGGCGGGGGAGGGGAGAAACCCCAGCTCCGGCCACCCCACACCCCACAACCGGAAGAGTTGAGCAGATTGCTCAGGCCTGCAGGCTGATGGCAGACCCACTCCAGGGCTCCCCAGAGAGACGCCCAGGGCCTCCGAATAGTCAGAACTGAAGCTCTGCTGGAGCTGGGGCCTGAAGTCAGAGCATCCTCAACCAAGACCCTGACCCACATTCCTCCTAGTTAACTTCTGTCTCCATCTACCCACACGTGCCAGGTCCAGGAGTCTGGGGTGCAGAGAGGAGAGTTAAAATGCCAGGGTCTTCGTGACAGTCATATGCCAAGACACACAGCTGAGGTCGGACTCACGTGACTGCTGGCGCTGTCCCCTTCCCTGCCACACATACTGTAGAGTGTCCAGCAGTCTCAGAGAGGTGGCAACATTCTCCCAGAGTTCTCAGATACCACAGCCAAACACACACGCAACACACGCCCCTCTCAGCCACAGGCCTGGGGCAGAGCGCCACTCTGGTCTAAAGAGCTCCTTTGGCCAGGAAGAGGGGTGGTCTGGAGCTCACCTTGCCTGTTCCCATCCCTGCTCCTCCACCAGCTGTCCCATCTCGTCTACCTGGAGTTGATAGTGGGCCCTCGGGCCACGTGCAGCCCAGGGCACGGTTCTGTGCTGGAGCACTGGGTATAGGGCGCATCTCTCCTGCAGCTTTGCACTGGCCTTGTTGGGGTACCCCTTCCACCCTCAGCCTTTATGTCCTGAGCTTGCAGATTTCATCCGTTCAGTTTTGTAGCGAAGTTTCTGCTCCCTGAGGGCCACCCAGTGTCAAAGGTCTTTGGAGAGCAGCTGGGAGGAGTCCGTGGCGTCCTTCAGCCTCACCCCCAGGGAGCTGGCTTCTGCGACGTGCCAACACAACCCTGCCCAGGTGAACAAACCAAGGGCCAGAAGAGCCACTTGCTGCTCCAGGAGACCTGCCACCCTTGCAGAAATGCCAGTCTGCTGGCTGAGGGTTCAGGGCCAGCTCTAACTTCCCAGGGCATGGGATTTGAATCCCTGGAAACCTAGAGGCTCAGTAGGCTTAATCCTGGACTGGAACCGGGGCAGGAAGTAGGAAGAAGTTGCCATCAGTAGATTATTTCTGGAATCTTCTAAGGGGTGTGGGGGGGTGACAGGCAAAATGTCATCCTCAGTCTTTCTCCCCCTACTCCCCAGGTTCCAAGAGGCTGATCCTTTACCCTGTGTTTTCTGACCCTCTGTGTTAGTCAGCTTTTCGTGTTTGTGACTAGAATATGCAACAAGAGCAACTTAGAGGAGGAAACATTTATCTGGGACTTGCAGTTTCCAAGGTCTCAGTCCATAGACAGTGACTCCTTTGCTCTGGGCTAAGGCAGGGCAGCACATCATGGGGGAAGGACTCAGCAGAGGAAAGCTGCTCCCTTTTGGTGGGGTCAGGAAGCAGAGACAGAGAGCAAGGAGGAAGGAGTCTCAGAGAAGATGCCTCCTTCCAGGACATGTTCCCGGTGACCCACCTCCTCCAGCCACTCCCTACCTGCCCACAGTTAGCAGTCAAACTAGAATGGACTGATTTGATTCTAGCCCTCATAGTCTAATCAGTTTCCCTCTGAATACTCCTGCATTAACAGGAGGCTTTGGGGGACACCTTGTATTCAAACCATAACACTTTCTACCAGAGGTGCCCAGAGGCAGATAGATAGCCCAAGATGGATGTGCCCCAGGGAAAGGTGGTTACTGTGGTCCCAGGGCTGCACTTGGCTTTGACTGGGCAGCCCCTCCAATGACTTGGGAGGTCATCTTCCCTTCCTGAAGAAGGAAGTGACCCGGTTTGATGATGGCAGAAATAGCTGCACAGTCAGGAAGAGCCCAGCCCAGGATCCTGCTAGGGCAATGGCATCAGCTAATCTCTCTGCCCCCTCATTCTGTAGTATTTCTCCATTCTTGACCTAAATCACTGGCATTCCCACTGGCATGGACTGGGATGAACCGAGGTCTGTTGGCTGTTCCATTTACCATTAAGAGTATTTTTGTATTGTCCTCTCTTAAGCCAATTATATGTGTGTTGGACAGTGTGATGGATTTATGTAGCATTCAGTCTACAAATAAAGTAACCAGCCATGGGAAGAGTGTGCAGCAGTCCTTATGGGGTGGGGGGTCTTCCAACCCAAGGGGAACCTAGAGGATTTTTGAAATACCCAAGCAATCAGAAGTTCCAGGGATTGAGCTTCTCAGAGAAAGGCTAGAGCAATTGGAGGACTTGCTCTTGACCACCCAACAAATGGCCAAGGACAGAGCCCACAAGTGAAGTGGGGTCTTCTCTGCCTCCTCATGGTAAGGGTCACCAACTGCTCAGCATGTTGTTGCAAATCCCCTCTAGGATTCCACTTGGCCTCCCTCAGAGGGAAGAGCTCAGTCCTATGGTTTGGAGAACTCCACTCCCTGTCTTTGGCCCCATAACTCTTTGTACCTGCTGGGTAGCTGCTGCCCACGGTGAGGGAGGGCTCCATCAGACTACCCCCTCCTCTCCAGAGAAGAGTTCCAAAGCAGAACTCTTTGGCCACTCTTGGGGACTTCCTCAATGACTGGTGGTGTTTGGGAGGCCCACAGTTGACTGGCCTCTTCAGACTGGAGCATCCTCTGGACAGTGGTGGACTCCATGTTTACCACTAAGGATTAACTGCAATCTTTGGAAACATACATTTGATTTTGGTCACTCAATTCCTCTTTGGATCAGGCTCCTGGAGTCCTGGAGTATTCCGGAAGAGTGGATCCTTCTTCTAAACAAACTTAAGTAAGGACCTTCTTGGGGATTAAGATTCCTTTCTCTCCAAAGAAGGGCTGGGAGAAAAAGTCCATCTGGTTTGGACTTAAGGTGGCAGAAGCCATTAAAATTCTTTTCTTATTCACTAATATTGCTTAGTAAGACAAGGGCTCATCTTCCTGTTTATACAATCGGTCTGTGGGTTCGCCAGAGAAGCGTGGAGAAATCTTCAGCACAGAATGCACCCCATCTGCTGCTTTCCTCCTGCTGATGCAACCAAAAGAGAGCCAGAATCTGACCCTCTTGGCTCCACGCTTTTCTGAAAAACCCATTTCTGGCAGCTAGTGATTCTGTAGCCTCCATTCCTGGCAAGACAGGGACCTGTGATGGCATACATCCTGGGGTCACAATAGTGCCCAGCACTCTGGAGAAATGGTGGGATTTCAATTCCATTTGTTTCAATCCAACAACCATCAGAATATTGCTAGAGAAGACATCAGATGCCAGTACTGCAGTGTAACAAAGGTCATGATATCCGACTCGTTCGTTGCTAAGTATCCCCTCCACATCTCTCAAAAACGAGGGTCCAGTCTCTCCACAAGCACCACCAGTGACAACTCACTACAATCCAAGACAAGTCATTCCAGGGTTTGGCAGAAATATTAGTTCCTAACAAGCCAGAGTAGAACCACTTTTCCCACAGGCCTTAATTGCGACTGTTGGCATCACGTGTCCTTTCAGGCACTGAGATCTGAAGACAATTCTCATATGCTACTTCTCAGTGTTAAACCTTCCAAGCTTGTATTAGGCAAGGCTGGAATATATGGCATCAATAAATCATCTACCCCAATCACAGTGCCTGAAAAAAATGGGGCACTACGATGGGGGTGTAGCTCAGTGTTGGAGAGTGTGATTCGCAGGCCCAAGACCCTGAGTTCAGCACAAGGCCCAGTTTCAAAATAAACAAACAAGCAAAGTTTATCTCTTGTTCATGCAAAGAGAAATGAGAGGCTGCTCCCTGGAAAATCTTTTCCCAAGCAATCGCAGTGATTCAGGATCCTTCCATGAAGTTGTTCCACTTTCTTGGGCTTTTCCCTTCCCACCCACACTGGAGAAGCAGCACAAAGAGAATCCCTCACACAGGTTCATGGCCAAGTCTGGAAGAACTCAATATCCCAGTTACTCACATTCCATTGGTCAGATCCCAGTCACATGGCCCCAAATGAACTGAACTGCAAGGGAGCCTGGGACATGTAGTTTTCCTGTGCATTGTAGGAAGAGAAGGCAGAATTGGTGAGTATCTAGCCAGTCTTTGATGGACAGCGCTCTTGAAGTCACTGCTACTTAACAGGTTCTGAGCTCTTACCTTTCTGTTCCTTCATTTGAACAATATCCACTTCTTCAAATGTGATCCCCATATCTGAAGAGAGACCAGGTGAGTCTGACCTGCCCAGAGGAGGAAAGGACCATTTTCTGGTTTCTTTACTTCTGACAACATACCACATTGCTGAGTTTATTGAGTTCATGCAAACAACAATGTTCTCCACGCTGCCTAGAGAGCAGTGAATGTTACTGTGGAGCCAGCGGAAGCCCCGTGTGCGAGCAGGAAGTAGCAAATGCAACGAGCTGGACCAAGTTGGGACTGGCAGTGAGAAGGACCCATGCAAGGAGGCAAGAAGTGACCGCAGAGGAACACCTTTCCCAGCTGAAGGGGACCAATGAGCCCCAACCCCCTTAGAGGGCTCACGTGCCTTCAGGTTCCACTTCCTGCAGGGCCTGTGCAGAATACACTACTTCAATGGCCCCAAGGTGCCCAGCTTGACTTTGAACAGCCAGAGCGTTCTGAGTACTGTTTATCAGGATTCCCTCCCCACGACACTCCTGGAAATGCCCAGCAATGCTCAGATGTCCCACAGATCCATTCTGGTCAGTACCATCTCTTACCCCAAATGACCATACCCTGTAGGTCACTTCTTGTCCCTGTCACAGACATGGATACTAGCCCTCCCCCCAAGCACAGCCAAGGCTAGGAAAATTTTGAGCAAAACTTTACTAAACGGTCTGAGCAGGAATCATATTGTGGGATGGGAAAGTTTTCAAACTGGATCTTGGAAAGCAGCGCTCCAGTGGTCCTTGGGCTGACCCTGCTAAGCGGTCTCCTCCTGACCCTCCTCACATCTCAGCCCCTGCTGCAGAGTCATGGGCTTGCTTCTCCCTGCAGGGGACCTTGGAATGTCCCACCCAGGATCTAGGACCCCTTGGCCTTCTCTTCACTCAGCCAGGTCTTGGCCTCTTTTCTAAATTTCTGCCCACAGTGAGGATCAACTAATACATGGTCCAGCCTCAGCCTGCTCCACGTTGGAACAGAATCCATGACTACTGCAAAAGCAAAGGCTCATGGGAGTCTTTCCCCCAGAATATGATTCAGAAGAACATGGGCATCTTTTCCTCTTGTAGCCATCAAGATTTAAAAAATGTCAGGGTACCGTCTTCATCAGAGGCCCCCCACGACATGGAACTCTATGTCCCAAATTAGGGACAAAATTTACAACTGGAGGAAACCTGGCCAGTGCATCTGCAGAGCCCAGGTAGGTTCACAGAGCCGTGAGGTCAGTGGAGGACTGAGTGCCTGTTCTGGGTGCATTGCCTGATGCCACACCACCAAGAACTAAGACCCTGTAGGTGGCACCCCTGCCAGAATGACAGGAGGTCACGCTGTGCAGAGAGAACTGGAAGTGACCCCAACCTGCCCTGCTAGTTACTTATATTTTCCAGGAGTGTCGAATCTAGAGTTAGTTCCTTCTTCACAGTGAATGCCCATTAAAGGTTCAAACCAGCCACATTTAAGAAAATGAAATTAAACTAAGCAGGCCCAACTAACGCTGGGAGGCCTCACCAGTGGCCTTATGCCCCCCACCCCACCCCATCTGGATGAGTCAGTGTCACTCAGCAGGGTCCCACACAAGAAGCTGTCCTGGTTCAAGATGGGAGAGCGTAATGGGATATGGCTGGTGACTCAGTTTCTGACTTTGTTGGAAAACGTGCAGCTGGGGCAGTTGGGAGAGGGACAACTGGACTGGACAGAGCTGTGCAGGAGGACTCCAGCAGGCCCCAGCCCTGGGGACCTGAACCACCCTTGGGCTTCTGGGGTGCAACTGCCCCACTGTGTAGGGAGGCCCAGGGCCCTGGCTCAGGGGTGGGGGTGAGGAGACGGGGAGGAGGTGGCAGCGTCAGGGGTGAAGGGGACAAGACAACCCCGGTGGAGACGGCTGGAGAAATCTTCTGCCTGAGTGAACAAAATGCTGTTTGAAAAAGAGCATTTCGAAGGTCTAAATATTTTGGTGGGTGGTGAGTAATCCTTCCCTAAAGCCCCAACGCTTTGTGGCTCCACAGTTGGTGCGTCTTAGCCTTTCTCAGTTAGCTGGGGATGACTCGTGGCCTTGACGATGCCCAGGACCATGCTTGCTAGCCTAGCAGTCGATTATTCGCTGGGATCCTCCTAAATGATGGGCAGGAAGACTCTCTGAGTAGACCTGGCATGGGTGCCTGAGGCAGCCGGTGTGGAGGAGGGTTGAGAGAATGGGCGAGAGTACTAGGAACCAAAGCAGGGACTGGAAGCCCCAGAGAAATGTCCCTGGCCCACACCAGTGGCCCTATCCCCGCCTGGGAAGCAGGCGCGCAGGCCCGTGGCGAGTCTGTGGCTCACCCAGGACCCGTGTCAACCTGCAAGCCTGCTGTGGGAAGAAGCTGGGGGTCTCGGGGAACTCTGCCTGGATGCAGGCCTGGACATTGGGCAGGAACTTCTGTGCATGTGACGTTAAGGGTCACACATGCACTGTGGTGATGTCCACCAGCTTCTGGATCATCTCGGTGTGGACACTGTGGAAGGGGAGCCCATCCACCTCCATGCCCAAGACACCAGAGCCTCCACTCCGGACTCTGTGCTGCACCAGGATAGTCAACATTTTTTCTTCCTGGAAAAAGAGAAAAATGAGGCACAGGTAATAATTAGCGGAGGGCCTGGGCGGGGAGAAGAAGAAGTGCATAGATCTCGTGGAGAGGGGCCTTCGACTTGAGGTGCCACTGGAAATCTCACCATGAAGCAGCATGTCCAACGTCACACCTCACTGGTCCCCAAACCCAGTCCCCAGAAGCCACCGCTTGGTTACTTGCCTGTAACCACAGCTGTCGCTCTTGTGTAAGCCTGCGTTTTCCACTTTTTCATTCCTTCCGCCCTCCCCCAGCCTGGTCCTGGGGGCTGAACCCAGGGATGCTGTACCACTGGGCTACGCCCCTGGCCCTTTCTATTTTTTATTTTGAGACAGGATCTCACTAGATTGCCCAGGCTGGCCTTGAACCACGGTCCTCCCGACTCAGGTTCCGAGTCCCTGGGATCACAGGTGTGTGTGCATCTTCTTAACAAGATGCTGTCCTCCGACAGGTGCAGGCTGGGCTACTTGCGGCCAGCCCAGCCAGTGGCCTGCGTGTGCCAGCAGGCCCCGTTCCTCCTGAGACCCTCCTGGGCGGCGTGGGCCAGTCCGGCCTCCACTGCCTTCTAGATGTTTCCCAGTGTGCACGTGGGAGCATCTGGAGAGAGCAGGACGCAGGGAGAATGCAGCCCAGGGCCCGGCGCCTGGCGCTGGAATCGGAGGGATTCGACATGGAGCTTCCCTGAGAGGAGGTCAAAGCTCTTTGTGCCTCAGGGTTCTCATCTATGAAGTGGGGCTGTTGCTGCTGATGGTGGTAAAGACGCCTGCTTCGGAGGCTGCTGTGAGCAATCAGCGAGCTAGTGGAAGGACAGCTCCTCCCACAGCCTGGCGCAGATAGGTGCTCACGAAACGAGGCTGATGATTGGTGGGAGCCCCAGGCCTTCAGCACACAGGTTTCTTCTTGGACTCACTTGCTGGTTAAGGTTTGAGCTCCCTCCTTCTCTCCCCCTCCAAAAATAAGGTCCCGAAGAAGCAGTGGTCTAAGCCACTAACACGCCTGCCCGTGGTTGAACAGGTCAGGTCCCTCTGGGAAGGTGGGTCTCAGGCCAGGGCATCAGGCAGGACACGTCCCCCCGCTGCATCCTCCTCAAAGGCAGCAGCAGGCAAGAGGAGGCGCCCCGGGAGCTGAGCAGAGGAGGCGCAGGCAGACGTGAGCAGGCGCTCCCTTCCCGTGCTGGCCGTGGCTCATTCACCCACCATCTACCCACTGGAGTGAGCCTCAAGGATATGGGGTGAATGGTGACAGGCAGTCACAGTATGCAGGGGTCACAGCACAGAGCAGGGTCACCTGACCCAGTTTTGGGGGTGACTTAGGGAAGATTTTATGGAGGAGCATTATGAACTGAATGTTTAGGTTCCCCCAAATTCATGTGTCGAATCCCCAGTGCTCCATGCATTGGTATTTGAAATTGGGGCTTTGGGAGGTAGTAGGTTGAGATGAGGTCATCAGGGTGGGACCCCCAAGATGGGATTAGTGGCCCCCTAAAATGAAGAGGGACTAGCATTCTCTCTCCACGACATGAGGACACAGGGAGGAGGCAGGCAGCCAGGAAGAGAGCCCCACCCGGGAACCGGATCTGTGGCACCTGGAAGCTGGACCTCTCAGCCGAGAGCCATGAGAACGAACCGTCTGCTGTTGAAGCCACCGGTTACTGCGTTTCCCTTCAGCTGACCAGACATGGTGCAACGAGGGTCAGAGGTCATGGCAGAGTAGGAACCCGCCCGGCAAGGGTCCTTGAGGACACTGACGCGGGGGACTTCAGAACAATGGGGGCGTGGGCCAATGTCACTGGGAACTGTCTTCCTGCTGGCCTGCGGGCCTGCATTTCCCTTCTGCCCGGGGCCAAGGCACTGTCTCCTGGGGAGGGAGGCCCAGGGCCTTTCCACATTTCCGCCTTCTCAGCAGCCCTTTGTCCACAGGTCTGCCCAGGGGCTGCCCAGCCCTTTGTTTGGGCTTTCCTCATTCTGCCACTTCTCCCCATTGCTCATATCCTCTCTTTGTGGGGAATACATAAGGGACCCTGGGGCCACTTCCTCCCAGCCCACTGCTGGACATCTCCACTCTCACCCTCTGGGACCCAGGGAGGGCCTTGGGGTCCTCAGGGTGGCTGGTGATCAGCTTCTGAGAACCACAGGGACTAGCTGGGCTGACAGCTACTCCCTGCGAGTTTCGAGGGATCGCTCAACACCCATACCATCTTGTAGGAGGCCCAGTGGAGGCAGTGGCCATGGGGAGCTGGAGGCAGAGTCCCTGGAGCCTGCTGCATTGCCCAGATTGAGAGAGACAGTGGGGCAGCAGAGAAGGAAGAGGACCAACGTGTGGCCAGGAGGACAGGACTTGGGCTTCACTTTACGGGGAAGGGGAAACGGTCCCAGGTGTCTTCTGGGAGTGGAGGCGGAGTGTGGCACCTGCTGTGAATTCATACTGCAGCGGGCGGACTGACACTTATGGGAAATGATGCTGCTTGTGAAGTGGGGCGGAAGCCCAGATGCACACCCAGAGTCCCAGCTACTTGGGGGTCTGAGGCAGGACGGTTCTTAAGCCCGGGAGTCAGATAGCCTGGGCGACACAGCGAGACCCCATCTCAATAAAACAAAACAGAATTATGAGGATGGGTGGTTTGAAAGTCCTGGAAAAGGACAGGAGCCCAGGATGAGGTCAGATGCCATGTTCCTGTCTCTGCACCATCTGTCCATCCATCCATCCACCTGTCTGTCCTTTCTCCTCTAGACAACTGTGCAGACAAGAAAGTGGTCCTGATCCAGACCAGCACCCAGGCAGAGCTGGCTCCGTCTGAGGCCCTCACGGGCTGAGGGTGGGGGATGGCTCATCCAGGGCCTTCTCCAGGTCTCACCTTGGAGGCCTTCAGTCCCTCCCAGGCCCACCCCTGCCCAGAACTGTCACTCAGCCACCCCACAGCACCCTGGCCCTGGCCCCCAAGATGAATGCCTAGCCCTCCAGTGCCCAGGCTCTGGGTCCTTGTGTCCCTGACCTTAGTCCCTCTTGTGAGGTGTCATCAGTTGGCTCTGCCTCTGGCAGCATGGGAATGTTCTCCAGTGTCTTATCTGCCCTCCAGGAAAACCCAAGGGCACCACCTGCTCTCATTCAGAGGGGCCCCTGGGCCGAGGGCCAGAGTGGACAAGGTGTGCCCTGAAAGGGGTGGCCCCCTGCTGGGCCCTCAGCATAGTGCCACCCCGCCACTGTCGCCAGACTCCTGGGAACTCCTGTCCCCGAATAAGGAGACCCTACTTACAAGCAGCTCAGAGCAGAGGTAAGGACGTTTCTCTGCCCCACCCCTCAAGTTTTGCCACCAGCCCAGAACACTGCTTTACCTGGCACCTCAGGTTGGCCAGGGAGTCCCACAAAGGGACCTGCAGACCCCTAATTACTAACGCTGCACCTCAGTTTATGTGGGTCCTGCTGCCTGGAAGGCCCTTCCCACCCTTCTTTCCATGGCCACTTACATCCTCCTCAGCCCCAAGCCCCTGCGCAGGGCCACCACCTCCAGGCACCTTCCTGGAACCCTCTGAAGGCACTAAGTGCTCTTTGAGTGCCCATAGCTAAGCACACTGCCGTCCTGGCTCCGGAGTTCCATGCCAAGCGTCACTCCAAGAGTACCCCCCTCCCCCCAGGGCCATGCCTGACTCATTTTCTCCCAGAACAAGCCCAGGCCAGGTCCCCAGGAGGGGCTCACCAAATGCTTCTGCTTTTGCTCTAAAAACATGCCCTTTATTTCCTTTGAAAAAGTGGTGCATTGTTAATATATTTATGAAGGTCTGGGCAGAAATGCAAAAATAATTTTCCATCCCTGGAGGGTGATTGCAGGCTGTGAATGTGTGGGGTGGGGTTCATGCTTTTGTGTTTGTCATCAGGAATCGTGCGGCAGGCAGCCCCTGAGTGGTTGTGTGTGTGTGTGTGTGGGGGGGGGTTGGTTTTTGTTTTCTTCCAGTTCAGACCCAGAAAGTGTAAATAAGCCACAGAAGGTTCTCTGGGCCCCTATGGAAGACATCCTCCCTCCAAGTGTTGCTATAGCTGCCCGAGCTCCGCACCCACCCCTCCCCTAGCCCCTGGCATTCCCAGGAGCTGGGAAATGTCTGAGCCCCTCCAAAACAAGTCCAGAATCTGAAGTCAGAGAGACCTGGCCTCTAATCTCAGCTCTGTCTTTTCACTGGGTGGTCTTGGGAAGCCACCTCACCTCTCGGAGCCCCGGGTACTTCCTCTGTAAAAACGGGCACCCCAACACCAATCCAAGGAGATGTCCGAATTAAACAGGCAGGAGAAAGAGAGAACCAGGGAGGGACGCACAGGCAGAAGGTAACAGGGAACAGAAAGGGTGTACTACAGAGAAAAGAGGCAACAGCCATCTCTGGGTGAGGGGGCTGGTCAGAAGTGAGGGACTTGGAACCTCAGGCCCTGGCGGGCGGGAGGACTGTCACAGTCGCCCATCCCATCTCAGCTGTTCCCCAGGCTGGACACTCCAGAAGCACCTTTCCCCTCTGCAAACCGGTCCCCTCCCACAGCCTGGAAGACAGCCCTCCACTCCAGTGGGTCCCCAGGAAGGGCCGAAGGAGCAGCATCGAGGTCACCTGGGAACTTGGACATGCAAGTCCTCTGTCCCGTCCCGGGCCTCCTGGATGCAGAAGCCCAAGGGCAGGCCCAGCGTTCACAGCTCCTGGTTCTAGAGTTCGCAAACCCAGCCTTTTGGGAGCCAAGCCTGGAACAGTGAAGCCATGTGCAGGAGACAGGTGTGCTCCACCGGCAGCGCAGCCTGGCCCAGCCCAGGGAAGCATCCCCACGCCCCTGACGGGGACCCTGTGTCACAGGACTCCTCGCTGGCAGGCACGTCTTCCTGCTGACCTGGCCTCCGCTCTCGGGACCTTGGCCTCTTGCCTCTGCTTCTGTCTCTCAGGAGGCTGAGTCGTTGCCTGTCCTCTGCCCCCAGGAAGTTTGTGGGTACGTGAGGCACCCCCAGAGTCGACTGTCTTTCAGGTCAAACACCCAGTGCCCCCCACTGCTTCTCAGGGTTTCCAGCCCTCCCACCTGCCATGGGCTCCCAGGTGAAGTCACATCTGACCCAGGCTTTGCCCCCGATTTCCCACAGTCCAAACTCCCCTGGCACATTCCCCAAGGAGGTGCCCCGCTAGCCGCGGACACACGGTCTGCGTCCTATAAGTCACGTCCGCCAGTATCTCTCCAGGTGGGGCGGGACCCCTCCCTGCGAGGATGGCCACGTAAGGACGGGGTTCCAGTCTGGAATCAACTTCAGGCACAGGACCTGCTCAGGAGGAACTGAGGACCCAGGGAGAGCTGGCCGGCCCAGCTGCCACCTTGCCGCCCAGGCCCCAGACCTGGGGCAGCACCGCCAGCACCTCCTTCGGGGCTGGCTCCGCTCTCGTTTTCCCACCTGCATATGTGAGTCCACGTGAGTCAGCCGTGCCTGGGCCTCTGCCCGGCCTCTGCCCTGGACTACAGGACACACCGGGAACCACACCCGGCGCCTCGGGTGATTGACTCTAGGAGTGCAGACAAAGCCACCCTGGGCCCCAATTCTCTTGCTCAAAGCCCTGCAGAGGCTCCCTATTCCCTGTCAGGTAGAGCCCTCAGTGAGGACGCCATGGTTCTCTTGGACCTGCCGAACATGGTGTCCCTCTTCCAGGACTTCTCCATGGTCCCAGTCTTTTTAGGGAACTGGGCAATTTGGATCCTTGAGCAGAAAAATGCAAGGACAGGAACAATATTCAATCCTGGGCTGGGGGCTCAGGACCACCTCCTTGTGGGACCACCTCCTGACCCCCATCGCATCCCACGGCCCGCAGCCCTCCTCCCAAACCAGCACTAAGCTCTTCCTGGCCCCCCAGCCTCTGTGCCCCGTTCTTCCCTCCTAAGGCCCTCGTCTTCCAGGCCCACCCTCGGGATTCTTTCCCCACCTTCCCTGCCCCCACGCTGAGCACTCATCTCACCCAGAGGCCTGCTGAGTTCGTTACCTTGGCCACAGATGGCAGGGCCTGAGTCCAGCTCTGCTCCCCAGGTGCTTGGGAGGGTCCAGTTGCCTTCCTCAGGTAGCGCCCATGGACTTCACAGGTGTTCAGGACGTACAGTGCGCAGGCCAAGGCGTAGCCTCCCCAGTTAGAAACACCTGCAGCCACCACAGAGAGTCCCTCACGGACCTGGCACGGTCCTGTGGTCCTGCAGACCACCAGCCTTCCCCAGGCAGCAGAACTCACCCTGGGCACAGTCGCCGGGCCAGAGGCCGGAGGAGCACCTGGGAACTCGTTATAAGACAGATTCTTGGGCCCAGTCACCCTGACACACCAGAAACCCAGCAGGTCAGGAGGGCAGCAATGGAGGTCTAATGAGCCCTCCAGGTGAGTCTGATTCAAGCTAAAATTTGAGAACGGTTGCTCTAAACCATTTGGGTTACATACTGTTCACGATCATCAGAGAAGAAGATTCAGGTACTAAGCCTAGGAGCCCATTCCAGAACTCTCCACATTAAGAGACTCTCCAATGGCTGGTCTGGCTCCCACTGGGCTCCTGCCCTGGCTTCCTTGGAGGCTGTAGGGGAACAGCCCTGTCACCTGTCGTGGGCTTGAAGAGCATCCATCATCCTCAGACCTCCCTTCTGTCCCATCAGCCAGCACCGAAGGGCTTATTCCCCAGTGTGGGGACCATCTCGTTGGCTTGTGTCTGAAATAAGCTTGAGTTCTCCATTCCGTTGAAAAAGGACTCAAGAGGGCCTGCTAAGCTCTAGGTGCTGGAGCATCAAAAGAGAAAGAGGCTGTCTGGGTGCCAGTGCCTCAGGGGGCTGAGACAGGAGCATCACAAGTTCCAAGCCAACCTGGGAAACTTAGTGAGACCCTGGCTCAAAACAAAAAATGGAAAGGTCTGAGGATGTATCTCAGTGGTAAAGTGCCTCTGGGCCTAACCCTAACCCCTGGTAGAAGAAAGAAAGAAAGAGAAAGAGAGAGAAAGAAAGAAAGAAAGAAAGAAAGAAAGAAAGAAAGAAAGAAAGAAAGAAAGAAAGAAAGAAAGAAAGAAAGAAAGGAAGAAAGGAAGAAAGAAAGAAAGAAAGAAAGAGATGCTTCTGTTCCAGAGAGACAGATGAGAGGGCACAGGTAGGCCATCTGTCAACAAGAGGTTTGCAAAGGATTATGGGAGCACTGAGGAGGGACTGCCAATTCCAACTCATGCAGCAATGATTCACAGAAAGTGGTCATTTAACGTGGGCCTCACAGGCTGGGCAGAATCTGCCAGAGGAGGACACTAGCTGGGTGTACTCTAATTCAAGTTGGCTCTGACGCTACCCACCTGGAAACAGCATCAGACTCTGCAGGTTGAGGGTTCACCTGTGCACCTGTCCCTGCCCCTTCAGATGCCTGTCACAGGCCCAGGCTGTCTGACTGACAGGCTGTAGATCTGGGTTCCCACAGCCTCGCATGGGGCTTCATTGATTTGCTCCAGCGGCCTACAGAACTCAGGCAAACACACCTGCTGTCCATGTGAAGGATATTACAAAGCATGCAGGCGAAGGCACGCCAGGGGAGGGGGCGTGAGGGAAGGATGCAGGTTTCCGTGCCTCCTGGGTGCACCAGCTTCCAGGACCTGGCCCCTGCCACGTGTTCAGCCATTGTCCTCGATTCTCTGAAGTATGAATGTTATGCCCAGGTGGAGGGATTTGGGGGCATTTATCCTGCTTGGTGCTTTGGTGCTGACTGAGCTTCTGGATCTGTATCAAACATTATTGCTTCAAATATTGCTTTTGTTTCTTTCTTCTCCTTCTGGTATCCCAATCAGCATGACTTACATTGTAGGCAGTTGAACCATTGTTCTTATATATTCTGTTCTGTTTACGTTTTTCAGTCTTTGTTTTGTTTTCCAGTTTGGGAAGTTTATATTGCCATATTTTCAAGCTCAGAGATTCTACCTCAGTCTACTAAAGAGCCCCCCAAAGGCTTTCTCCATTTCTATTACAGGTTATTCATTTCTCTCATTTTAAAATTCTTAGAATTTCCATCTCTCTGCTTACATTTTTCATCTGTCCTTTTTTCTCCACATTTTTAATTGGTGCATTATAGTGAATATAATGGTGGGATTTTTTTGTTACATATTTGTATATTCACAAATACAACAATATAATTTGGCAACATCTTTCCCCAGTATTTCCATTTCCTTTCCTATTCATCTGTTTTTGCATGCTATCTACTTTTTCTATTAAATCCTTTAGCCTATTAACCACATTTGCAAACAACAACACAACAAAACAAATCTCCTGGTTTGCTAATTCCAACATTCCTGACATACTCAACTCTGTCTCTGATGCTTGTTCAAATTCTTTAAACTGTTTTTATGTGCCTTATAATTGTTGAAAAGTATACGTTGTGTACTTGGTAAAAAGACCTATAGTGGACTGGGTATGGTGGCACACACCTGTAATCCCGATGAACTGGGACCACTGAGGCAGGAGGATTGCTAGTTTGAAGCCAGCCTCAGCAACTTAATGAGACCCTAAGCAACTTAGTGAGACCCTGCCCCAAAATGAAAAAATAAAAAGGACTGGGGATGTGACTCAGTGGTTAATCACCCCTGTGTTCAATCCTTGGTACTAAAAAAACAAACAAAATAAAAAAGAAAGAACTGTAGTCTGTAGATGTAAGATGTGGGAAGAGGGAAAGTATTCTGTAGCCTTATGATTCCATCTCAATATTTCAGTAGCCATTTTTCATTACTATAATGAGATACCCGTGGCAGCCTACTTTATAAAGAAAAAGAGTTTGGCTCCTGGTTGTGGAGGCTCCAGTGAGCACCCTTGCCACCATCACATCATGAACATGTGTGTGTGTCTCTAAGTCTGTGTGTCTCTCCCTAAAGAGCCACCAGGATTTAATCATGGGGCTCCACCCTAATGGCCTAATCTAATCACTTCCTGAAGGTCCACGCTAAACATCATGATGGTTGGATTGTTTCCACCCTCTTAATGCTATTAACATAAGAATTATTTTATGGCCTTGGGTGTTAAACCTGTGCCTGAGTTTGGGCTGACAAACCATATTCAGACCATAGCCGTGAGTGGTGCCCCTGGACAGGGAACGTCACCAGGGCTGCTCAGTTTTGTCCACCCCGGCTTAAGTGGGGCGGATAACCGCAGGGCTGGGCTGGGAGTTCCCTTCTCCCAGGTGGTTTGGCTGGTTGTGGTGGGATCGTTTCTCTTGAGGCCAGATCTTGTTAAGAAGAACAGAACATTCTGGTGTAGTTCAGAACAATTCCTTTCCTTTTCTCCGCTAGCAGCAGGCGGGGACTCCCCCTGACTTTTAGTGTGAGCAGCTGGTTGAACTGCCAGAGGTAAACGCCCCAGGGTCCTAACTCTTGAGCTTGCCCGCGCCGAGCCTCCAGGCACTCACCAACTGGAGTTCAGGTCTTCCTGCCCTGGCGCTGGTTCTTAGCAGGGCTCTGGTCCTGCCCAGGCTAATTTTGATCACGACGTCAGAAAGAGCCTTTCTTAGGGATCTGTCAAAGTCCTGAAACTTGTGAGGGACCTGGCGGGGAAGGAGGCCTTGAAGGACCTGGGCACAGGAGGGGTTGGTCCTAGTGGGGAAGAGCAGCAGCCGGGAGGGACCGGGTAGGCGGAGGCAGAAGTCAGCGGAGGAGGTTGGAGGCCTTTTGCATCCTCCGGACATGTTCCAGGTTGTTCTCTTCGCTGGCCCAGAGTGAAGGCTGGGAGGCATCTTCTGACCACGGAAGTGAAGCGGCCCTGCCGCTCTCTCCCCTGCCCGTCCCGGGGCCCCCACGGCGCTTATCCTGCCCCGTCGGGTGCATTCGTCTGTTGGGGCTCGCTGTCCGCCTCCCTAGTCTAGAACGCGGGTCTGTGGAGCAGGATCGTCGCTGGGGTGCCCAGCACCTGCAGTGATGCCTGGCAGGCGGTCAGTGGTGACCGTCCACATGAGAGGTCAGAGGCTGGGATCCAGGCCTCCCCTGTGCTGGTGCCCTCCAGATCCCCTTGCAGAGGGGCTTATGGCCTGGACAGTCCACTCCAGGTCTCTCACCATGGGCAGCTGGGCTGGGCTGGACAGCCAGCCACGTACTCACCAGCAATGACGGCGAAGTCCGCCCCGACGTCACAGGCGATGACATCCCCGTTGCGAATGTGCCTCCTCACGGCCTCCTTCACTTTGCCCATCCCGAGCTCGTTGCCTCCATCGCCAACGCCTGAGGGGCAGGGGACTGGGTCAGCCACAGGGTCAGGGCGGGATGGGCGCTCTGCGGCCAGGCAGCCCCCAGGCACGTGGTTCTGCTCTCTCTGGAGGGCCCAGTGGTGGGCTCTGGGGAGACTTGATTGTAATTTTTTTCTGGCACTGGGATGGAATCTGGGGGGGCTTTACCTCAGAGCCACACCCCGGCCTTGTTTCTTTCCTTTTTTATTTTTTTTACAGACAGGATCTCACCAAGTTGCCCAGCCTGGTCTGGAATTTGTGATCCTCCTGCCTCAGACTCCCAGGACGCTGGGATGACCGGCAGGGGCCACTGTGCCCATCTGACTCTGGATATACTTTCCAACAACCAGCAGACATTGCTTTTCCTTCAGGTCTTCTAGAAATTTCTCTTTAGAAATAAGTCCAAATTTGAAACTCACCAGAACATGGGCATGCCCCTTCTTGGGTCCCCTTCTCCAGTCACAGGTGCAGTGCCCTCTCTGCAGATGGTGCCAGGCCCGCTGGAGACGAGGACCTCCCCTTGAGTGGCTCCTACTCAGGGAGATGGAGGAGAACTTCTCTAACGGCCTCTGCTTCAGGCTTGTGAAAGGGGCCAGGCGCTGTGCACACCTGTAAGCGCAGCGGCTCAGGCGGCTGAGGCAGGAGGATCTCGAGTTCAAAGCCAGCCTCGGCAACTTAGGGAGGCCCTAAGCAACTCAGTGAGTCCCTGTCTCTAAACTAAACATAAAAAAGGGCCGGGAGTGGCTCAGTAGTTAAGACCCCTGGGTTCAGTCCCCAGTACCAAACAACAACAACAACAAAAAAGAATGAAAGAATAACGAGACAAGGAAATGACAGGAACTGCTACCGTTGTGTGTTATGTAGTAATAATAAGCTGTATTCGGTATTTGCCTGGACTTGTAAAATTAAAATCATAAAAGGCGCCTGGTGACAAACTTGCTGTGTGGCAGGATGACACTCCTGAACATTGCCAATATGAACCTTTATCTATGATTTGAGTGGGGACTCCTGGTCTAGTCGTGTTCTGGTCTTTATCAATGAAGACCAGAGCGTGACTGGGCTGAAAATCACTACTTAAACCCCTGGACTTTTGGAGCAAACTGTCAGCAGCACCGTGACCAGAGGACTTCTCTACGGCTGAGAAGAATCCCCTCGTTCTTGCTGACTGACTTCTTGGCTAAGAGACGTTGCATGGAGTAAGTCCGTGGGGACTGGGCTCTAGGTGAACAGGGAGTGACTCTTCAATGTATTTGTGACTTGCTGTCATTAGGAGTGTTGAGCTGAGTGTGCACTGCGTGAATAAAATCCACTCGTTGGAACCAAACCTGATTCCTCTCTTACTCACTGCTCGCGACAGAGCCGTATGTAGGAGGCCTAGTTGTTATCTGATATACCGTAACTGGGGGAGGGACACACACTCTGGGGCGGTTGCTTAACATTTGAAGAGACTGCAGTCCAGAGGCCCATCTGATAATCAGCAGCCAAAGGATTTCTTAATTAGTATGATTAAGGAATGATAGAATATTTAACTGTTAGAATAAGTTTTATTCATTGGTGAAATAAGGTGGTCAAGATAGGAAGACTGACTAAAAAGAATTAACGACACCTCCACCCTTGAAAAAACCAGATTTTAAAAAATCCATCAAACCAGTCGGGTGCGTTGGTGCACGCCTATGATCCCAGCTGCTCAGGAGGCTGAGGCAGGAGGATGGCGAGTTTAGAGCCAGCCTCAGCAAAAGCGTGGCATTAAGCAACTCAGTGGGACCCTGTCTCTAAATAAAATACAAAATAGGGCAGGGGATGTGGCTCAGTGGTCGAGTGCCCCTGAGGTCAATCCCCAGGAGCCCCCCGCAAAGAAACATACAGCAAGCCCTGCAGCCTGTATCCTTTGAGGGGTGCTCTAGTCCTACAGGACGCTGACCCGGTGTCCAGGTGTTTCTGGAGGCTGCTATGGACTAGGTCAGCTAAGCCGGGCACCTGGCATGTGCCCACAGTCCCAGTGCCAGGTCCTCGGGGGCCGAGGCAGGAGGATCAGGAGTGCAGGAGTTTGCGACCAGCCTGGGCCACACGTGAGAGCTGACTTGAGGACCCTTCATGCACTGTACGTGTCCCAGCGTCTCAGCCAGATCAGATCCCCTCCTCCAGCTACAGAGTGGGGGTAACGCTGTGCTTGAGTCTGCTTCTAAAGGGCTTGGGGTGTGCAGAATTCTACCAGAGGCTGGCCTTCATTGTGGGCTGGTGGAGACAGGAGCCTGAGCTGACCTGCCTCCAGCTTCGGAGACCAGATGCGGCCAGAAGAATCAGGCGGTTGTGAATGACCAAATGCCTTCGGGTCACATCCTGAAAAGTGTTCTCAGAACACTGTTCTAGACCAGTGGCAGCCTGTTGCATGAGGGAAAATCACAGCACCATCTGCAAGTGTCTGCGGGTCTCCTGAGAGCTAGACCAAACCATGAACCGCCAGGGAGGCGGTCCTAGTACAGGTTGGGGTGCCTGATTGCTGACTGCCCCTTGGGAATGAGAGACCCTGTCCTTCTCCACCTCCCCCAGGCCTGCCCTGCCCAGAGTGACAGGAAGCCTGGGGCCAACCAGGCCAAGCCCCCTGCACGTGCCCCACCCACGGTCCCTTCTGGGAAAGGCGGGGAGGTTTGCAGAAGCTTTCTAATAGCTCAAAGCCTTTTATTGTCTCGCCAAAACCTCAAAAGTCAAAGGGGACTAATGAAGCCAGGGAACACTGAAGTCTAGGATGGAGCCAACAGTCAGACACAGTTACACACAAGTCCTGGTTTACTCCAGGGCCTGGAGCGCCTGCTGCCCCTGCCCACCGCGACCCCAGGGAGGAGAGTTGGTGCTCCTCGGGGTTACAATAAAAATTCCAGAAATCCGTGAATGCAGTGCACTTCCAAAACAGTTTAGGGACTTGAGAGTCGGGAGTCTGGACTCTGCTCCTGACGCTACCAGCAGAAGTAATTAAGGAGGCAACCTCGAAATTCCTTCCCGGCAGGGATTTTAAGAGGTTTAAATAATACAATGGATGCAGATCCTCTTGGAAAACCATGAAGTTCTGTGCAAACACTAATTATCACAAAATCACATTGTTAACGACGGTAATACTACACTCATTCATTTGATATACTAAAGGTTGATGTCTTTTATAAAATGATACAAGACACCTTCCATCCCCTAGGACCAAAATAACGGCCCTGCCTTGGTTGTTTTATTGTTATTATTTTATTATTGTTATTACTGTAGAGCCAGGTGGACAGAATAAGCTTTGTATGTGTGGCTTCCTCTCCCCGCTGAGGACTGTCATGCACATGAACAGCAGGGTTGTTCGTGTGTACACAGACCATAATAAACAAAGAGCATCCTTGGAGTGGAGAACAGTTGACCCTCATAACCCTACCCCGAACCGTCTTCGAGGTCGGCGGGAGGATGTTCGGTGCTGGCGCCGCCCACTTACCAGTGGAAGAGATTCCAGGAATCTTCTGTGCTGCCAGGAAAAGGTGGTCGATGGCGTCAACCAAGTGCTTGATGTTCATCTTCCTTGCGTTGTAGTAATTGCCGTCAGCAGCCCTTCCCGCGCGTTCTATGGCCACCAGGTGGTCAAATCTGCCAGGAAGCAAGGGCAGTGGGTGCTCGGGGGGCGAGAGGCAGCTTGGCCAGGCCCTGTCTGCGTGAGTCTGGTGAAGGACCCTCGCTGTTCCTTGGACTCTGTTATCCAGGGAACTGCTCTGTGCGGGGCCTCCCCTGGGACCAGACCACGACGTGATCTTAAGATGTCACAGGGGGTCTTTAGCAACTCCTCATTGGACTCAGAGGCTTCGAGGGCAGGAGGTCATGGGTCAGGTGTCTGGGATGTCTGGGGGCCTCCAACAGAGTGCCCTGACCCCGAGGTGGTGTCGGCTACTATGGGCCCACTGCTGTTCCTTCCAGGATCTGGTTCACGTTCCAGAAATGAAGCAGAAAATGGTTTGAAATAGAAAACCAAGGACTCAGGGGCTGAGACTGCGGCTCGGTGGTGGAGCTCTTGCCTAGCCCGTGGGAGGCACTGCGTTCCATCCTCGGTACCACATACAAAACTAAATAAAATAAAGTCATGAGTTAAAAAACCCACTTAAATGTTTTTGTAAAAAAAAGAAAACAAATGAATCAAACGCTAGATGAACTTCTGTGGTGGGAAGAGGGAACTAGGACAAGGTGTTATGGCGGGCAGACTCACACCTGGGCCCTTTCCAGGTCTCCTGACACGGGCCTTTCGAGCCTCCAGCATCTGCATCTGCAGGGTGGCCGGGGAGTAGCACCATCTGACACAGCACTGAGAGGGTTACAGGAGGACCGGCACAGGAGGGGCTTGGCACAGAGCCCCACCCTCCTGGAGGGGCGGGAAGTACCAGCTGCAGTTGCTGTTAGTTGTATTTTTAGCAGGAATAGGGTTTTCTTTTTCTTTTTCTTTTTTTGGTATCAGAGACCGAACCCGGGGGCACTTGATCACTGAGCCACATCCCCAGCCCTTTTTTGTATTTTATTTAGAGACAGGGTCTCTCTGAGTTGCTTAGGGCCTTGCTAAGTTGCTGAGGCTGGCTTTGAACTCGCGATCCTCCTACCTCAGCCTCCTGAGTCCTTAGGATTACGGGTGTGTGCCATCGTGCCTGGCTATAAATGTTCTTTAAAAACAAAACCCCATGGCTGCCCATGGCCTTTGGTTGTGCTGGAATGTGAAACATCCCCTGTGCCTCGAGAGGGCAGGCCACGGGGGAGGTCTTGGAATGCACTCCTCAGCTGCCACTGGGAAGCAGATGTCAGGGGAGGAAGGAGCTTGATCCTGCAGCTCCCTGAGACCAGTGCATCAGAGGAGGTGAGAGGCAGGTGGGACAGGAGCCACCAGGGAGACCAGCGCGTCCTCCGCTCTGGAGGAAGAACTGTTTCTGGACACGCTCCCCGGGTAGAGCCCACTTGCATGCTCTGTGGGGAGGACTGGTCTGCTAGACTAGGAACGTCCACTTCCCCGTGGTGGCAAGGGAAGCCTGCTCCGTGGGAAGCAGCCCTCTTCTCCAAGGGCAGCAGCTGTGGCTCCCCTCTCTGCACGCGGGCCTGTCCTGCCACGAGCGTCCCGCCAAGAGGACTTCCTAGGTTCTTCCCCCGGAGCCCGAGCTGTGTCCCAACCCTTGTAAACACACCACTCCTTCTTGCAGCTTTAAGTAGCATATCGGAGCCTCAGTCTGACTTTTCCTGGGTCCCTCAGATCCATCCTCATTGTCAACTCCAGGTTCTGCTGTGTGCTGTGACATAGCTAGCGCCCAAGGCGAGTAACCTGTGCCTTCACGTTCTAAGCTGGCAGTTGTCAGTGGGCTATGAAAAATTATTTTTCTGGTTCAGATCGGCCTTCTTTTGAAAAGTGGAACAGCACAGACCGGAGCAGAAAGCATCAGGGGACAAGGCACATCGTTGATTTGAATATTCAATGTAGCGGGAGTGAATATTGTTTTTTGAAACCTATTTCAGGTTGTGTGTGTGTGTGTGTGTGTGTGTGTGTGTGTGTGTGCACTACCTTGCAGCCCTGAACACATCGCTGGGTTGTCACAAAGGTGTGCAAGACACTGCATTACAAGTTATGAGACCGGAAGCGCATCTCGGCGGACGGTGAACAGGTGAATTTCAAAATGTTTGACCACAACACACAATAAGAAACCCACGGAAATGCAGTCTCATGAGAGGGTACTTAATACTGACAAACGAGCTATACAATGCTGCGGTCTATTCATCATCCAAGCTGCAGGTGTCCCCAAAATGAAAATTTTCTACTCAATTGAGTCCTGGCCTGTGCTTTGAAACTGGTGGTCATTTTTTTTAAATTCCCCGATTTCCCTCCTCTGTCAGGAGGCAAGCCGCTTCTCCCTGCCGCCACGCCCCGCTCCTCCCGATGCTCTGTGGGGTCCTGGCGCACCGCGGGCTCCCGGCGGGTGTCAGCGTGCCCAGCAGAGCCGCCTTCCTGGGCTCAGGGCTTCATTCTCGCTCGAGGGCTGGGCTGTGCACGAGCTCTGCGGGGAGTTAAGCGCGGGGGTCTTCCCACCGTTGTGCACTTGAGCTGGGATGGGACATACGTACCTGGGTGACTTGGGATCCCCATCTTTGCACAGGAAGCCCCGGGCATCTTCCACCGATTCACCTCGGTAGGTTAAAATCGGGATCGGTGTCTTCAGAACACCTCGAAGAGAAAGGCAGAGGGCAGACACGTCAGCCCTGGGGTCGCACTTGCGAGACTCAAGTTCGCTTTCCAAAGGCTTCTTTGGAGGGTCGTCATGAGCACTCTTGAACAATGTCCCCCCAGAACACTGCTGAGTCAAGGTCAGAGCACAGAGTAGACTCCGGCGTTGGCGGGCGCTGGAGGGTGGGGTCAGGCCAGAGCGGACTCACATGCAGTAAAAGCTGTAAGACGCCCATAACACCACAGGGACCAAGTCCCGCGCTGGCCCCTGCCATCGAGAGTGCTGGGCACACAGTTACGTGCCCACGGTGACAGTGTGTGGCCCTCTTCTGAGCACTGGACACATGCACTCTCATCTAACCTTCACAGTTCTGTTCAATAGAAGCCACTGTTACTCCCATTTGACAGAAGAGGAAAACTGCGGCTCAGAAATAGTGAACAGCCTGAGCAAAGCCAAGTACTGATGTCAGTACCACGACTCCAGTTCGACCGGCAATTCCCCGGCCGCCTCCCAGCTGCGTACCTTCAGGGAATTCAAGAAAGCCCCAGAGACAGCCTGGGGTTAGCGACTTATTTGGGAGTGATTTCCAAAATGAATTTGACTTTTCTAAAAAAGGACTTGCTCTAATTACAAAAATAATACCTATGATGCTAGAATATGTGGAAAATATGCACAAATCCGGTTTTCATTTCATCTCTCGCTTCTGCAGTTCAGGGCAGAATCCGGTTTATGCACGGGCCCAGGGCGAAGGCGCTGGTTGGAAACCGAGTCCGGGCAGGGCGTCTTCCAAGGACACCTCAGGCCCGCGGGTCCCGGGGCTCCGGGTCTGCTCTGCGGCCCTGGACGGGGGCCAGGAGTATTGTGCGGAGATTTAGCCACCCCCACAGTCTCCATCAGCAGCTCTTCGCCTGTCGCAGAGCCACCCTGCACCCTGCCCTCCACATTAAGGCCACTCGCTTGTGTCACACACACATGGGGGCGCGGCTCCCCCAGGCTCCCCACCACCCTGCTGCCCCTGAGCCCTTCAGGAGCTGCCGCTGTCCCTGCCACCCCGAGGGCCGGGCGGCAGGCCGGGGTGAGGGTCCGAATCATGGCCAGAGACCCTGCTCTGATCCTGCCGTGGCCCTGGCTGTGGCCTGACCCTTCCCCAGGTGCCCATCTGAGGGGGAAGGCACGTGGGTGGCCGTTGGCCATGGGGACGCTCGCCAGGCACATTTTACCTGCAAAGAGATGAGTGGCCAACTGGGGGACGTGGGACAGGGGACAGGGGGTCTCGCAGGCTGAGAGCCCCAGCCCCTCCCTGTGCGGCCAGGCGCTGACCATGGCCGAGGACCCGGGTGGGGATCGCTCCACTTCCTAGCTGTGCGACCTTGGGTGAGCCACCCAAGCTCTGGGTGTCCCCCTCTGCCAAATAGCGGCCACCTGCCAGGACCGCGGTGACGTGAGCCTGCCTGGCAGGCGCTGAGCCCAGGCGGCTCTTCCCGACTTCCTCGGAGGCGCGTCGAGGGCATGGGTGACACTCGGAAGGGTCCCAGGGGCCCAACAGGGCAAAGAACAGGACATCCCAAAGAAGGGCACCCGAGGAGGGATGCCGGGGACCTCCGAAAGGGAGGGTTGGACGGCGGGCTCCGTCTGGCTGCAGGCGGGAGCTTCGCTTCTCCAGGGTGGACTGAGATAACGTCCATCGAAAGGCCAGAGCGCCTTCCTTTCTTCCTTCAATGTGATCAAGGTTCTGCAGAATCAGAAGAGCAACCCGCAGCTCCAGGCGCAGGCAGAGCGCAGAGCCCAGCCCAGCTCCCGGAGAGGCGGCTAAAAAGACCCTCCAGCGGCGCAGGGTCAGATGGGAACCGTGCTGTCCAAGGGCAGCATCTGACATTGGCCACCCCCTGCCCTTGGACGGCCTCCTCTGCCCAGGACAATGTTCCTGGCTTCCTGCGGTCTCCCCAGCGCTTCCGGTCGCCCCTGCTGCCTGCTCCCCCTTCCCCCGTCCTCCTCTCGGGAGGGGTCCCCGGGTGTGATCCGGGTCCTCGGCTCCGTCCCTACTTATTCCCTGATCTTCCCCAGTGTCTTTGCTGGGGCCCTCAATGTCAGCGACCCTCCACCGCATCCTGGGCTCACCTCCATGAGCACCTCCCCCTGCGTGTCTAGCAGTCATCGCGCACGTGACAGCTTCAAGCCTACACTCTATAAAAAAAGTAATTGTGGAAAAGTAGGCCCGATATAAAATCGATCATTTAACCACTTTTACTTTGGTGGCACTAAGTGTGCATTCACCTTGTGTGACTGTCATCACCATCCATCTCCAGGACTCTCATCTTCCCAAACCAAACCTCTGTCCCCATTCAACACCAGCTCCCCACGTCCCCTCAACCAAGCTGCTGGCAACACAAATTCCACTTTCTGTCACTGTGAACTGGACAACTCTAGGTCCCTCCTATAAATGGAATCATACAGTATTTGTCCGCTCATGACTGGCTTATTTTATTTAGCAAAAAAACCTCAAGGTTTGTATGTTTTGACATGTGTCAGAATTTCCTCCCTTTACAAGACTGAGTAATATTCCACCATGTGTCTATACCACATTTTGCTTATCCATCCATTTATCCACAGACAGTTGAGTTGTTTCCATTCTCTGGCAACTATAAATAGTGCTGCTATGTGTGTGGGTGGGCAAATAGTTCTTGAGTTTCTCTTTGTCTCCTTCGGGAAATGAATATCCAGAAGTAGCATTCCTGGATCAAAGGGGAATCCTGTTTTTAATGTTTTAAGCAACCACCACACTGCTTTAAGGATAACCTGACCATTTTGCACTCCCAGGGACAGGGCATTATTGCCAAACATGGATTCTTTTGTTTTTTGTTTTTTTGGTTTTTTTTCCCTTTTTTTTTTATGGTACTGGGGATTAAACCCAGGGACACCCTACCACTGAACCACACTCCCATTATTTTGTCACAGGGTCTTGCTAAGTTGCCCAGGCTGGCCTTGCACTTGTGCCCCAGGCTCCCACGCAGCTGGGATTACAAGCCTGTGCCTCTGTGCCTGGCAATGCCAAACTCTTGGTTTACACCCCACACCTGCTCCACCGCGGTTTCCCCTCCTGTCCCGGCTCCTAGCGACTCCATCCTTCCAGTGATCAGGACAAAAGCCTTAGAGTGACCAACCCTGATTCTCCCGCCTCACACCCCCACCCAGTTCACGAGAACTCACGTCCACTCCACCTGCAAGACACAAATAGAATCCAGCTGCTCTCCCTGCTCCCCCTGAACCTGTGCCGTTCGTCTGTCCTGGTTACTCGGAAGCCAGAGCCTGAGCCTGGGGTGCAGATGGCGCCCGGAAGCTGCGGGGATGGAACGGGGACGGCCAGGTCGGGCCGCTGGGAAGGCAGGAGGGAACAGCTTCAAGCCAAGGGCGCACACCCTCCACTCCCATCCCTACTAGGTGGCGGGTCCCCGCTTCTGGGCTCTGGCTTGTGTGGGGCCCACCCCTCTGTGTGATGCAGGCCGGAAGGCTGCGCTGTGGGGCCTACCCATTCCAAGCAAGCCACCCTCGTCACCCACTCCGGCAACCCGACACGTCTCCTGTGCCGGCCAGCAGCTGCCGTGACCCGGGAGAGCGTGCCTGCTCCTCTCGGGGTTCCCAGGGCTCCGGCCTCACCCAGAATACGAGCCCAGATGTCCGCAGGCACCTGAGGCCCTTCCCCTGCCTCCTGTCCGACTTCTCATTCACCCCAGGCCATTCAGAGGCCTGTGCCCTCTCCCGCACCTGCCACGGCCCCTCCACCCAGTAACCTCTGCCCAGGCCGTTGCCACACCCGGGACACCCTTCCCTCAGCCAGCGGGGCCTGGCTCCCTCGTCAACCTCGAGTCCGGGCTCAGCTGTCGCCTCCTCCGTGAGGTCCTCCCTGACCTCTGGTCTGGAGGAGCAGCCACTGCCTGCCCCTCGCTCTCCAGTCCCCTCTCCTGCCCCTTTTCTCCGTACCCTGGTCACCTCCTAAGGTGTCCTTTTCTCCTGTGGGGTTTATTTTCTGTCACACTCCAATAGAGCATATGCCCCCTGAGGGCAGGTCTGTTGTCGGTTTTGTCCACGGGCCTGGCACATAGTAGGTGCTCAGTACACACGTGCTGCAGGAGACGGAGTCTGCATGCACAGAACGGCCTTTCTGAAACCTCCGACATGGTGGGGCACTTTAGCTTGGCCTTGCTGGGGTTGAAGTCCTTTTCAGATGCTGGAAGGCGAAAGCGCTTCCCCTAAGGACGCACGTCGAGGGGCACAGGGAGGGGGTGGGTTAGGGTCAGACTCTCCAGCTTTCCAGCGTGTTCCAGAGTAACCCTTCCTGCAGATGGAGGAGGCGGGAGGAGCAGGCTCCGCTCAGCCCACGACGCTGGCCAGAGCCTGTGTGGCCAATGCCTGCAGCCCGGCTGGCCATCTGGGCGTGTCAGGTGCGGCCCTGCCCATGCGCACAGGCCGGGCGATGCTGCCTGCACCTTTCAGCCGCCCTGCCCTCCCCAGCTCGGTGCTCCAGGGCTGAGCGGGGTTGCTGAAGTGCTCGGCAGGCCTCTCCTCATGGCACCGGGACGGGACAGCAGCAGGTGTGCCACAGGGACCTCCAGAGTGCTTTGCAGACTGGCGGGTCTGTGTTCAGATTCCAGCTCCCCATTCCTGCCTGGGTAAATCCCCTGCCCCTCTGGGAGCCTCGGTCTCTTTCTCTACAAAGTGGGACTAATGCTGCTTATGACAAAGAGTCTTTCTGAGCTCTGAGAAAACGCCCTGCGTCCAGGGCACCACCCGGCCTGGGTGCCCTGCAGAGCGCCACACACGCCATTCCCCCCAGCCTCCGCCAGGGCCTCTCTGGGGAACCAGACGGGGCCACGCTGCTGCTCACCTTGCTCCACAGCGTCTTCCACCAGCTTCCTGTGCAAGCTCAAGGCTCTCCGGTCAACCACCATGGAGACCTCCTTCTCCAAGGCCTGCAGGAAGGCGCCCAGGGCGATGGCTCCCGGGGGGCCGTCTGTCTCTTCTGGGGGCTCGTGGTTGAAATGAGTGGGGAACCCGGTGGTGATCAGCACCGCGCGGGCGTGGGACAGCGACAGCGAGGCCTTCAGCAGCTCACCTGGACAGAGCAGGGACCCGATCCCTCGATTGCCTAAAGTTCAAAAGTAAAGCTTTAAAACAAAAGAAAGCAATTGTGCTGACAGCCAGAACTTCACGCTAGGACTATTTGCTTTGTCACTGTTTGCTTGCTTATTTATTTATGTATAAATACTGGGGATTGAGACCGGGGTGCTCGACCACTGAGCCACATCCCCAGCCCTTTCTAAAATTTTGAGATGGGATCTGACTAAACTGCCCAGACTAGTCTCAAACTTGCAGTCCTCCTATCTCAGCCTCCCAGATAGCTGGCATCAGAGGCCTGCACCTCCACACCAGGATGCTTTGTGATTTCTCTCTCTCTCTTCTGAGGTGCCGGGGATTCGAACTGCGGGCCTTGGGCTTGCTAGGTGAGCACTTTCCAAAGCGAGCTATTTCTTCAGCTGCCGCTTTGTGATTTTAACAACTCATCCACCAGAAAGCTTTCCTGTCCCCCCACCGCCCCCCCATAGTGAAGGACCACTGGGCAAAAGGGAAGAGCCATGGCGATGAGACTGGCCCTCTGGGGACATGAGTGGGAACAAGAGGTGCCACTCTGGCCTGGCCCTGGGCTGCTGTGCGTCTCTCCGAGCTCTTTCCCCTTTCCTGGGGCTGGGATGTTGACAGCTAGAGTCCCCGGCCCTTGCTCTCTTGGCAGAGCTGCGGGGTCTGAGGGGCTGGGAGCAGAGCCCCCTCCTGCTGACTCAGAACACTCCCGCCCAGGACTGCGAGGCAAGGGACCCTAAGACGGGGACTTGGGTGCAAGTATCTCAGTGGGAGGTGATCCCAGGAAACACTCGGATGACAGAAGGGACACTAAGGAGTGCACAAGTGACCTCCCAACGGGGCTCCACCCTGCTGAGAGCCTCTAAGAATCTGTGGGCACCCCCAGAACTGCCCTGCAAGGCGCCTGAGGCTGCACACTTACCCACCAGCTCCATCCTCCACTGGAGGCTGCCCGTGGGGTACTGACCCTCTAGGCTCCCTGGAGTCCAGAGAAGGCTCTGGAGGGACAGAGACTGTCCTCCGAGAGATCTGAGCCTAAGGTGGGAAGCTGTCCTGCTGGGAAGCACCGTAGGCACCGCCTGGAACCCGGGCTGAGCAGCCGCAGTGCATGCTGTAATGTCCACCAGCAGGCTCAGCTTCTGACCCCTGTCACACACTGAGGCCCGAGGACAAAAAGACAGTCTGTGTAGGTAATGAATGATCAGTCAGGAAGATGGGGGCTCCTTCAGAAGGAAATGAAATGCTAATATCTCCAGAGCTCTTTCCCCTCCTCCTCCTCCACCACCAGGTGCTACCTGCCCCTGGCGCTTTGCTCCTCCCTGCGGGGAGCAGAGTTGTCCATGAAGCACCTCCTGTGGGCAGACATGGAGGGGCAACCCCAAGGTTTCTTTCCCACCTTGGGCCACCAGGAAGGGTGGGGGAGGAGAGGCCCTGAGAACAAGGGAATTCTAACACGTATAAAGGGGGCAGGACACCCCCACTTCCTTGGACACCCAGCTCTGGGGCCCTTCTCCGTGGAGAAGTCTGTCTCTTCTATTCTTTAAATAAAACTTGCTTTCCACGCTTGCGTCCGTGTTTCTTGGGTGTTCAATCTTCAACATCTGGGGAAACTGGACTCAGCCCTGGTTGATTCTTGTCACCGGTATCATTACCATGCCCGGCTACACTCAGGTCATCTCAGAGCAAAACAGAGTCCTGTGACTCGAAACTTCCACCCTGGCGATGGCTGAAATCACGGGGCCCAGGGGACGTGAAGGGAGATTGGTTTCAGCTGCACATGGAAAACATGAGGGATGCAGGCTTGGTGCTTCCTATGGAGAAACAGCCCCAGATTGAGATCTGGAAGCCTAATTCTGCCAAGTCACTTCTGTGTGTCCTTGACCACATCTCTTGACCTCTCTGAGCCTGTTTTCCAAGTGGGAAGAGGAACAGTTCCAGTTCTGCCTGGGAGTGGTTCTGTATCTTACATTAGTACATTCCACAAAGATGGAAACCCACGTGTAGTGTGCAGCATGCCTGATAGAGAAATCACGGGTGTGTACACACATTTAGTGATAAGGACGTTCACCGTGGTATTGTTTATGGTGTTACATAATGAGATATGGATCAAAGGTGGAACATTTCTATAAATATATAACATTCCATATAAATAATAATGGAATTCGATGCAAACATTAAAAAGGATGCTGTGGAAGACTCTGACATGGAAAGATGTTCACAATATCTTAAAAAGTGAAAAGAGCAAGTCTCAAATGGTATACTAGAATTCTGGTCCGTCTATGCAAACCTAACTGCCCATATTGGCTAATTGCAATGTGGTTCTGATCAACTTTATTGCTTTTTTACTTTCATATTTTTTGATGCTTCTATAATGAACATGAAGTGCTGTTGATAAGAGGGGAGAAGAATAACAACTTTTTAAAGAAAACAATGGAGATGTGCTGTATTCCATAGGGCATGGTGAGCAGTAAAGGAATCTGGTTAACCGAGGATACACTTAAGATGATTTTATTATCAGTGAAAAATCATTACGCTTCCGCTACCCCCGGTATTCCTTCAGATTCTCCAGGGACCTTGCGTGCAAAGCAACGTCCTTTTAAAAAAACACCAAATGATTCTGTTATGCCTGGTGATAATGCTTCGTACCCTGGACACTGTCACGAATCTTCTACCAGATTATTTAATATAGTGGCAATCAAAATCATCCATTGTTCTTGAGGATTAAAGAGGGTCCTTAGCAGATGAAATGAGGACATGCAGACAGCCATTAATCTGCCTCCTGAGCTTCCTGCTACCAGCCTGCACACACAGTCGGCTGGGCAGCGTTGGGCTTGACCTCTCGCATCACCCTTATTAAGAAGAGTGCACCCCATCTGTGGTCAGTTTACTTCCCAGTTCCTTTTTATTTTATTTTTTGGAATTTAAGCAAATGGCCGAGTTCAGAATTCATCTTCCTGTTGAGCCTGTGCTAAGTGGGAGAGCCTACAGCTCGGGTAAGAATGTTTGTGAGGAAGAAAATACAGTGGAAGTTTTACAAAATATCCATCCAGGGGCTGGGGATGTAGCTCAGGGGACCAGCACTGGCTCAGCATGTGGGTTAGACCCTGGGTTCCAATCCCAGCACCACACACACACACACACGCACGCACACACACACGCACGCACACACACGCACGCACACACACACGCACGCACACACACACACGCACACACACAAATACACATACACACAAATACACACACGCACACACAAACACACACACGCACACACACGCACACACGCACACACACACGCACACACACACAAACACACACACACGCACACACACACACATGCATCCAGGATCAGCCGTGTAAGAGACAGTGCGTACCTTCCTGCTGCTTGAGCAGGTCCTCAGGTATGTCTGTGGTGGGCTGAATTTACTGTAAGTTTACATGCAAAGGAAACCCTAACCTCTACAGAAGGAATAAAGGAACGAACCAACCAACCACCAAGCAGGGGGCTGCGCCTGGTGGTTCAGTGGGACGCTTAGTAACTGCAGAGCTCTGCTCAACCAGCTAGGCTATGTGGACTTGGACGAGTTTCCTAACCTCATGTGCCTCAGTTTCCTCATCTGTTAAATTAGGTTAACAATACCTGACTCACAGTCACTGGGAGAATTGAATATGATGGATCCGTAGTGCTTTTAGCAAGATGCTCAGCACAGAGTGACGCTCAGGAGTCCATAGCTATTATTCTTGTGACTTTTCACAACCCCAGAGGGAAACATGATTGCTGGTAGTCCTGTTACACTGACACAAGTCACCCTCTATGGAGAAGAGAGACCCAGAGGAACCCAGTCTACCCGGTTCACAGTGGGCGAAACAGCGCCCTCTGCTGGCCGCCTTGGATTTGGCTCCTGACGGTAGGTGAAGGGGAAGTTCGCAGCCCTCAGCAGCTTCAGCAAATCTCTTCCTAGTTGGACTCAGCCGGCCGCCTGGAGGATCCTACTTCCCCATCCCGTGCCCGTGACTCACAAACCACAGAAGGGCTGTCCTTTCCCTGAGGCACAATACACACTCCACAGGTTGGCTGAGAACTCTTGTGAGGCTCTAGGCCGCCCTGACCCCTGGGGGGAAGCCGTCCAGCCCCCACCTCCACCTTCTGCCCAGTGTAAAAATCTGTTCTATGCCCAACCCCAGGGCGGCAGCGTGAAAGGTGAAAATTGGGCACCTTAATAGTTGCCTGCCTAGAAGCCTCTCTCCCTTTCTTTCTCCCCTACCTGGCCCATTTGGTTCTGGGTGGCAAGGTACCCAGCTGGCAAACTCACCATGTGTTTAGAACAGCAACAAAGTCATAAAGAAAAAAGGGTCACCCATAGCTCACTTCCTAAAGACGGTCAGTGTTTGGATGCATTTATTTCTAGCCTTATTGGGATTCATATACCATATGAGCATTTTTAAAACTCCTGCAACTTGCAGCGCTTTTTTTTCTTTTTTCTTTTTTCTTTTTTTTTTTTTTGTGATGCAGGGGACGTAACTCAGGCCTCTTGTGTGCTGTGCAAGGGCTCCAACCCAAGCTGCACCCCGCCCGCCCATGTCCTGCCTTGTTCCTGAACATCACAGCACTGATGAGTCTCTCCAGGTCACTAGGTGTGATTGCTTTGTCTTACCTGGGTCTATGGCGATTGCAGTCTCCAGTTCTCTGATCTTCTGAACAGCGGAAGCTGACGCAATGCTGTAGTGCAGAGGGTCTTGGGAAATGTGGTGGACCTCTGGAATTGTCTCAGGGGTGAGACGATGGGTCAGAGTCTTTGTGTCCTTCAGGTCAGTCATTACCGTGCAGCCTGGAGTGCTGGCGAAAGCCAGTGGAGCCTCTGCAACACACAACGGGAGGGACTGAGCCCAGTGGGTCTCATCTTGCCGGCTGTGAATGGCCAAGATGGCGCCCCTACACCAACTCTGCCTGGGCCGCACCAAGAACAGAGCTCACAACTCAAGTTCCATTTAAACAGCTGCCTCTGAATTTTAGGGAAGCAAACACAGTTAAATGTGGCAAAAAGAAGTGAGGTACAGCCACAGCTGGAGTATGAGCTGCGGCAGGCTCCATCAGCCGAGCCATGGACAGCACCAAGTGTTTACAGAGCTCTTAGCATCCAGAAGATCTCACCCTCTCAGTTTACTTTCCAGGAAATGTTAGATTTGCTGGGATCACTGTGAGCATAGTTTCTATTTTTCTCATAGCACTTACATTTTGCTTTGGCATATGCTAATTTTGCTCTTTAAGAAAACTTTCCCCTAGTAGACTACAGGCCACGTGAGGTGCCCTATCATAGTTATTAAGGAGTGGCTTCAGCGTGGCAGACACGCTTGAGTTTGAGATTTGAATTTATCCTTTCAACACTCATTTCCTCCATTACAAAACAATGAGAATACCTCAGGTGGTCGTTGTCCGTCCTAAATTGGAAAATGCACATAAAAGTGTTTAGCCCAGTGCCTGAGACACAGCCAGCCCGCGCTAAGTGAAGTTTTGTATTGCCGAACCAGATGTGGTATCTCAGCTCCTCTCCTTACTCCCAGCTCCCAGCTGCTTAATCCTTACTATACATAATTTGCCCTTTTTGCCTTCTGCAGTTATTACTGTCCTTGGGCACTCTGCTTCCACCCAGCTAAATGCTCCTCAGGATGAGGGACCATTGCTCATTCATCTCAGAATTCCAATACAGGGCCTGGCGCATAATAGGTGTTCAAAAAGTATAGAGGTGAGTTGCGTAAATAACAACGTCTTGGATTCAAGTAACAGAAAAATTTCTTAGATGTAAAAGAAAGCCAGAGTCAGCCAACGCTTCAAAAGGAAAATCTACCGCTAGATACACACCCTCTGGACGTGATGTACGAAGGGAAGGACTGATGGGTCTGAAGGATGCCGACGTTGTTTCTCGGTATTTAAGAGAACATCCATCACCCCAAAGCCAATGCCCATCAGAACGGTCGGCTGAGTGTGACCCAAGGTTTTGCCTGATCACTTGTGTGCTGTGCAGCAATGAATCCATTGCTAAGCCAAGTTTAAAGATCGAAGTCTAAGGGTGATTCCAATTTGTCCTGACTGATGGTGTTATTTGCTTTCATTTGCAACAAAATACACAATTACCACCAGAACAAAAGTGCCGCAGTGCTGGGGCAGCCGTGGCAGGGACAGTTGGCAGGGCGTCCCCGTGATTGATGGTAGGGGAGCTGAGGCATAAGTACGGCGCGTGCAAGGATGTGTGCACACCTCCCTCAACACCGCCCCTCCCTCAACACCGCCCCCCACATGTTCACAAGCTCCCCAGGACTCCACCTGGTCTCGTGCAACTTTGTGTTTCCAAGCTCTGGGTCATGCCTGGCACATAGTAGGTGTTCAATGCACACATGTTAAATAAGTGAATAAATAGCATCCCACGGGCCTTGGCATAGCTCCTCGCCATATTACAGAGAAGTTTTTCTTGTCTCAAACACTGATAGCTAAACTCTCATGAATGCTTCCAAAATAAATTAAAGTAACACTAAGTTCTATTCATGCTAGAGCAAGTGTGGTTGACCTGGCCAGAATTTTCCAGTGTCTAAGACAATGGGCTGCAGGAATTATTATTTTTAATGTTTCTGTAAGGTTCCAATCTTACTGTGAACTGGCGAGGGCGCCCTCAAGTGTGTCTTCGTTGTAATAGCACCCGAGCCCTTTGGAAAAATGTACAGACCATGTTTTCAATTATCTGGCAAATAGATATTGGCCTCGGTATCATCCAACTGTGGACTGAAAATAGTCTAAAGAAAAAAATCGTGTCTGTACTGACCATGTACAGACATTTTTTTCTTGTCATTGTTCCCTAAACAATACAATGTAACAACTATTTAAGTTGTTACATTGTCTTAGGTATTAGAAGTAATTTAGAGATGACTGCAAGTATACAGGGGTGTGTGTGTAGGTGATATGAAAGTCTTATCATTTATAAGGGACTGGAGAATCCATGGATTTTAGTATCCTGCGTGGGGGGAGGTGTCCTGGAATCAGTTCCCATGGGTACGGAAGGATGTCTGTACAAGATGCAATGGTTGGTGTGCTCAGGGCCCAAACCTCCAAAATGTCTCAAAAAGTCAAGCTAAGGTTCTCCTCCTGTTAGGGTGAGCTGTGAGTCCTTAGCAGATGGAAATGTATTTGGTCCCAATGTGTTTGAGCTCTAAGACAAATGGCTCTTCTGAGGAAACCCAGCCCTGGAATTAAGGCGCCCAGAGAGAGATTCTGTTTCTGGCTTTGGTTTGGAAATCATTGCCCTCTACGCCTGTGCTTTCAAGAACTCAGGCCCACTGGCTCTGTCCTAGGGAAGAAGTAGGTGCCCCCTGTGCCCCAACGTACTGCAGCTGCTCACAGCTTCGAGACTGGTCAGCGGAGAAGGCCAGAACACTGGGATGTCCCCTGGCTGCCACTCCACAGGATCCCCGTAGTCCGGTTTGGAAAGTGCTTTGATTCCCAACAGTTCTGCAGGTGGAGAAAAAAAAGGTACCCTCCAAGTTGAGTTGTGCATAGTTCTTTCTCCAAAAGGAACCCTAGTCTTAGGCTTATCTGAAATAGCATTGGAGGAGGAAGAGGAGGAGGAGACTGGGAAGTGAGGCTTTCGCAATTCAGGACTCTCCATAACTCATGGCCCATGTTGGCTGATACATTCCAGAGACTGGAGACTTGAACTCCCTGATGTGATTTCTGGAAGGAGTCTTGAGTGTGCGATAATGTGCTTTCATTGCAGGTGGCCAACAAAGCCAGCGTTTGTGTTTCCCTTTACACAGACTGAGTCACACTGCACAGAACTGGCCTCTATTGCTTACCACCAACAGCACCCCCAACCCTGAGTGGGCAGCAGAGTGGACAAGGACAGGGAAGATGGACGTGTTGGGCCCAAGCTGTCCCCACTAATGCTAGGCCTGCTCAGCAGATGCTTGCTGATGGTGGCCCCGAGACCGTCTTTCCATGAGGAAGGCAGCAAGCGCTGATTGCGTTTTCACAGAAAGCCAGCTTTTGCATAGTTCTGTTTGGTAGGCAGCTGAGCGAGTTCTGTGCACGGGACTCTGGCTCTCACCCTGGACCAACACCAAACTCTTATCAGGCCCTCTGCGTACTCCAAGAGGCCTGGACAGCTTCCAAATTAGAGTCCTTTTCCTTGAATCTGTTTACCCTCCCTCAGATTGAATTCATACTCTGAGGATTAGCGGATTTCAGCTCCAGTGGAAATATGGAACAAAGCTTTCTCCTGCCTACATAGGCCACTGACTAGATTAGAGGTCGACTTGAATCTTGGAACAGAGTCCTTTCACGCTCTGCTCCCCCTCTGGCTCTCCCCACAAGCCCCATTTCATTTGAAGTTCATAGGAGCTTCACATTTATCAAAGACTCCCCAGGGGGCAAGGTTGGCTAATCTGTGAAGGGTGACCTTTAAACCTGAGGGCATCCGTAAACCCAGCTCTGGGGCTGCTCCTCCACTCCCCACACCTCCCCTCAGACCCTGGCTACAAGCAAGTTCCTGAGTGCTCCTCAGACCCAAGGCCAAGAGGCGCTGTGAGAACCGTGAATGAGGCTGACCACTGACCTGGGTCACCGATGTGAACCGGCCGTCCTTGGTCACCTCCCATGGAGCAAGTGGCCTGCAGCAGGCTTTCCAGCTTGTCTTTGGGAACAGGCCTCATTGTGACCACCAGAGGGCAGCAGAAGCCAGCCACAGGGGCACAAGGCACTGTTGTCTGTCAAATTAAGTAAAACATGTTAGCCAACGGCCTTAGCACAGATTCCGTGAGCACCCAGTGTTCAAGGCAGCCGAATGAAGGACGGGGTCCCAGAAGCTGTTATAAAAATTCATCTTCTACTTCGAGGTGATACAGAGATGGGGATGTTGGCTGGTAACCACTGATTTAAAATAGGGAATTCTAACTTTTAATGTGCCACGGATTCCTTTGGTAGTCTGCTGTAACTATGGATGCCCCGTCAAAATCATGTTTTTAACCACATAAAAAAATCTGTAGGGCTGGGGTTGTAACTCAGCGGTAGAGCGCTTGCCTAGCATGTGTGAGGCACTGGGTTCGATGCTCAGCACTGCATATAAATAAGTAAAGGTCCTTTGACAACTAAAAAAATACTTAAAAAAATTCATAGATTCCAATTTCCAGTTTTTACTGCACATGCAGTTACTAAGTTCTGGAAAAACATGAGGCAGTGGTATGAACCAAATGGCGATCTCTAACCGTCGTAATTTTGAAGTAGTGAGCAATGCAAAGTATATTTTTGACACTCCAGGAAGGGCTGTGATATGATATAAAGATATCTGTGATCTCTTTTGGCAATCACAAAGCTCCAGGCTTGCTGACAAGATGGCTGTTTGTTGCTGATGTTCATAATTAAAGGAAACCCTGTACTTCAATTTGAGGTTATGAAAATAAAAATGTATTTTTTCCCATCCAATTTCGTGGACCCTCTGAATTTTCTCCATGGAGCTCAAGGGGCCCATGGACCACACACAAGGAACTTCTGAGAGAACCACAGGCAGAGTGACACAAGGGAGCAGAATGTCCCAGGAGGAGCTGGTGTCTGTTCCAACTCCAGATTCTACACTGGACAGAGTGGTCCAGAGCCCCCGGGCCCTGCCTCAGCCCTGTCTCAACAGGAGGTGCACAGGGTGATCTGGGTGACTTTCACTGCTGGCGTATGTGTTTTCTCTCCTGAATGGTTTCTGGTCCCTGCAATTGGGCTTACGAAAGATTTAGGATGCGGCCAGGACTGTAATCCACGGGGAAAGCCTTGGCCACCACCTAAAGGGCTTGCTATTACCACCCGGGTGGCAGCAGGATGAACCTGGGTGTGCCTGCCAGCCCAGTGTCTGCATAATGGCAGCCAGGAGAGGGAGAGGCCTCGCGCCAGGGCCACTGGCAGAGCCAGGAGCACTCCCAGAGGCCAAGGAGTCTCTGTCTGGAGGTGGCTTCTGTCTGGAGGTGGCTTCAAATCCTCCAGGCTGACAATAGGATCCAAGATGGCGACCTGGCCACCTCTCCCAGGACCCAGGGGCAGAGGGGCTGATGTTAGACCTCCGGGACAGTGATGTGTCCTGGAAAAGCAACCGGGGCCACGTGAAGCACACGATGTGGACACACTTGCACCTCCACGAGGCGTCCTTCAACGTCACACCTGTCTCATTGATATCGTGTAGATGGGAGACAGGGGTCCCAGTTCCAGCTGGCGTTGGGACTTGAGCAAGCCTCGCTCTCTTTCTTTCTCTCTGCCTCAGTTTCCTCATCTCACATAACAGCTGTGTGTGGTGAGCCACAGGGCCTCCCAGCCCTTACCTACTCCAAGTGCTAGTGTGTTCCAGGGCGGGACTCTGCTCTGGGTCCCAGCCAGCCAGCTGCGGCTCCATCCCCACCCTTCCCTAGCTTCAAGGAAACCTCTCGGCACACGGTTGGTTCACTGTGAAAGGCAGCACAGACTGTGGACGGCCTTGTTTCTGATCAGAGGCAGCTCAGGTCTCGCTGGCAGGAGCCCAAACCAGGACATTCTAATAAACATTGCAGAGCTCAGGATGAAATCTCCGATCCAAGTCCTGCATAAATAAGGAAACCTGGAACCTCTCCATCTGCATTGATCTACCAGCGTGACTGCTCAGACGGTCCTAAAACATGTCCAGGAAGGGGTCTGTGGAATGGCAGGCTAATCCTCTCCCACTGATAGGTGTTGGCTGGAAGAAAAGCCCAGAGGCACAGTGGAGGTTACAACCTCCAACAGAGGCAGCGCCCAGGAGAGGCCGGCTCCAGTGCACCACCTGCAGCCAAGAACAAGACCTGGTTTTCTGGACACAGACATAACATAGTGGCTAGTGGGCTGGCAGAGGCCCTGCCGCAAATCCCTGGGCATTAGCAATGCCAGCCACATTCTCCCTGAAGAGATGTGCACCTGAACCAGGGAGGTGCCTCAGAAACCTCACCGAGGGGCCCTAAATGAAAAGACCCAGACAAATTCCAGACAGGTTTGGTTGACGGAGCTGCAGTGAACTGAAGAAGACGCACTGGATGTCGCGGCAGTATTGGAAGTGGGTGGGCAAGAGTTTGGCTCCAAGAGGTTGACAACTTTCCCTGGGTCGAAAAAGTGGCTTGGCTGGGGGTAGAACTCAGATTTTCTGCCTTCTGTGCCAATGTTCTCCCCACCACAGGAAAATGCAAGCCGACCCACATTTTCAGGCCTCTCTGCGCTGGGGGGTTGAGTGCCTACCTTGTACGCTCCTGCGTGGCCGAGACCTTTGGGGTGTCTTCTAGGGAGCCCCACCTTCTCCAGGGCCCTTTCCAGGGAGAAACTGCAGTCCAAGACGAAGGTCACCATGTCCTTCAGCTGCTCCGCGTACTCCTCTAGTGAGATCGGGCAGCCTGTGCAGGTGCCGAATTCATATTTCTTGAACTGGGGACAGACTGTCCTGGGGACACAAGGCAAAGCTCATAGGCCCTAGACTCTCAATATCATCCTGCACAATTAATTTTTAGAAAGACCTGGGGAGAGGAAGGGGGTATCCAGGGCTGGAGTTTCAGGCCCTGACAGCAAAGTAAAGAAAGTGGATTTTTTACAGGGGCCTTGACTGGCACCCTTGAAACATGACCAGATTGAATGTTATTAAATCAGTATGCATATCGAGTAGCCCCTGCCACCCCATTATACTTCCTATAACCCCCACCCAAGGCCAGCCAAGCCAGCAAGAAAAAACAATGGAGCCCTCTCTGCCAGGGAGGTGGGCCAGCAGACCACACGGGACAGAGGACAACGTCTCCAGGAAGCTTTCAGAGCTGGTGGGTGCGAGGCTTTTCTCTCTCCTTACAGAAAACCTTCTGTGGGGCCGAGAGCCTTCTGTGGTCACAAGCCTATTCTTCCCTCACTCCAGAATCACGATGCTGTTGCTAGACAGTGCTGGGTGGTGGGCTGTAGAGACGCATAGGACGCCATCCCAGTCCCCGAGCAGCTCCTGATCCTACCCTGAGAGGACCAGGTGAGACTGCACTGGGACAGACCCTAGCAATGCAGAGCAGGGAGTGGCAAGGGGTTAGGCAGAGGAGTGGCACCCAGAAGGGAGAAATCCTTTCCTTCTTATCGTGATAGTTTGGATCTGGATTGTCCCCCAGAGTCCATGTGTTGAAGACTTAGTTGCCAGCCTGTGTGCTACTGGGAGATGGTGGAACCTTTAGGACGTGTGACCTTGTGCAAGGAAGGGGGGTCATTGGAGATGTGAGCTTGAAAAGGATATTTGGCCCCTGGCCCCTCCCCTCTCTCTCTGCTTCCCAGACACCACGAGGTGAGCAGCTTTGCTCAACACGCACTCTCTGCCACCTGGTTCTGCCTCACCACAGACTCAAAAGCAACAGCCAGTCATGGACTGAAACCACACGTCCAAATAAACCTTTTCCCCCTTATAAATTGTTTATGTCAGGTATTTTGTTACAGTAAAGAAAAGCTGATGACACACCCATGAAGGAGTTGCTGCTGGGTCTTTAGGCATAAATAGGAATTTACCAGTCAGACAAGGAGGAAGAATATCTAGGCAGAGGGAACAGGATGCGAAAAATATGGGGGCATCAACACTGTGACCCATTGGCGGCTCTGCTCCAAGAGTCTCTGAGTGGGCAAGAATCAGGGAGCAACCTCAACGGAGCAACCTCAGCCCCCGCCCAGGTCTCCATCCCTGGAGTTCACAAAATGATAATGACAGAAGTTTCTAGGGTACTCTGTCTGAAGAGAGGTTGGGGATGACTGGAGAGTTCAGGTCAGAGCCGTTGAGCTAGGGCTGGGTCAGCATGGGTCCTGAGATGGGGCTAAGGCATAGGCCAAAGGAAGGCACTGAAGAATTTTAAACCGGAAAGTCATGTGATCAGATTTAGATTTAGAAAAAGAGAGAGCAGAAGATGGGATGATAGGGGAGGAGAAGGCGAGACTAGGGCAAGGAAGGCAATTACCATGTCTGTTGGTCTAGGTGAGGAAAGATGTGAGCCAGTTAGCCAGGTGGGGGAAATGAGGACCACTGGAGAGGCACTATGGAAGCAGAGCCCCCAGAGCCAGTTAGACATGTTATGCTGTAGACCCCCCTTGTCCATGGGGATACATTTCAAGACTCCGAGTGGATGCCTGAAACTAGCTAGTACCAAGCAATGTGTATGCTGTGTTTTTTCCTAAATAGATACACCTTGTTAGTCAGCTTTCCATCGCTATGACAAAACACCTGAGAGAATCAACTTACAAGGAGAAAATATTTATATTGAGGTTTCAGCCCTTGGTGACTTGGTCCCACCACTGTGGGCCTGTGGTGAAGCAGAACATCATGGCAGTGAGCAGAGCTGCTCACCTCATAGTGGCAAGGAAGCAGAGAGGATACTTGCTTTTATAACAAAGCCCCTCTCCCCAAACTCAATCCAGTGTGGATTAATCCACTGTTATGGTTTGGATGTGAGGTGTCCCCCAAAAGCTCATGTTTGAGTCAATGCCAGAAGGTTTAGAGGAGAAATGACTGGGTTGTGACAGCCTTAACCCATCAGTCAATTAATCCCCTGATGGAAATGAACTGAGCGGTAACTGAAGGCAGGTGGGTGTGGCTGGAGGAGGTGGGCGTGGCTTCCAGGTACATATTTTGTATTTGGTGAGTGGAGTCTCTCTCTGCTTTCTGATCATCATGTGAGCTGCTTCCCTCCACCACATCTTCCTCCATGATGTTCTGTCTTACCTCAAGTCCCAAGGAATGGAGCCGGCCTTCTATGGACTGTGACCTCTGAAATCATGAGCCCCCAAATAAACTTTTCCTCCTCTAAAATTGTTTTGGGGCTGGGGTTGTGGCTCAGTGGTAGAGCGTTCACCTAGCGTGCATGAGGCCCTGGGTTCGATCCGCAGCACCACACAAAAGTAAAATAAAGGTATTGTGTTCATCTACAACTAAAAAATATATTAAAAAAATAAAATAGTTCTGATCAGATCTTTGAGTCACAGCAGCGAAAAAGCTGACTAACACATCCACCGCTGGATTAATCCTTTGATGAAGTCAGGGCCCTTGTCATCCAATCACACCCCAAAGTCCCATTTCTGAACGCTGCTGCATTGGGAAACAAGCCTTCAACACATACGCTTTTGAGGGACATTTAGATCCAAACCCTAACACACACCTATGATAAAGTCTTATTTATCAAGCAGGCACGATAAGAGGTTAATGATAATAACTAATAATAAAATGAACAATCATAACGATATGCCATGTTATGGTTTGAATTTGGAATGCTCCTCCAAAAGCTGGTGTGTTAGCACGGCCCTGATGTTCAGTGGTGAAAAGATGGGACTACGGGAGCTCTGAACTTATCAGTGGGTTAATTTGTTGAATGGATTAATAATTTGAATGGACTCCTGGGTGGTGCCTGCAGGCAGGGGGGGCATGGACTTGGGGACTATATCTGTCTCTGGCCTCTACCCGCCGCCCCTTTCTTTCTGCTTCCTGGCTGCCATGAGCTGACCAGCTCTCCTCCGCCATGTCCTTCCACCATGACGTTTCTGCCCTGGTGCCAGCCAACCATGGACTGCACCCCCGTGACTGAGAGCAAAATGAATCTTTCCTCAAGTTGTTCTTGACAGGTGTTTGGGTCATAGCTATGAAAAGCTGAGCAACCCATACTGTTAATAATAGTCACTTAAAACTTTGAATTGTTTATTTCTGGAATTTTCCACTGAGTATTTTTAGACCTCAGTGGACTATGGACAACTGAAGCCAGGGAAATTGAAACCACAGGTGAGGGAGGTTTGCTATCGCTGAAAAGTCTGGGCAAAATCACACAATGTTGATGACGTCCGCCTCTGGAGGTTAGTGTCAGAAGGGTGTTCTTTTTCCTCTTAACTCTGCACGGGTAGCTTTCAGGAGTGGGTGACAAAGTGACAGATGGCAGTACCCATGGGATCTCTCCAGGCCTGGACATTCTTAGAAATCCCAAAATGTTACCCTGATGCAGAGGCAAGGGATGGGATTTAGAGATAGGGTGAGGTGGAACAGAAGGGAGGGCAGCTCGGTCATGAGCAATAGTCATGAGGCGGGCTCTGTGCCAGGTACAGCTCTGTCCCCAGGGATGACCAAGACACCAGGCTGTACATGCAGCCACTCCCAAGCTCAAACTCCCAGGAAGCCTGGCTTTTACCTGATGTCCGGAACAGCACCAGGGGTGGGCTGCATCCACTTCTCTGGCTCACTCTGGCCCAGCAGGGGCAGAGGACCACTGTTGGCCTTGCAGAACTTCTCGAAGGCTGGCACCAGGGACCTGGGTAGGACCACCAAGCTGGCCGGCTGGAACCCTGGGTTGGATGGGAAGAGGGGCGAGTGCCCCCTCAGTTGTGCCTGGCAGACCCTTTTACATTTCACGGTTTCTTCAGCGCTGGGGATGGAACCCAGGGCCGCGTGCATGTGGGGCCAGGGCTCTACCTCAGCCCTGAGTTTTAGTTCCGATTACAACCCTATTGACATCCGGAAAGGTGGGCTAAGGGTACAGCTTGGCGAGTTTTCACAAAATGAACATACCTGCGTAACCAGCAGCCAGATCAAGAGACGGAACCTTATCGGCACCCCCGGAACAGCTGCGCCTGCCCTCCCAGCAACTGCCCCTTCAAGGTGGCCACTCTCCTGACGTCCCCACCACACTCTCCTTTGGCCTTTCTCGGACTTCATGTAATGAAACCCCACACCAGGTGTGTTCTGAGTCTAACTTATCACTCAGCGACACACTTGGGACGTTCAGGAATGTTGTGTTACAACCGTCTGTCCCCCTTACTGATGACTACATTGACGCGGTTCAGGTCTGTGAGAAGTCTGAGGAGTTTCCAGGTTGGGGTTATTTGACACTGTGCAGCTGTGAACACTTGAGCATATGCATTTTGGGGTACATGTACCCCAAGTACCTGGGGTTGTGGGGTATAGTTTTCTTCCCACAGTGGCCGTGGCCATCTGCTGCCACCGGGGTGTGGTCCCCGGTGTTTGGCGTTGCCCACCTTCCACGTTTGCCATTCTGGCAGCTGTGGAGTAGCATCCCCCCCGTGGTCGCCATGCACGTTGCCCTGGTGCGGCTTGGTCTTTTCATGGGTGGCACTGGCCACTTGGTTGATCTTTTGGGGAAGGAATCTGTTGGGTCTCGTAGGGGACAACCAGCAGGAGAAAGGCCAAGGAAGCTGCCGGGCTCTGCCAGGCTGCAAAAATGACCTGGAGCCATGCGCAGGGTGACAGCCAGCTCAGAGTCCCCCCTGCCCTACCCGCCGCTTCTTCCCTCTCCAGCCTATTATGGGATAAATTGGATTTTTAATACAACAAATCAGGAGGCTTTAGATGCACAAAGCTCCTTTGTTTCCTTTTTAATTAAGTGTATGGGGGCACTATGTTGAGATCCCCACCAACTACTGGAGATGAATAGGAAAGTCCCCAATTGTCCCCCTCGGTAACAAGACATGGAACAGAGGCCTCTCTGTTTGGCGAGGGCTCTTTCCTGCCTGGTGGGACCCCTGCACCCCAGGTCTCTCAGGCTCCCTCTAACTTTCTCTTTGTGGAGAGAAATGAAGTGATTTCTGTGAGTCTTTTCCCTAAAAATCAATTTTTTTAAACTTCTTAAGAGTGACCAAGAGAAAGAAACTCACCTTTCCATCCTAGTCTGATTTAAAGCCCCAGAAAGAAGCCCGGGCTGGACTTTCCAGCTGTTGGCTACAGCGAACTTCTCTACACTCTCAGCATTTCCCGACAGCAGGTGACATGGACTGAGTACCCTTCTTTCCTTGGGTCAGGTAGACCTCCTGAAGGTCCCTTAAGGGATTCTATTCCTATCCTCTTTTTGGGAGAGGGGGCTTGGAGAGATCACACATCTCCGCCGCCAGGCATGGCAAGGCTGGGGTACACACCGCCAGGCCAGACCCAGGGTCTGAGGCCCAGCTACTCTGCTCTAGTGCATCCCTGAGGCCCCAGCAAGCTGCCACCACCTGGTTTAAGCTAGTGTTTGCTGATTGTGTAAAGGACTTGTGACTCTCAGTAAATCCTGCTTCCCAGCTCTTTCCCAATGGACTCTGGCCTTGGCCATGTGATTTGCTTTGGTCACCAGGATGTAAGCCAGTGATTGCGAGGGGTTGATGTATGTGTACATATCAGGCCTCACCCTCACGCAGTACTGTCTGTTGGGGTCCTCAGAGAAGTTGGGCTACTATTATTGAAGAAGCTCCAGAGAAGTAGGGAAGGAAATGTTAGGCACATCTGATCCAGTCACCCCAGTGGACACCAGACATGTGAGATCCATCCCCAGGAGAAACTGAGCGGTCAGAGGGATCCTTCCTCTAAGCCAGTCTTGACCGTAGAGTTGTGGGAATTGTGGTTTTAAGCCTCAAAGCTTTGGGGGTGCTTTGTTACACAATAATAGATAACTGTTAGCTCACAAATAGCAACAAAAGCCAAATTTTGATAAAGAAAACGAAGACCGGGGCTGGGACTGGGGCTCAGTGGCCCAGCACTTGCCTAGCAAGCCCAGTGAGGCACCAGGTTTGATCCTTAGCACCACATGAAAATAAATAAAATAAAGGCATGCTGTCCATCTACAACTACAAAAAAAAAAAAGCAAAAAGAAAAGAAAATGAAGACTGCCTTGTTCTGGTGAGTTCTTTAAGCAACATTGCTACTTCTCTCTTTGGTATTTGCACCATAACCAGGAAAGTCTGCTTCTATTGTGAAACTTTTCTGGGACTTAGGTCAATGACAAATTCAGTATGGGTTCTCTCTTGCAGGATCCTTCAGGGTCTTGGGTGTCCCCCCTGGGAGAGGGTGGGGAGATGGGTGCTATCCAGAGAATAAGGCAATGAAGAGTGAGGAGACTTGGTCTGTATGAAATCAGGTTGGAATGCAGTGTAATCTGGGGGTACTCTTCCCAGGGGGCACAGCCCCTTTTATCATCTGAGCCTGGGGGTGGTTCTCCTTCTGGAGTGAGGTGACCTGAGACCCCTCCCTGAGACATCCTCGCCTCTGGGAAGCTAGGTAGTGACCAGAGCTAATTGCCCTCTGCTCTTACTTTCTGCTCCCATGCAGAAGTTCCAAGTCTGCCCTACCCAGTTGATTTTTCCAGAAGTTTTTAAAAGCACCTTGTGCCACTTACCCACAGCCATGTTGGAAGTGTTTCTGAAGTTTTCTTTCTTTTGTAGAATCAAGCTCCTTATGACAGAGGGAAGGTTGGGCCTCCGGGGGAGGATGAAGGATGTCATACCATCTGTGAATGGGCCACAGGGCCTCTGGGTTGAGGGAAGAGGGGCACAGGTTAGCGCACAGCCTCCATCCCAGGGGGTGCCCAGGCAGCTTCTGTTCCCTCCTCCTGGGCATCTGGGTGACGTTGTCCAGAGTAAGTTCTCCCCTGGTCAAGTCTCAGTTTCTGGTGACTCTACCAGACCTGAGATGTCCTCATTCCCTCTCTGAAGGCCTTTCCCTTCCACAGAAGCAGTTCAGGATCTCTGTCTCTGTGGGGTGGCCAACAGGCTTGCCCAGGGCCTCCAGGCTCTCAGGGCCATCTCTGCTCCACTCATTGTGTCCTGGAGTCTCAGTGGCTTTGTAGTCTCTCCTCAATGCCTAGAAGGCAGGAACACATCTTAGCCCTCCTCCCGAGGTCCCAGAGCCCTGACACACACCGCACACAGCACACACCGAAGACGTTCAAGGAGTGAGCAAGTGCATGGATACCACCTGCAACCAAGAATAAACTACCAGGCTGATGGAGGGTGTGCACCTGACTTCTGCTATTTCGAGTTAGGTTCCTGAAGATAGGAATTTTGTGTTTTCTTCCTTGTGCTTCCCCACCCCATTTTAGGAGCAGTGATTTGTACATATTTTTGGTAAATAAGTAATGTACATTGTATAATTGAATGCATTCTAAAAATCAGTAAAAGTTTAAAAATTATTTTTAAGAGTAGAGATGGTCTCAGAGCTCTGAGAAATTATGCTCAGAAAGGAATCTTCTTATGCTCTAGACAGAGCATACGTGTCAGCAAAATCTAGGCTGCAAGATCGCACTGTGTTGGCCTCTAAGGCATGGCCCTTGTCCTTTTCATCCAAATAGGCCCCATGTCTTGCATAGTGACACAAATGCAGGAGTCAGCAACTGTTTGTTGAATGATTGACTGACTGCAGAATGAAAAAAATATGATTTAAGTCTGGATTTCATAGTTAGGGTTCTGAATAAGTCTGATTTTCCACAACTTCTACCTAAAGAGAAGTACCCAATGGGATTCCAAACCACTAATTTATGTTGACAATTCTAATCTCACAGATAGAAAGACATGTACGCCCCAGGTCCATTTTAATGAAGAACTTGAGGTTGCATAAAATTTGCAAGAAACAAAACAACAAAAAGATTGCCCTGGCAGGGGGAGCGATGTACTCAGAACTGACACGAGCGCTTTTATAGCTGCAGGAACAAAGAGGCACAGAGGAGGGAACAGTTAGTCCTGCCTGGCTGGAGTGGGGTGCCGGGACGGGTCAGGAGAGGTTGCATTCCACGCCCCAGTGGAAGATGCCAGCACTGAGGTCAAGCCCGTGCTTGCCTGCCGGACCTAGGCAGCCTGCCGAGCCTGGCGGGCCTGACCCCCTGGCCGAGCAGCCCCGTTACCAGCTGAGGTCCTGGATGTCTGCGGTTCCCAGGGTCACGGCAGAGGATTTAGCACCTCAGCCTGGTGCTCAGCAAAGGCCAGAGTGAGAACCGTTCCGTACCACGAGGGGGACAGCAGTCAGAGCTGTAATTGTGCTCACCTGGGACCTGGAGGAGGACATGGAGTTTACCCAAACCCACAGAATTAGGCTCCCATACTAGCCCCTGTCCTGTTAAGACTAGAAGGCAGCGGGTGGAGGCACGGAGCTGGTTGGCAAATAAATGATAGCCTGAAGACCAACATTTGAGGTTGTTGCCTTTCCTTTATTTATTTGTTGTTTTAGTATAATTGTCAGTGAATTCCAGGTTCATGCCTTGGAGTGAAGATGTAGCTAGAAACCTGCCCTGTGAGATCCATGCATGCAGGGGTAAAAGGCCAAGAAGCCCTGCCTTACCGTCCCCCCTCAACAGGGGGGCCAAGCAGAGCACACCGCACGTGCTCACTGGCTCCTGCCCAAGTCTTCACTGTACCACACAGAGAATGCCCACGAAATAAATGACAGCAACTGCCACCAAGTATGGGTCACCGCGGTGTGTTGGACCCAGTGTCGGCCTTTATACACACCACATGCTGGTTCTTCATACGGTCCAACCCACACGAAGTCACTATTAATCCCACTACAGAAAACAAACTAGGATTCAGGGAAGCTGAAGAAGTTTCCTAAAGTTCTAAAATTAGTAGATAGAGCCCAGATCCAAAAGCAGGTCTAAGTTCATGCTCCCTTGCTTGGTGTGTACCTATCTGTATCTGTGTATCTACAGATCTGTATTCTTCCATCCATCCATCCATCCATCCATCCATCCATCCCAGCTCCTTCTCATGAATCATCTACTCTTCCTCCCTTATTAAGTCACCATCCAGAAAAACAGATGGAGGTGCCTGGACTCAGTCCTTCTATCCATCCATCCGTCCATCCATCCATCCATCCATCCATCCATCCATGAGCATCAGTGCAGGCTCAGAGGAGACTGTCCGGACCCTAAACCTGGGTCTACACTCAGGCACAGATCATTAACTGCTCTAGGCTTATCTTCTCGTCTGTAGAGTAGGACTAGTAACAGTAGGCACCTCACTGAGTTGTGACCAGGTCTAATTGGTTGGGACACTTCCTGGTCTGGTCTCCCGTGAATAAGGCAGTCACAGTCCATGTGCACAGGGGTTTACCAGTCCAGGAGACAAACATTAAACACACAATTACCATGGTGTCTATCTCCCCGAGAAAGAAAAGTAAACAGTGAACTTTAACACCATGTGCTGTGTGTTCCTGAGCCACATGGACTGGGGTGGAGGCAGAGAAGGGGGTCTGAGGGGCAAAGGGAAAGGTCCTCTCGGAGCAGGGAACAGCAGGAGCAGTGGCAGGGAGGCACATGGAGGGTCCAGCTTTGCTGCTGGAGCATGTGATGTGGGTAGGACGTGGGAGGAGGCCCCGGGGGGTGAGCAGAGGACAGCTCAGCAGGGGTCTGGAGAGTGGGCCTCTGCAACCTCCCTCCTGGACAGCAGACTTCCGGGGGACAGCCTACCTTAACCCTTGGTGAGTCCTGCAAGGCCAGTCTGTGCTGGGCACACTGGCGGGGTGGGGGCAACCGAGGTTGTTCCTATGAAGCAGAGGCCAAGGGAACTCACGCGCATGTGCACACACACACACACACACACGCACACTCACACACACAAACACACAAGCAGATTGTCCTTGTTTCCTTTCAGTTCCTCCAGGGCAGGCCTTTTTAAAGATCATCTTATTCACTGCTGTATCCCTTATGCACTGGTGTTTCTTCAGCCGTCTCGGGCACACAGAAAGCACCCGCTCCATGTCCCCTGCTGGGGAAATGGGCAAATGCACAAAGCTTCCTGAGACGAGGCAGCCAGGGAGGCAGGAGGGGACCACAGGCTCAGAGGCCGAGGGCGGCAGGTGTCTCAGGAAGGAGTTAGTGGTTCTGTGGAAGTGAAGACAGATGCAGCGAGAAAGCCCCAGTGGGCTGTGTAACCCATGCTCTTTCTCCTATGTTGCCATGGTGGAGCCCCCACGGCCCTGCCAGTTGATGAGCACGAGAGACACCTTATACTTATACCGTATATACGGGATTGCATTTGAGACCTGAAGGGCACAAAAAAAATAAATAAATAAAATAAAGGAGGCACAGTCCATTTTCTCGAAGCCCAGAGTCCATCCAGGAAGAGCACATTATTCACAAGGAGAACAATTTGTGGGCAACTCTCCATTTCTGGTTTCTGTGGTTGTCCCCTGGATCACTTCCCCAGAGTCCTACAACTTGATAACGGAAGAACAGAAGGAGTAGGTGTACAGTCCTTGTCTCTACTCATTAATTTTTGTGGTGGGAGTTGCTCGATGTTTGCCAAGAGAGTTGCTGGTGGTAGCCTAAATACAACTGCAAATTTGCAAAATAAATGTTGCTGTAAGGAAGGAAGCATTTTAGCTATACAAACATTTCATTTAAAAATGTCATTACAATAACAGAGACAAAAGATTGGGGAGGTGCTGGCAGTCATAATTAGTATTTGTTTATCGACTAGGTCGGATACAGAGTGCAAAGGGTTGTTAGCAGATGGCTGTTTTCGATCAAGACGAAGGTGGCTGCTTCTCCTTCCCGTTCATCAACAACTCAGTCCTGACACGATTAGAAGACGCAGAGGGAGGTAGGGGTCCATGGCGGGGTACGAGTGGGAAGCTGTGGTGGCACACAGGAGGGTGTCAGAGCAAGTGGCATGAGGAGGACACCCCAGAAGAGATGTTCTGACCCCTGGTGTGGCCCATCCTGAGGAGGGTGGGGAGTCCACATCTATGGTGATGTTTTACCAGAATAAAAAAAGGTGGAAATTAAAATTTTCCAGAAGTAAATTGTGATTAAGATACATTCACTTTAAATGTTTAGTTTCACACTAGAAGAAAATAGGGATAGAAGGAACATATCTCAATATTGTAAAAGCTACATAAAATAAACCCAAGGCCAACGTCATTCTAAAAGGAGAAAAACTGAAAGCATTCCCTCTAAGGACAGGAATAAGACTGGAATGTCCACTTTCACCACTTCTATTCAACATAGTCCTTGAAACTCCAGCCAGAGAAATTAGGCAAAAGAAGGAAATTAAAGGGATATGAATAGGTAAAGAAGTGCTAAAACTATCTCTGTTTGCTGACAACATGGTTCTATCTTTAGAAAACCCAAAAACTCCACCAGAAGACTTCTGGAACTCATAAATGAATTCAGCAAAGCAGCAGAATACAAAATTAACACCCATAAATCAATTGCATTCCTATACTCCAATGATGAATCAGCTGAAAGGTAGATTAAGAAAAACATCCCATTCACAATAGCCTTAAAAAAATACATGGAATCAATTTAACAAACGAGGCAAAGGATTGTACAATGGAAACTACAGAACACTAAAGGGAGAAATTGAGGAAGACCTTAGAAGATGGAAAGACCTCCCATGCTCCTGGATAGGCAGAATTAACATTGTCAAAATGGCCATACTACCCAAAGCTCTATACAGATTCAATGCAATTTCCATCAAATTTCCAATGACATTCTTCATAGAAATAGAAAAAGCAGTCATGAAATTCATTTGGAAAAATAAGAGGCCCAGAATAGCCAAAGCAATCCTTAGCGATAAAAATGAAGCAGGAGGCATCACAATACCAGACCTTAAATTATACAACAGAGCCACAGTAACAAAAACAGCATGGTATTGGCACCAAAACAGACATGAAGACTAATGGAACAAAATAGAAGATACAGAGACAAACTCACATACATACAGTTACCTCTGTAGACAAAGGCACTACAAACATACATGGAGAAAAGATAGCCTCTTCAACAAATGGTGCTGGGAAAACTGGAAATCCATATGTAGTAGAATGACATTTAGCCCTATCTTTCATCTTGCACAAAACTCAGCTCAAAGTGGATCAAAGACCTAGGAATTAGACTAGAAACTTTGTACACACTAGAAGAAAGTGTAGGCCCAACACTTAACACATCAGCTCATGAATCTACTTTCTTAATTAGACTCCTAAAACGCTAGAACTAAACTAAAAAACAATTGACTAAAAAGCTTCTTTACAACAAAGGAAACAAGAGCACAAAGTGAATCTACAGAATGGGAGAAAATCTTTACCACCTGCACCTCATCAGATGGGGCTTAATTTCCAGGATTCACAAAGAACTTGGAACACTTAACACCAAAAAAACCCAAAAAGCAAAAAACAAACAAACAACAACAAAAGTCAAGGGGCAAAGGAACAGAAGAAGAAAGAAATATGACTAGTCAACAAAAATATGGAAAAAATGTTCAACATCTCTAGCAATTAGAACTACTCTAAGATTTCATCTCACTCCAATCAGAATGTCAATCAATAAGAATACAAGCAACAATAATGTTGGGGAGGATGTGGGGGAAAAGGCACACTCATACATTGCTGGTGGGACTGCAAATTTCCAGAGTGGTACAACCACTCTGGAAAGCAGTATGGAGATTCCTCAAAAAACTAGGAATGGAACCTCAATTTGACCCAGCTATCCCACTCTTCGGTATACATATCCAAAGGATTTAAAATCAGCATACTACAGTGACACAGCCACATCAATGTTTACAGTAGCTCAATTCACAACGGCTAAGCTATGGATCCAGCCTAGGTGCCCTTCAGCAAATGAATGGATAAAGAAAATGTGGTATATATACACAATGGAGATTACTCAGCAATTAAGAATGACTTTATGACATTTGCCAGGAAATGGATGGATCTGAAGACTATCATGCTAAGTGAAATAAGCCCATCCCAAAAAACCAAAGGTCAAATGTTTCCACTGATACGTGGAAGCTAACCCACAAAGCTGGGGGAGGGGAAGAATACAAGTTCAGTAGACTAGACAAAGGTGAATAGAGGAGAGGAAGGGACAGGAAAAACAGACAGTGGAATGGACCTGACAAATAGGAAAACGCCACAGTGAGTCCCACCATCACATTTATCCACAAGAATGAGATCCTAATTAGAATAAGACACATTCTGTGCTTGCATAGTTATATCAAAGCAGATTCTACTGTCATGTAGACAAAAGGACCAAGAAAAAAAAAATTTTAGTTTCAAATCGTAGGAGTGGAAAGTGATACCTGACTCAGTGTGTGTCTTGACTGGAACGGCAAATGTGCTCTGAACCCAGGGTTCCTGTTCTGGCTGCACCAGGAGCCTGCCTCGGGGAAGGGACGTTGTGTGTGTAGGCTCCGCAGGGCCAAACCTTAACTTGATGACTCTGAAAATCTGGCAGTTCCTCTGTCTGCCCAGTGCGGCTGTGAGCGTCCATTCTTAGAGAGTTATGGAATATTTGAGAGCCTCATTCTTCAAAGTGAATCTGTGTTTAGTTCCATGGCCAAGTAAAGCAACCCAACCGGGTGGAAAACTCCAGGCTGTGGCTGCTATGGGCAGGAGCGGCCGAGCGGCCGTTTCGTCGCTGGCTTGGCCTGTGAAATGACAGCACACGTGTTTGCTTATTTAACACAGAGCCTCTGTCATGCCAGATTCCTGTAGCCATGGAACACGACCCAGGAAGCCACATGGTATTTGAGGGTAGATGCTGCCAGCAATAAATGCTGAGTCACATGGTTCCCTGTGTTAAGTCCCAGGATCAACCTGGAGGCTGCTTTAATGACATCTAGCCAGTCTCACTCTGCCCAGTGACCTACAAGCCTACTTCAAGGTCACTGTGAGCACCACATCCTGACTGTAGAGCTTGGAAACTCCTGACAGCCCAACTTCTGCAAAAAGGCTTGACCTGGCGATATCACCTGCTGAACCAAGACCAAGTACACGCTCTCATGATTGGGACTTCTATTTCTTTCCAGGTGAAATGGCACACATGCCGGGATAGATACTTCCTTAAAACCTTCCAGCTCTATGCTTTTCTTAATCTGTTACTACTTAAGCAATTATTTATGAGTTTATGATATTATTGATTTTTTTTTGTTTTTAAAAATTCCTTTTTTAGGTGTGTGTGTGTGTGTGTGTGTGTGTGTGTGTGTGTGTGTGTTTAATTGAGAGTAAAACTTATTTAGCTGGGTGCAGTGGTGCACGCCTGTAATCCTAGCAGCTCAGGAGGCTGAGGCAGGAGGATCGCGAGAATCTCGAGTTCAAAACCAGCCTCAGTGACAGTGAGGTGCTAAGTATCTCAGTGAGAACCTGTCTCTAAATAAAACACAAAACAGGACCGGGGGATGTGGCTCAGTGGTTGAATACCCCTGAGTTCAATCCCTGGTAACAAACGAACAAACAAACAAAAAACACTAATTTCAATGGGTCAGTGTTTACAACTATTGGTCTCAGAACCATACATTAGTCCAGAATTGCATTTGCCCTGTCCTGGAAACCATGGCACCTGATAGCATAAATGTACAGAAACACACATATAAAATATGTTCTCCGTTACAGAAGCAGATCCTCTGGGACAGACAAAGTAATTATAAGCCCTTAACCTTCATCCTCTCATGTTTAGCCAAATGTAAGAAAGTTAGGTTGAAAGGGTATGTGTATATGTGGATTGCATTTCAGAACACAGACATAACAAATCCAAATAAAAATAAGTAAGCCCAGACCAGGTTCATCGCAGCCTGGCAGAGGTGTTACGTAAGCACCACGGGACAGCTCCAGCTGCCGTTTCCAAAGGTCTTTCAGTCCAGGAAAGCTACATCCACGAGGAGAGGAGGCTGGGCCTCACTCGGTACTGCCCAAGGTGTCACAAAGTGAAAACTGCACTGTCAGGCAGGAGGATGCCACCTCGCTCGGTTTACGGTCTCAGATCTCCTGAGATTTCATTTTATGGGTATCCTGGAGCACCAAATGTTCAGGACTCAGTTGCTGCCCCATAAATTCTTTATTGCTCGTTGCACTGAAAGCGACAGTTCCACATCCAGGCGCGATGGGGCCTGCATGCTTCCAGCTGTGGGCACAGGAAGACTGGCAGGGTTGGTCTCAAGGTCACCACAGGCTGGGATGATTGCCGTGCTGGGCAAAAGCAAAATTTCTTGAGCAAGTTCCCTGGGAGGACTCAGAGAGAAGGTGTGAGGAGGAAGGAAGGAAGGAAGGTGCTCAAGCACCTTGGACGACCCCAGAGAGATAGTGAGAAGCCTCCAGGGCCTTCTCCAGGGCCTTGGTCCCTGCATGCAGCTGGCAGGGGGAGAAGCAGAGTCCCTGGGCTCTCCCGGGTGCGTTGCCATGGGAACGGCTGGCAGCCCGTGCTGGGAGGTGTGCTCCATCTATTTCTATGGCTCCTATCACCATGGCACCTACTTGCTCTGAAAAACACAGCTAAAAACAGAACATGAAGAAGAGGGGGACAATCCACTTCCCTGCAGCCACCTTCTGCAGGGGCCGTCATACCTTGTGATTGCTCACTCAGGCCTTTTCCATCCTGAGGTTCCATGTTTCTGTTGTCTGTGGCCTTTAAAAATAAGAGGTTTACTATTCACATCAGCATCGCGGTGAGGGTGATGTGGCGTAGCTCCAGAACATTCCCATTTGACTGGCTGCAGGTAGACATTCCTCAAAGGAACTCACACAGGAAGTGGCTTGTTCAGGGACTTAATGTCAGGCATTGTGGGGACAGGGAAGAAGTAGGGGGTGAAGGAGAGGGCCTGTGGTGGCCACGTGTACTGATGACTCAAGAAAGGACCTGGGCTTATTCCACAATGAGGATCATGAGCCTTCCTGGGAACTCACTGGAAATTCGATCCAGAGAGAGATCCACAAGGCCAAATCACGTCCCTGAAAGTTTTCCTTAAATTATCCCTTCTGCTTCCCGGTAAAGCACTCAGCCCCATCTCTAAAGTCGGACAGAACTTGACTTCAAATTCCGACTCGGTCACTCGCTGGCCACGTGAGGAGGTCTGTGGGCCCCTCGAGGAGAGATGAGAGTGCACCCCTCCTGGAGCACACTGCTCCCTGTGACCTCAACCTTCTTGGTCCTCGCTTGGTTTTCTTATCTATAGAACAGGGGCAATAGTAGCAGCTGTCTCTGGGTGGCTCTGTGGTGGCATCAGAGGAAGACACATGAAGCACCTGCTACATCACAAATGCTCAGTGACTGCTGGAGATGGGGGCGTGAGGAGGAGGACAGCAGGGACAGCTGGGACCACAGGATGTCCAGTGGCTGCCCATCATGTTTTCCCAGGTCTGACTTTCTGTCCTCAGTTCTGGGGTGGCAGGTACACAGGGCCCCAGTTCCTGAGTCTTTAGACTCTCATACTCATTAGTGCCCCTGGGCATAAGGCTTTAAAGTAGGTGACACCATGGGAAGGGTCATCTGCCTAAGCACTTGATGTGACACACAGGACAAAGGAACCCTGATGTCCTAGGGAAAATCCCAACATGGCAACCTGCTTGTGGGCTTCCGAGTCAACAGCTCTGAGGGCTCTGCCCTCCCTCTGCCTACTAGTCAACTGTGGTCTGAACAAGTCACTTGACTTCCCTTTCTTTCCCCACGAAGTGGGCTTAATGGCCCCTGTCTCAGAGACTGGTTGGAGCCTTAAGTGGGAAACCGCAAAGAGAGCGCCTAGCGCAGTCCACACGCAGTGGGCCCTCAGCAGCTGCGGACTCCCTTCTCTTCTAATCCCCATCACAAGCAGTGATGGGCAGAGCAAAGGCTCCATGTAAAGAATAAAAGATTAGCCTCGCTAACAGGAAGAAACAGGCCCATCTCCTGAACATGCAAGTAATGCTGTTAAAAACTCCCAGGGTCACACCAAGCCCGAGGCCCAAGGCCATGATGGACTCTTCCAGGGCCACCCCCACCCGGCCCTCTCACAGGCTCCATTGCTCACAACTCACTCTCAGGAACAAAGGATGTTCCCTGCCACACGATCAGGGGGCTGCTCTCATCTATCGCTCCCTCCGTCCCACCTGTTTATAAAGTACCTTCCCTGTGGTGACCATCATGGCTGTCTCCCTGCCTGACCCTGCTCCCACAAGAATTCCAGGTCCACGTGGGGATCCCTATGCTCCCAAGGGGCTGACTCTACAGAGATGTTATGACTCAAGCTAAACCAGAGAGCTCTTCCTAGTTCCCTGCATGCAGGGATTGATTGATGTGACCTAAGGCATTCCAGGCCGAGTGACTCTCAGGACTCTTCCCAATCGTAGGGGATGAAAGATGAGCCTGGGGCTGGTCCGTCCATTTTTACCAGGATAAGCAAAGCCAGTACCATCCACTGGCTGCTCAGATGAGCACCAGCAGGAAGAACTCAGGTCGGAGCCATGGTGGCATTATGAATGCCTAGACAGGACCACACCCAAAACTTACCCTACCTCTGGTTTTATTAATTCTGTGAAGCAGAATCAGGAGGAAAGCAGCCGAAACACTCCCTCCTCTCTGCAGGCTCAGGGTCCTTAACACATTAAAGCTCAATCCCAAGATCAGTTTGCAATGGGGTCCACTTCCTGCTTTAAGCATGATCCTTGCTTATTTTAAATCCGACTTGGTTTTTCTCCTTTTCCTCCTCTCTTTCTCCCCCTCCACAACAGCAGAGGAAGTAAGAGTAACATTTTCCCATCCTAGGCAGAGCTATCGTGTCCTTTGGCTCCCTGAGCACGAGAATGAAGAAATCCAGACCTGGAAACTGGTGCCAAGGGACTTGAGGACTGAACTATCTCAAGGACACCATCTGGACATGAATGATGTCTCCTGATAGGCACCCCCAGAACCTCATCCCTGAATTTCTCTCTAAAGAGGCCTTCGCTCCCCCTTTAAGTTAGGACAGAAGCCTGGTAAACTTTCTCCACGGCTCTTCTCATTTGCTAGCAAATTCATAAAACCTCTGTGGCAGAAAAAGATGGGCAGGATGCAAACGTCACGAATCAACTCAGTTCTTTTATTCAGGAATGGAGTTTCGGGCAGGAATGGCGGGTGGGGTGATGTGCCATGGAGGGACCCACTTTCCTGGTGGAAAATGAGCCACTGAACAAAGAGGGGACTGGGTTTATATCGGTCATACTGAGAGGCGAGTCAGTGAGCGTGTCAGCTTGGGCACTCAGGAATTTGGGTTTGGGGGTGGGGGTCGGTGGCCAGCACCTGGGTTTATCTCGGAAGAGATTAGTTTCCTGGAGACTATCATTCTAGGTTTGATGAAACACTTTCTCCCCGGCAGTGGCCAGCCTCTGAAAAGGATTTATCTTCAAAGAGATGAAAGCTTTTTCACTCCCTTTTTCTCAGGTTGCACTATTTTGGGATCTTTCATTTTCCATATCCAACAATTTCCTTTTCTTTTTTCTCGAAACTCATTATTTGGATTGGTGCCAAGGACAAGGACCAGGCTTCCAGGCTTCTGGTATCAAGTTCTTGAAGGGACTTCTGTTCCTTTACTTAATTCTTACTTCCTTACTCCAGAACCCGTATGTTCCATTTATCAAGTACACCTAGTCCTAACAATAAAACCCACTGAGATTGGTAGTGTCTCCATGTGTCCAATGGACACTGAGCACCCCCCAAGATCATTTCCTCTAAGGCTACACATTTACTAACTGATAAGGTCAGAACTAGAAATGGACCCTTCTGACAAATAGGATATTAATAAGCTTCGATTTCATTTTAAGGATCAAGCTATTTCATTTCTCCAGTTGGATTGTAAATTTCTTCAGAATGAGGCTGGTTTTACTTCTTTCTTTCTTTTTTTTTTTTTTTTTTTTTTTTTTTGTGGGGCTGGGGATTGAACCTGGGGCCTTGTGCATGCGAGGCAAGTACTATACTACTGAGCCATACCCCCAGGCTCATGGTAGTTACTTGATAAGCCTTTCTTCTTAAATGGTAAATGGAACTTCCTGCAACCAGAAGCACCCTGTCTCAGGTGCCTGATGCTGCTCAGAGATCTGCTGAGTACTTTAAAAAGCACTAAGCAGGGGCTAAGTACTCGACATATGTAATCTCTTTTTCAAAAATGGTTTGTTGCATTTACATTGTTCTTGGACCCGAGGGCTACCAGCGGAACCTGTGGGGATTGGAAGAGGGGGCTCTACACAGAGGAGCAAGTGTGAGCGCAGGGTTTGCCTGGGTGGGGAGGGAAGGCCTCTGGGTTTAATTCTTGACTCTATCTCTTACGACATGGTAGTTTGGGGAAAGTTCTTTTGTGTATTTGTATCTCACTTTTGTCAAATAAAGATACAGTCCCAATACCTCCGAGTTGTTAGAAGAGTAAATCGTGTTAGTCAAACAACCCAGAAAACAACCTGGCGCCATCTTGCTCTTTGCCCACTTCATTTCTCCTTTGCTGAGCACAGATGAAGCCTGGCCCTCACAGGTATGTGTCTCTCTGCTCTGCGGATTCCAGTCAACCCTTCTCAGGAGCCAAAGTAAGATGCAGAAGTTCAAGAAAACATAGGCCTCCAGATGGGAAGAAGTTTCCATCCCATTCCTTGCCAAACATAGATCTGCGGCTGGGAAGGTGGAGCGTGCCAAGAAATGATTGTAGCCCAGACTGCTTTGTTTCATTGCTAATTCATTGTGTTTAGATTATGACTGAACCTTTTCTCTTTGGTCTCTGCCCAGCAAGCCATGAGCACATCTAGATCTGAAGCCTGCCTGAGCATCAAGTCTTACTTATTTTTACAAAAGGAAAGGGATTTTTCCAGGGGTTCAGTATGCATTTTCAATGAAGATATGAAATTGTTCCTCAGGACAGATTTGGGGTATTGTCATATCACCTGTATGTACTTGCTCAGGGGTTTGTCAGAAAAGGAGAATGACAGATTTGACTGAGCTGTACTTGTCTGGGACTGAGGTGTGGGTAGGGAGGTCTGAGGGACAGAAAGAGATAAGAGATCTTTGTATTTTTATCACCCTCTTCTAATCACTCCTTCTAATCACCTCTGCAAGAAGGAGGGTAAGCCCAGCATTTGGTTCCATCCCAGAGAGAGGCTTCTGTTGTTGACTAGTTTTGTCCTCCTGTGGGAAGCAGCTCAGTTTCTATTTATGAGTGGCAGTGTTCTCAAAGTGTGACTCTCCAGGACACCTGCATCGGAATCCCAGCGAGCTGGTTTAAAGTGCTCATTTCTGCCTCCCTCCCATTCCTGCTGCATTAGACTACAAATTATTGGGAATCTTAGGTAGCAGTTAAGAACGCAAGTTTAAACCACGTATGGTGGTGCATGCCTATAATTTCAGCTACTCCGGAGGCTGAGGCAGGAGGATAGCAAGTTCAAGGGCAGCCTGGGTAACTCAGAGAGATTCTGTCTCAAAATAAAATAAAATGGGCTGGGGATGTAGCTCAGTGGTAGAGCATTTAACGTGGGTCAGGTTCTGGGTCTATTTCCCAGTACCACAAAAAAACTAAAACTAAACCAAACCAAACAAACCCTACAAGTTAAGATAAGTATGGACTGAACTGCAAATTCCAGCTCTGCTACTTTTGCTGTGGACCTTGGACATGTTATTTAACTTCTCAATTTTATCAGCTGTGCAGAGAATGCTGAGCAGTCAAGGGATATGGAGCATAAGTGCTTGTTATAAGGAAGAAATGAAATCAGTGTTCAGCAATGCTTGGCACATAGTAAATGTTCAATGTACAGGGAAGGAGGAAACTTTCCCCCCATACTCTGAAGGTTTAGTGAAACAGACAACAGACAGATTAACAGGACAAACGATATGCACATTGATTATGTGCATGTGTTTAGGAGTCCCACACAATAAGAGAGTCAAAGAGAGGCCAGATGATGGAATCTTATAAATGTGCTGAACTACAATAAGGATCTTCTCTGGCAGGTGGCAATACGTTATGGGTGGGTGAAAGGAGGAAATGCATGGGAGCACATGTGGTCTTGATAGGAAGACACAGTTTCTCTCAAGTGACAAGCAGCCCTCAGAATAGGTGCTGGCCCACGACCAAGCCTGTGGCATCCACTTTCAGCTTGCTCCTGGGATGCAGTTCATGGTCCCTTGTGAATGAGATTCCTGGGTTCCTTTTGGAGAATCTTCCTTTAGGCAGATAAAGGAACGTCAGAAAAAGTCTCTCCCAGCATGCTGGGGGCAGGTTGTGGGGAAAAGGGACAAGAGACAGTGACAGAGACCAGACAGAAGTGAGCAGTACGAACCTAAGGTCAAGGGGATATTCTATAAACCGGGCCTACCATGCTGACTCCTACCAGTTTTCTTTTAAAAACACATTTACCTGTGTCCCTGTCTGGCCGCAGTCAATAGATAAGTGACATTCCTCAGCAAACAGCATGTTATCTGCAGGAGAAATACAGTCACTAAAGTCTCCTCCCTGCTGATAGGACACAAGGTACCCTAAGGAGCAAACTTTGTAACCTTTATACAGACCAGATTCCAGGACTCAGGGATACAGGATAATTTAGAAGCCAAGCCCCCTACCCACAAAATCTGTAAGGACAAGATCCTTCTTAGAACTATCCTCTGGTACAGATTTCGACAGATTTACAGACCAGCAACCAGAACTGAGGTTCCATGAGCCATACAAATTCCACCAGGATTCACATCTGATCCTCAGCAATAGGCCAGCCAGGAGAGGGCAGCAGGAGAGAGCCAGACTCTAACTGCAGCTATTCTCATTACAATGCCCAGGTGTCGTGGGCAATTGCTTCAGTGTGTCCAGTTGTCACTCATTTCAAAAGACATCAAACTTGATGGAGAGAGGTGTGGCAGCGTGGATTACTAATGGGTAGTGGCTAATTGCCAGACTCATTTTTTTAGCGGGAGAGTATCAGGGATTGAACCCAGGGTGCTTATCCACTGAGCCACATCCCCAGCCCTACTTTGTATTTTATTTAAAAACAGGGTCTCACTGAGTTGCTTTGCTCCTCGCTTTTGGTGAGGCTGGCTTTGAACTCTTGATCCTCCTCTCTCAGCCTCCCGAGCTGCTGGGATTACAGGTATGTGCTACCCTGCTGGGTACCTAAGGTATTATTTCTTAACAGAGAGATTTCCATCTCTTGGAAATCTGTTCAGGCAGACCCCTTCTCCTACCTCCTTTGTCAAGGGGCTCATCAGGGTCATGAACTTTGGATCTGTGACACCCATAGGCTACGTGTGAGTTAACTTCTTGTAACTTTCCATTCTGCTCTATTTCCCCTCCGGCTGCCTTTCTTACATTCTAATTTTGCATTTAAGGCTAACTACTATATTCTGAAAATGGACCACTGGATTTTCTATTTTTCACATACTTTAGCATACAAGCATCACAGTGAGTCAGGGGATAAGAACAGGGACAGATAAACTCTCAGGCCTTAATTGATAATCTGTTGCTAAAAGTCTTCCTACTCCCCCACTCTTACAAAGTATGGAATGTGCCTTTTCTTAACCTCCTATTCTCAAAAAAAAAAAAAAAAAAAAATCAATAATAAAAAAAAGTATAGGATGATGCCAATAAAATTATAAGTTCTGAAATTACAATTTATTGCCTGCTAAAAATCTTTCACTCTCAAGCATTAATCCATAAACTTTACCTGCTAAGTCTTCCGACTCCTCCACTCTTAGAATATATAAAACGTGCCTTTTCTTATTCTTAATCAAATCAATCATAAACACCAGGTATAGAATGATGTCAAGAGATACTATAGGAGTCTCTTCCACAAGAAAGAAACTTCCCAAAGAAATTATAAGGACAGCAGATCCACTCCCTAGTCCGCTCAATAAAAGACTGGACCCTTGTTTGGCTTCACCGGCAGTTTTGACTTCTCTCTCAATCAGGGCTGTCCTCTACATTTGGAGAGGAAACCCCCTCCCCCTTTCTTTTCCCTGATTAAATTGTTGCCTGTGTATCAGTGCTTACTTAGAGTTTGCTGACATCAACGCTGAGCCAGAAGTTCCCATTTCAGGTATCAACTATATTTTAGAAAACAACAGTTTCTTTGAGATGTAGATATTGGGACATAATATAAACCAGCAGTTGGCAGATTTTTTTGTATGGCCTGTATAAAGAATAGATTTTACATTTTTAAAGAGTTGTGAAGAAGTATGAAGAGGAGAAGGAGGAGAGGATGGATATATAACATATGTGATGGCTAATTTTTAAAAATCAACTTGATTGGGTCACAGGGTACCCAGATATGTGAGTTAAACATTATTTCTGGGTGTTTCTTCAAGGGTATTTTGGGATGAGATTAGATTAGAATTTGCATCTGAAGATTGAATAAAGTAGATTGTCCTTCCCAGTGTGGGTGGGGCGTCATCCAACTTGTTGAGGGCAGAAGAGAGGTTGGGCATAGCTCAGTGGTAGAACTCAAGCTAAGCACGCATCAGGCCCTGGGTTCATATCCAGCACACACAAGGAAAGGTGGACAAGGGAGGAATTTGCTGTCTGTCTGATTGATTGAGCAGAGCATTGGTCTTCTGTGCTTGGCTTGGGATTTATACCACTGGCACTCCTGGTTCTTAAGCCTTGGGACTCAGATTGTAAAACATGTCACCAGCTTTCCTGGCTCTCCAGCTTGTAGATGATAGATTATGCAACTTCTCAGCCTCCACAAATCCTAATGATATATTTAACTTAAATATACGATAAGTATAAATATACTATAAATATACTTAATAGTATATTTATCCTCTCTGTATATTTATGTTCCATGGGTTCTACTTCTCTGGAGAGCACCGACTGATATAAACAGAGATATATGTATCCCATATGTATCTTGTCCTTTGCACAAAAGTTTGCTGAGTCCTAGTCCAGACTACTCAGAACTGGCTGCTCACTTAGCACATGGTCTCCAAATCAAACCCAAGCCCCATCAAAGTCTTCATGTGCAAGCCATGCACTGTGGCATGCACCCACAGTCCTAGTACTCAGGAGGCTGAGGTGCGAGGATTGCTTGAACCCAGGAGTTTGAAACCAGCCTAGACAAGATAGTGAGACCCTGTCCCCTGCAAAACACCCACCAACCAGCCAACAAATAAACAAGAAGTTTCTTTTGCCTTTTTGTTACCAGATGGATGGATACCACAGATACACTGCTCTCAGTTTGCCAGCAGAAACTGCCTTAGTTCCAGGAAGTTTCAGTCAATCAAAATAAAACCCCCGGGAACAAAAGAAAAGGGCAGGAAAAGACAGCAAGGTTGAGAGTCCAATCGGTTTCATGATCGTTGCGGCAAAAATCCCAGAATATTAGCAAACTGAATCCAGCAATGTATATAAAAATTAATATATCAGGAACAAAGCTATGATTATCCCAGGAATCAAAGACAGGTTCATTATTAGAAAGGTGATACATGTAATTCAACATATTACCAGACTAAAGGCAAAACAGTAAATACATGTAAATATATATACATGCACATGTGTACGTATAGTTCAATAAATGCAGAAAATTAATAGCATTTAACATCTATTAACAAAACTCTTAATTAATTTGAGCTAGAATTTGATAAAGGACATCTATCAAGAAAAAAACAAAAAGAACAAAAATTTATACCATACTTAATGGTGAAATGTTAGAAGTGTTCCCTTTAAGAGCAAGGCCTAAAAATTCCTCTGTCACTGCTTTATTCCAGCCTGTACAGTTCACCAAGAAAAAGAAAACAAACAAAAACGTGTAAGGAGGGCGGGGGTTTGACTCAGTGGTACAGTGCTTGCCCAGGATGCAAGAGGCCCTGAGTCTGACCTCTAGCACTCAAAAAAAAAAAAAAAAAAAAATTGTGAAGATTAAAAATGAGGGGAAAATCTTGCGGATCTTATGATTCCTTGAAAACCCCACCTGCAAATAAATGATTAATATTAGTGGTAGGGTTCAGGAAGTTTTCTGAACACAAAATCAATATTTAAAAGTCAATTGAATTTCTACTCACCAGAAACAGAAAAGGTCATTTTAAAAGATACTGTCTATAAAAGCATGAGCAAATATTAAACACCCAGAAGTAGATCTAACAAAACACGTGAAATCCCTTCATGGAGAACTTTATTGGAAGATGTTAAAGAAGAACTAATAAATGTAGAGACAGTAGTAGGTTCATAACAGAAAGAGTCAGCAATCAGAGAGATTCAGTTCTCTCCAAATTGATATGTTTATTCTAGTTAGTTCCAATAAAAATCCTAACAGGGTTTTTTTTTAAAAATGAAACTCAGCAAGTTGATTTCAGAAATTATATGGAAGAATAAAGGGCCAAGAAATGCCAAATCCCTTTTAAAGAAAAACGACACAGAGAAAGGGTATGTGCTGGAGGGAGGGGACACATCCTCTGCCAGATATCAAGACAGAAAGTCATAGAGATTAGGAAGGAGCGGAGCTGAACCCTCACTAAACCCCAGCAACAAGGAAAACACGGGCAAAGGATCCTCCAAAGTAGCCCTGCAAACGACCCATAAGCACGTGAAACAATGCTCGACTTTATAAGTCGGAACAGAAAGGCAAGTCATCAAAACCAGAAACGAAATCAGAAAATGAGCATCGGCCAGGATGTGGAGAAGCTGAAGCTTTCGTGCGTCGCTGCTATGAATGTAAAATGGTACAGTCCTTGTCAGGACGGAATGGCACTGCCTTAAAAATCAAACATTGAACAGCCAGATGACTCAGCAAGGCCACTTCTGGGCATGTGCCCAAAAGAATGGAAAGCAGAGACTTGAACAGATCTGTGTACACAAGCGTTCGAGGCAGCTTTATTCCAATAGCCAAAAGGTGGAATCAGCCCAACTGTCCTCTGATGGATGAATAAACAAATTTTGTATACTCATACGGTGGAATATTCAGACTTAAAAAGTAATGGAATTTGGGGCTTGGGGTTGTGGCTCAGTGGTAGAGCACTTGCCTAGCACGAGTGAGGCTACTAGGTTCGATCCTTAGTACCGCATTAGAAAAAAAAGTAAATAAATGAAATAAAGGTGTTGTGTCCATCTACAACTAAAAAAAAAAAAAAAAAAGTAATGGAATTCAGCCAGGTGTGGGAATCTGAGGCAGGAGAATCATAAGTTTGAGGCCAGCCTGGATAACTAAGCAGGATTCTATCTCAAAATAAAATGAGAAGGCTGGGAATGTAGCCCAGTCAATCAACCCTGGCTTCAATCCCCAGTCCTGGAAAAAAACTACTGAAATGGTGATACATGCTGCAGTGTGGATGTACCTTGGAGACGTGAGGAAAGAATTGTAAGTCAAAGAAGCCAGACGCAGAAAGACAGTACTGTATGACTGCATTCACATGAAGTTCCTGGAATAGTGAGATTCATAAAGACGGACGGTAGAATGGTGGTTACCCAGTGCTGGGGATGGGCAGAAAGCTTCATTTTGGATCATGAAAATGTTCGAGTGGTGGGTGGTGGTGGGGCTGTAAATAATCATGTATTCAGTGCCCCTGAACTTCACACCTACAAATGACTAACATGGTAAGTTTTATGTTCTGTATATTTTACCACAATTAGAGAAAAATATGGAGTGATATTAGATTAGGATAAACAATCTTATCAGCAGAGCAGTATAGATTCATACTACTCAAAGCATGGCCTGTACTCTGGTGCCATCTTGAAATTGTTTGTCAAGAGCCCGTCATAAGGCTGGGTGCAGTGGCCCATGCCTGTAATCCCAGCGGCTCAGGAGGCTGAGGCAAGAGGATCGAGAGTTCAAAACCAGCCTCAACAATGGTGAGGCGCTAAGCTATTCAGTGAGACCCTGTCTCTAACTAAAATACAAAATAGGGCTGGGGATGTGGCTCAGTGGTCAAATGCCCCTGAGCCCACCTCCCCCCCAAAAAAAGCCCACTGTAAGTATAGCAGTCAAGGGAAAGCTTTTAGAAATTTGATAGCAACTTGACAGAAAAAGTTTATATCTATTCTACTATTATGAATCTAACAAAATATTTCATTTCATTTCTCTAGTAATTTTTGTTGTTTTTAAAAAAATTCTCGTCTGCAATGGATTTTGGGAACAGCTAGACATCAGCACAGAAAATTTGAGAGCTCAGAAAAATATCTCTGAACTAACATACAAAAACTTGATATCTGATAGAGAACACATTGCAGGTAAGTGAGTGAAAAAGTCAAATTGGAAGCCAATTACAACAGTTGCAAAAATCAAATCTAGGTTGATTAGATACTTAAACATGAAAGATTCAATATTTAAATATGAGGAACAAAATTAGAAACTTTTAGAAGATAATAGAAAAGAATATCTTCATGATGTCATATTGGGAAGTTCCTTAGATAAGGTCAATTTCAACATCAAAATCCAGAACTTGGGCTCAAAACTCACCATTGCATTGCATTTTGGGATTGCAAAGGCAATCCCAAACTCCAAATAGCAACTTGTAATAGAACATGTAAAACTGATGGAATTATCATCTACAATATATGAGTTCCTATGAATCAATCAGATCAAGTCCATTAGAAAATTAGGAAACAGGTGTAAAAAAGCATTTCACAATAGAGAAAAATAGGCAGCACATAAACACTTCTCTATTCCAATAGTAATTAAATAAATTAAAATTGTAATCATGATGAAACACAAGCCATACCTATGAGACTGATAAAAACTAAAGTTGATAAGAATAAGATCAACCCAAACACATCATTGACTGCTAGTGTAAGGGTAGTGTTATAACCACTCCAGGGTTTGGGGGGGAATTAACATTATTTCATAGAGAGGAAGTACCTTTAAGCCAGAAATTCCATTCATAGGTTATGCTCTTAAGAATAGACTGCAGACATGTAATGAGAAATAATCGTATAACTGAACACTACACAGTAGAGAAAAATGAACTATAGCTACCTGTATAAACACAAATGAATCTCAAAACATGATGTTAAATAAAAGAAGTCACAAAGGAACATGTTGCATATTCTTTTGAATGTGTGTGTGGTACTGGGGATTGAACTCAGGGACCATCTATCACTGAGCTATATCCCCAACTCTTTTTAGTTTTTATTCTGAGGCAGGGTCTTGCTGATGCTGGCCTCAAATCTGGCAATCCTCCTGCTTCAGCCTCCCAAGTCACTGGGTGTGTGCAACCACACCCAACTATTGCATAAGCCTTAAATACTGCATTAAAAACAGGCTCGAGAGATCTGTAAAACCAAAGGATATGCTACCTGGAGATGAGAGAGGGAGAGAGAAATAGAAAACCATGAAGAAAAGTGTGGAATGATGAACATAAATCTCTGTAGAGTTCCCCTCAGGCAGCAAGAGCAGGGAACATGATTAGAGAGACGTGCACAGAAATTTCTGTGGACCCAACTCTGATCTGTCTCCTCCTCTGGGTGGCAGGGGTGTAGACATGTGTTCTCCCTTGCTTTGAGCTGAGCACATGGATTATAATATAGGATATGTTTCACAAGGTTTTAAAAATTAAAAGAAAAGATAAAAAGTCCCACAGTGAAGGATGGAGGAAGAGGCTCAGGTGTCCTGAGGCTGAAGGCAAAGGTGAGGCAGATGGTCAAGCTCCAGGCCGACAGGAGAACACAAACAGAGAGCCTGCCCAGCGGCCTAGACCCTCGGCACTTGGTTCTCTCTCCCCAGCGTGTTCTTCCTTTCAGAAACTCTTTCCCTGTCATTCGTGTGACACTTCACATCACATCAATAGGAGGCATGTCACTCAGGCTGGCTAATCAGATATTGACCACGACCAGCCTCAGTGATAAGTTACTGCAGGGGTGAGCGGAGGACCCACGTGAGTCTAAACAGAAGCATTCCTGTGTCTTCTTTTAAAACAAACAAGAAAGAGTTGAATTGCTACTTTAAATGCTTTGGAAACAGAGGACTGTGAAAAGCAGCCTGGAAATGAAGCCAGTATAGAGGAAAGCAGAACTGAGGGCTAGAGAGCCACGGGAGGGGGGCACAAAGAGGACACAAAAAAGGGACAAAGTCCGACTCCTGTCATCTGAGGTCTGGATCCAGCCTTTCCTGATTCCCAGTTATATGTGCCAATACAATCCCTTTTCTGAATCTTTACCAAAATTGCTGCAGTAAAAAATGCCCCAGTTAGTTAGAATTTTGTCTAAGGAGAAGAATTTTGCAAAAGACGGTCCCTAATGTGTGGACTTAATCGCCTGCGTTGAGGTGGGGATAGGGCAGAGTGGAGGCCGCCCTCTCTAACCAGGAAGGAAACCATACCTCTGTCAGGAGCAGCAAAGTAGCTGAACCCTTTCCTGTTGAATCTGGTGAGTCAGCAATGCTGGAAGTGGAGAGAGAGAGAGAGAGAGAGAGAGAGAGAGAGAGAGAGAGAGAGAGAGAGAGAAAACAGGATACTAGGGCTCGGGGGCTACTTCTTCAGCCTTCAAGGAGTCCTATAAGAAAAAGATGCCCTTCAGTCCCGGCTGACATTTCTGAGAGCAGGGAAAGGACAAACACAGTCTCAGGCTCCCCTCTCCGCCTGTGGCCAGCACTTCAACAGAGCTGAGAGCCACAAAATTATACTTGGGGATTGCGAAAGTCCAGTTCCCTGCCCCAGGCGAGTGGTGCAAGCAAAGTCTGGGAGAAGACGACACAGTGGAAATGAGACAGAAACCCGGAGACCTCTTCCCCAGTCCCGCCCCAGCAGCTCCTGCACAGACAGCTGTCCGCTGGGGAACAGCCTGAGGGCAAGCGGCTAGATCAGCACCCCCTCACCCTTCGGCCCAGTGTGTCCAGGGCAGAGGCCAAATGGCTGCCGTGGACAGGCAGGCTGGGAGGGCAGAGTGCGGAGCATTGTCAGGAGACGTGGCAAGGGCAGGGTCCAGAGCCCAGAGCACGACTTGATGGGGGTTCCAGCTCTGGTTGGCAGCTTAGCAGTTACCAGAAAACTAACCGTCCAGCCACCATCCAAGAGTCATGCTGCCAGAGACACCCCGTCGAGCAAACCACACGACGAGACCGCTCGCTGCCGAGGCCAGCCCCCGCCTCCCTACTAGGTCTGCACCTAGAGGCCTGCTAGCGGATACAGCTTCCAGAAGGGACGTTCTGTCTGATGTCCTCCATGGAGTCAGTGGACACGGGAGGGCAGTCTAGAAAAGCAGGCTGGCTGATGGAGATCCTTCAGTAGACACCAAGTAGCTCCTTGCCAAGCCTCTTCAACAGAAGGCAGCACAAGTGACTACAATCTGCTCTTTCCCCTATTTCCACTGCTAAAGGCAAGTGTCCCCCTGCCCCCCAGTGCTAGGGATTGAACCCAGGGATGCTCTACAGCTGAGCTACATCCCCAGCTGTTTCTATTGCTTTAATTCTGAGAGCCTCACCAAGTTGCCCAGGCTGGCCTCAAACATGTGATCCTCCTGCTCCAGCCTCCCAGAGTTGCCAGGAGGATAGGTGCGAGCCACTGTACCTGGCATGCAAGTGATTTTTATTGCAAGGATCCTATTTTTTTTCTCTACCGTGTAATACCGGGGGTGTTCACATTTACCATCTCAATATTGATTGACAGGCAAAATGTGGAAATACATTTCTGGTTTTTTCTTGGGGGGTGGGGTTGTTTGTTGGGACAACCCTAAGAAACCATTACATGCCCAGAAAATTTTAAGACTGTCCCTTTCCTACCTGGTGGGACTGTCAGTCACTATCTCAGACTTAGTGATCAATCAAAATAGGCCCCGCCCCTCACAAGCATGATGCCTTTTGTTCTTGTTCGTTTTTGCCATTCTGGGGCTGGACCCTGGGGCCTGGCCCACGCTGGGCAAGTGCTGCACCACTGAGCTACACCTCCAGCCCCCAGGAGGATGTTTGGCTGGAGGATGGTCACATGGTAAGGCAGGCATCCTCTGAATTTGTATAGCTGTTGGGAAAGACAAATTTCTTGTCTCTGAAGTTGCTAGATGCAAAGACAATGTAAGCAGGGCTGCCAGTCATCATTTCTTTTCTTTTCTTTTTTTTTTTTTGCAGTACTGGGGATCGAACCCAGGGCCTTGGGCTTGCGGGGCAAGCACTCTACCAGCTGAGCTATCTCCCCAGCCCGCCAGTCATCATTTCTGTCACCCACAGAGACAGCTGGCCCAAGACAGAGGCTGACAGCAAGCAAGGGCTAAAAAGGGAAAGACAGGTCCTGATGAGGTCATCGCCGACTCTACAACCAGACCTAAATCCACTTTTCAGCCAGTAATTCCCCTTTCCTACTTAAATCAGTTTGGGACAGAATCTCAGTCATTCCAGAGAGCAGATTCAATAGCAAATGCATTTCAAGTATGGCAGGTTTGTCTCTTTGGAACAATGAAGGCTTCCGTAAAACAACAGTTCCTGCCAACCCCTCTGCAACTCGACACTGCTTGGCCGGTGAGGGTGGCCATGTCCTCCTGGCTGAGGAAAGACACGCCATTCAACAGCAAGTCTGATCTGACACGAATTAGCAAGCAACTGCCACCACCGTGGACTCCCTGCGGACCTGCCGTCTCAGGTCCTACTGAACCGGCACCCCACAGGCCAAATGAACAAGGAGGAACCCAGAGAAGAGGAGACAGGAGGAGGCTAGCGCAGTTCCCTGAGAGTCAACCATTAAGTGACAGCTGTTTCACCCTAGTGCAGCTTCCAGAAAGTCTGATTCTCTCATTTATTTGTTTATTTTGCAGTGCTGGGGATTGAACCAGGAGACTCCAGGTCCTGGGATTACAGGTGTGTGCTGCTGTGTCCAGCTCACCAGTGAGATTCTTAAAGCCAAATGATGCTCTGGGAAAGAGTTGGAAAGAGCCAGGGGTGGTGGCTCACGCTTGTAATCCCAGCTACTTGGGAGGCTGAGGCCTGAAGATTCTAAGTTTGAGGACAGCCTGAACAGTTAGAGAGGTCCCGTCTCAAAATAAAAATTGAAAAGGGCTGGGGATGAGGCTCAGTGGTAGAGCACCCCTGGGTCTAATCCCCATTACCACACACACACACACACACACACACACACACACACACTAAAATCACCTGAAGAATTGCCACAGTGAACCTTACTGTGGTACATCCAGTTCTGTGAGTGAGTGGGAATTAAAGTTCCTGAACAAATATAGTTGTTTCTGTCACCTTTCACAGAGCAGCTTCTGCACGTATGCATGGAGACGCTGGTGAGGAGAGAGGCGAGTGGAAGTGAGGGACAGTCCCAGGTAGTCATGGCACCTGGGAGGAGGTGGTGCATGAGCTGAATGTGACAGACAAGTGGAAATGAGTACTAGGAGGGTGGTGGATGAAGGCAGAAACCTGCAGCGTCCTGCGTGGTGGGCGCACCTGGAGCGAAGATGGGGCGGGGCTGGGAAGACAGACAAGATGATCTGGAAGGGTCGCGTGGTGAAACTGAAGTAGCATGAATTTCACCGGAGAGCTTTGGGAACACAGAAAAGTAGGAGGTGACAGCATCAGAGGATGATCCGGCCAGTACTCAGGTGGAGGGTAAACATGCAGAAAGAGGTCCATTAGGGTTCAGTGTGGTGGCGCACGCCTGTCACCCCAGCAGCTCCGGAGGCTGAGGCAGGAGGATCTTGAGTTCCAAGTCAGCCTCAGCAAAAGGGAGGCGCTAAGCAACTCAGTGAGACCCTGTCTCTAAATAAAATACCAGATAGGACTGGGGATGTGGCTCAGTGGTCGAGTGCCCCTCAGTTCAACCCTCCCCCCTGCAAAAAAAAAAAAAAAAAAAGAAGGAAAGAAAGAAAGAGGTCCATTTGGGGCCCTTACCAGAGCTGCATAAGAAGCAAACAAGACTTCCCCAACGGCAGGGGAATGAGAAGAAGGGAGGGGCAGGGAATTAGAAGAGGCGGGCTCACCAGGTGTGGCGCCTGGCTGAGGCGAGAGGTGCAATAAGATGGAGTCCTATACTTATTAGATTTCTTTTCCTGGCACAAGCAACTGGCCAGCTGTGATATTCATGAAAACAAAGGACACAAGAAGAAGGGCAAGCCTCGGAAGAGACTGATGAGCCTGGATTTCTCATGCTGAGTAGGAGGAAGCCACGAGACAGCTACAAGCAGAGGTCCATAAGAGGCTGGCGTTCAGCACTGGATGCCAGGGAGGGATCGGCATGGACGAGGGACAGCTGGAAGCCCCCGACTCTCATCATGTGCTTGAGGACACTAAGAGAAAGGGCAGAGGGTGAGAAGGGCAGTGGGTGGGTCACACAGTCCCAGGGGGCAGTTCAGGGAGTGAATGGAACAGGAGGTCTCCATGAGGGAGATGGACAAAGTGATCAACAGGGTGAAACCTAGAGAGTCCTGCTGGGGTGAGAGAGCCCCTCAGGGCCTGGGACAAGGCCCAGGAAGGCAAGGTCAGATCAAGGAAGAAAAGCATTGTTATGGTTTGGGTCTGGAAAGTCTCCCAGAAGCTCATGTGTTGAAAACATGGTACCCAATGCAGCAGTGTTCAGAGTCTTTCAGGAGATGATTGGATCAAACGGGCCCTGATTTATCAGTGGATCAATCCATAAGTAGCTGGATGGACTACCGGGGGATGGGACCTAGTTAGAAGAAGGAGGTCACTGGGGGTGTGCCCTGGAGGGGGTTATCTTCTGTCCAGCCCCTTCCTCCATCTCTCTCTGCTTCCTGACTGCTGTGAGCTGAGCAGCTGACCTCCACCATGCCCTTCTGTCATGATGATCTGCCTCACTTCAGGCCAGAGCAATGGAGCTGGCTGACCATGGACTGAACCTCTGAAATCATGAGCCAAAATAAACTTTTCATCTTCTAAGTTGCTCTTGTCAGGAATTTTGGTCACAGCGACAAATCTGACTGACACAGCATCAAGTGACCAGCAGCATGACAGTCTTTAATGACTTTAACCTGGGACGTTTGATCAGGGGAACAGAAACCAGATGACAATGGGGCGGGCAGAGAGCTAGAGGGGCTTGGAGGCAGTGTAGACAGTTAGTGTAGATGATTCTTTCAAGATGATTAGCTGGGAAGGGAAGGAGAGAGCGAGGGAGAGTGAAGAGAGAAGTTAGAAATGTGGGACCAGGAGGGGCTTATTTCAGTATGGAGAGACTGAATACAATAGATACTGATGAGACTTGTTGGTAGAGAAGAGGAGGAAGATGTGAGTTAGAGAAAGCAATGGATGGAAGAAGGTTCCAGAGAATGGGAGGGCATCTGGAACCCAAGGAAGGTCAGACTCAGGCGGGGGCACACCTCTTCCCTGGCATACGAAGGATGGAGAAGAGGAAGAATAAGCCAGGTGGTTGCAGGGAGGATCTTGGGGGACCATGTTTCCTGCTGCTTCAGTGTGGTTCATTTTTGTCAATGGGCAGAATGGATTCTCTGTCAACGACAGTGACGAAGTGAGATAATGAAACAGGTTTTAAAAAGGGTTGATGAAATAGGGGCTGTCAGGAGGAGATGCCAACACAGCATGACAGGGAAGTATCTAGGGGCATCTGGAGGTGTCTCCAGGCAGGTAAGGACCCAGGTCTTTCATGGTCCAACTAAGACATGGTGGGCCAACTTCCTCTGGCAGTTGTCATGCCCCAGGAAGGCGCAGGGCAGAAGAGTTCCAGAAGTGGGGTTCAGCTGGGTCCAAACACAAGCGCAAGTGGGTGGGAGTGGTTATGGGGGATGTAGGACAGACAGAATAGTGACCAGCATAGCTACATGAAACCCTTCCCTTAGTCAACCACAGTCGCTGATTCAGATGTTTAGCAGAGGGGTCAAGGTCATTCGGTACATAGACTAAATTTCCTTTTCAATAAAGAGGTAATAATGGACAGAGCTGGGGTTTTAGACAAACATGGGTTCAAATTCAGTCTTCCCATTTTCCTGAGTTTGACTTTTTTGTCTATAAAATATTTAAAAAGATACATGCTTTGTGGGCTTGTAAGTATTAAATGAGGTGACTGATTTTAGGTTGTAAAATCCATTAGTTCCCAGTCTTGTTATTTATTGCTTTAACTTCAGCCTCTTGTAAGTACCTGGCTCACATCTCCAGTTTTAGTTGGGCATTTTTAGTTGGCCACCTGGAGATGAGTTTCTCAGCCTCCCTTGTAGTAAAAAGTGTGCCCACGTTCTGCCAATTGCATATGAGTGAAGGGATAATACAACCTCTGAATCACATCATCTAGAATGGAGTCCTTTGGGTCACCTCCTTCCCCCCTCTTCCTACAGGCAGGAACAGAAAGCAGAACGTGAACCAACTTTGACTAAGCAGAAGAGGGAGCAATATGATAGAAGGAACCTGGGTTCCTGAATGACCATGTGGAGCAGAGTTGTTTCCCTGTCCTGACATCTTCCTCTTAGCCATTAGATGAAAAAGAAATTAACTTCTATCCTTTTTCAGATCCTTAAGTGGTGTTACAACTTAGCCTGTTCCCAAAAAGAGTGCTTCCCAAAAGTACAGATAATAATGTTAGAACTAATGGTAATATTTATCAAAAGTTTACTATCATGTCAGGCATTGTTGCAAACCCATTATATATATTATCTCATTTAGTCCACTCGACATTCTCTAGATGAGGGTTGTTATCCACATTTGACAGAAAAGGAGGCACAGGGACTCAGTACTTTGCCTGAAGACTCATCTTTATTGGGTGGCCAAACCAGAAGCCTAACTCAAGTATTCTGGAATGAGATCATATTCTTAGCCACTATACTTTCAAAACATGACTTTTTATAATTCTATGCCATCAAAAAGATATGGTTTAATTTCCCGGAGATCTGTGCCTGAATATTAATCTCAAAATTCCTGGAGGAGAGGGCGAGCCATTTAGCTTCTCTACAAGTCAGTTTCCTCTGAGAGTATAAGAAGAACTGAATTACTGACCTCATGGAGTTTTGGAAGGATAAAATGAATTCATGAATGTTTAAGAAATTCTTTGAAAGCTATGAAGTGTGGCACAAGTGAAGGATTGGCTTAAGGCAGGTTGGGAAGTCTTTAAAACAAAATAACAAAATGCACTCTTTTTTCTTTTGTTTTGTTTTAAATGCAAATACCATCTAGTAATTTGGCAGGTCGCCTGGGGAGGCCGTGAAATCTGTCAAGGAGAGGGGTACATTTGGTCTTGTGCATCTGTCATCTTTAACTGGAAAGGAGAGAGAGTAATTGAAATTAATAGAAAGATGCATACCTATGCACTTGGCGTGCACACACACACACACACACACGCACACTCACGCAGATGCTCATGGTGTAAGTAAGGGGGGACTTTGGCAAACCAGCAGCTCCAGCGTTAGCCATTCTGCTGACACGGGGGCCCAGTGTTGCAGACCTTCCAGATTTACGTGTGAAATCACCTGATTTTTCCAAGTGTGCTCACATTTATAAGTAAAACATGTCAGGGGCCATCAGTTGACCTCCTGGGACCCTGTCCTCCAGCCAGAAGTGGCATCTGACTCTTCGAGACCTTTGATCATAATTATGTGGAAGCCCCAGGTTGGTGTTCTTTCGTCTAACTCCACCCTGCCCCGCTGCGCCCACCTTCCCCTTCCTCCAGCCCCGGGTTCTCTCCGCCCTGCCAGCGAAGCCAGCTTGCCTGTTCCCAGCCTCTCCTTCCCTTCCGTTCAGCTTGCACGGTGCCCAGTTACCTGGGAGGCACAAAGCGCCTTCCTCCCCTGCGTGCCAATCACTGCACTTTCTTCCTGCCAACGTGGTCTCAGCCTGCCGCCCTCCCCCTGCACAGACAGGTTGGCAGGAGTCCTCATGGAGTAGGTGGACTGCCACTCGCCCTTGGTCGTCTGCAGTGCAGGAGGGCGGCAGGGAGGCCCAGGCAATCAAGAGGGAAGACTCCTCAAGTCACAGGAGTCTATCTTTGGCCTTGGGTGGCGCACAGGTCAGAAGCAAGGCCACTGCTGTTGCCTGTGCCACACTGGCATTGGTGTCCCCAGTGCCAGGAGACTGAGGCAAGCTGGCTTGTGGGCTGGAGAAAGCCTTGGAGAGCTTCCCAGGGCTCTGCTTCCAGTCAGCATGGAGGTGAGCAGCAGGGCCTGGGCCTCACCTCCAGCTTTCATTCCTCAAAGGCACCGAGGCCTCTGGATCCTGTGGGCATCCAGGAAACTGCCTGGCCAGCTGGCCCGGGTCTGCTGCAGCCTGGAGTCCCTGCCCGCCCACTGCCACCCTCCAGTTTCGGCCGTAAACTCCATCTCCGCACCCCTAGCAGGTGGGATTTGGCAGGCGCCTGTGGCTCAGTTTCCCTTTCTTTGCTTTCACGGGTCTTGGAGTTGTCGGGGGCAGTGACATGGACTGAAAGGCCCCCACAGGAGGAAGGACGGAGGAGGAGAAGCACTACCACATGGAATGGGCCATCCGGTGCCACATCAGCCATCAAGTGCCCCTTGTTACGAGCTAAGCCCCAGCTTTGCAAGCAGAGGAACAGACAGGGGCCCAGTGGAGAACTTCAGGGGATTTTCTGCCTACTAATGGGTCTTGCCGTGCAGCCCCCTGGGGTGGTCTCTTCAAACCCCTGGGCTCTTCAGGTGGGTGGGGTGTGCAGATGTCACCTAGGGCCAAGAGGGGAGGCCCGCTGCGCTCACTCTCTCCCGACTTACTGTTTGTTTGGCGCGTCTGGGCTAGGGCTACACACAATTCCTCTCTTTGTTTCCGTAGTCTTGCAAAATGTGTGCCTCCCTCCAAATGGCATGAAGGTCCCCTTTCTTCAGCTCCCCGCACCCCCGCAGCTGGGTGTTCTGCTGGGCTCAGGTCTAGGAGCAGAGGAGGCCCCGGGCGCTGACTGTCCCAGTTCAGTGTCTGCTGCTGGGTGCTTGCTCACGTGGCCTCCGTGGCAGGCAGCCAAACCCACTCCTTAAAGCCGCAGAGCTGCTGGCAGCTGGAAGGAACCTGCAAGTCCCTTTCTGCCTGCCCGAATTAACCTGCCGTCCCCAGGGGACAGGGAAGCATTATGCAAGGACTAGGCTGACATCACCTGGGCTACTGAAAAATCCTGATGCCTGGGGACAGCCCCAGCAATGCTCAGATAACTGGCCTGGAGGCACAAGCTGAGCATGGAGGGTTTCCAAGACTCCCCAGGTTATTCTAAAGTGCAGCCAAACTTGTGAATCCCATCCTGCAGCTCAAAGGCCAAAGGTCAGCATGTCCTGGAGTCACCTGGGGAGAGCGTTAGCATGCAGATTCTCATCTCGAGATTCTAGACTCAGGCACAGATTCTGCGTTTCCACTGAGCTCTCACGCGATGCGGGGGCTGCTCCCCCGGGCCACATGGTGTACAGGTAGGCAGGTCCTCCTTGCCGACGATGCTTCCAGCTTGGCATCCCACCACCCACCCTGACAGGCCTTGGATCATTGCTCCTAGGTGTCAGTTTCCTCCCCGCTTGTCTCGGCCAGCTGTTCTGAGGATTAACGCAGATAATTAAAACGAAGCACTAGAATGGTACCCAGCATGCAGAAAGTGCTGGAAAATATTGGTTGTTGCCATGATTTTCTGAGGAAGGCTCCCTCAGGGTAAGAGCAGGTTCTGCTTTCTCCTGCGTTGAAGCCATCCACCCGAGCTCCTTCACCAAGTGACCCCAGCCTGCCCCTGGGGCTTCACCTTCTCGCCTTCTCATGAATGTCTGCAACCCAAACCCTTCACCTAAGCCCACTGCAGATATTTTTAGTTCCAGGTTTTGTCACCTCCCTCCCTGGGTCATTCCTCCTAGGTCTGGTTAACTTCTTCCCTTCCTTTGGGAGTTGACACAGGTGTGACTTTCTCTGGGCAGCCTTTCTATCTCCAAGAGCAGAAGAGGAGCTCCCTCTGCATTCCCAACAGCAGGCCGTTCTCTTCCCTGAGCTCTTCCCCTTAAGCATTGTCACTGTCAGTTTGTCTGTCTGTCTCTAGTGGCTACAAGTTCAGGGTGGGCGACTCACCACTGAGTTATCACCTGACTCAAAGTAAGTGTTCACTGATGTTAGAGTGAGTGAGTCAATGAATGGGTTTACCCGGGAGGTCTCTTCTGCTGCAGAGTCAGAAGCTCTTTGTCATGTGGCCTTACACAGTGGTCCTTTCTCCAAGAAGGTGGACCCCAGAGATAACTCTGCAGAGACCCACAATGACCATTTACCCACCTTCCAGTACCAGCTTGCCTACAGAGTCCCAGTGTCTAAGTTGCTCTGTTTGATGTCATGTTTCCAGAGAATGAAATAAAGGTAAATTGGTCTCAGGTCACAAAGGAGCCAGATCCCATCTGTTACGTTAATCTGTTTGGTTATTAGACAATAGCCAGAAGATGGAAACGACTCGAGTGTCCTCAGCAGATGAATGGATAAACAACACGTGGAATATTCGTGGGGTAGAATATTGTTCAGTCATAAAAAGGACGAGTCTCTGATACCTGCTACAACTTGGCTGAACCTTAAAGACCGCCATGATTTGAATGTTTGTGTCCCCCAAGAAGAGTCATGAGTTGAAAACCTAACCAGCAATGGGGTTAGGAGGTGGGGTTAGTTCATGAAGGAAGTACTGTCCTCATAAAAGAGGCCCCCCAAAGCTGCCTGTCCCTTCTACCATGCGAGGACAGTGAGAAGGCAGCCTCTGGGAACCAGAAAGCAGGCCCTCACCAGGTATCAGAAAGATCTTGACCCACCCAGTCTCCACAGCTGTGAGAAGCAAACCTGCCTTGTTTGTAAGTCACCCAGCTTGTGGCGTTTTGTTACAGCAGCGGGCAGGACGTGATGCTCAGTGAAATAAGCCAGATGTAAAAGGATTGTGTGGCTCCCTAGGTGAGGTGCCTAGCAGAGGCAAGTTCACTGAGACAGAAAGTAGAACCGTGGTGAGTGAGGCTGGAGGAGGGAGAACGGGGGTTGCCATTTAATGGGTGCAGAGGTTCAGTTTGGAATGATGAAAAACTTCTGGAAACAGTGGTGATGGTTGTAGGACCTGGTGACAGATTTTAATGTCACTAAATCATACACTTAAAAATGGTTTCATTTTGTTCTGTATGTTTTGCTATAATAACGTGCCTCACTGGCACCCCTCTGGTTTATAAGGAGCTAAGGGTCAGGGTTGAAACATGCCTGGCCTTTCCTTTCCATTCTTCTGGGGACTTAAAGCTAAGGCATGGAGCCCCAAAAGGTAGAAGTACGTGGTTGATCGACGGGCAAGGAATGCCAAATATTTACAGCTGGTTTCTTTAGGAGATAAGATCTAGGCAAAATTCCTGAGGGAGAGAAATGGTAGAGTACTCAGATAGTGTCAGAGCGCACTTTGGAAGAGAAGCAATTGCTCCAGTCAAGAGAATTAAGAAGTAAAACCGAGCCGTCGTTTGCAATGGCTTAGCTAAAAGAGGCTCCCTCAAAAAAAGAAAATTAAACTCGGGTAACTATTGCATGCTAGGTAATTGTAGTTATTTAAAGTTTAAAAAAAGGAAGGAGGTTGAAGGGACTCAGTGGGTGATGGAAATAGGAATTCAAGGTGCTTTTCTCAAAGAGGTTCCTCAACTTGGATATTAAGTTTCTAAAATGGCCCTCTCTGCCAGTGGCCGGGGTGTTCTGAACTGAATGCCTGTTCTCTCCAAGTTCCCGGGTGGAAGCTCTAGTCCCCAATGTGATGGTATTGGAAGATCAGATCCTGGGGGAGTAATTAGGGCAAGACGAAGTCGCAAGGGTGGGGCCCTTGTCTGATGGCATCAGTGCCTTTATAAGAAGAGACACCAGAGAGCTTCCTTCCTCTCTCTCTCTGCCATGTGAACACAGCCAAAGGCAGCCATCTGCAGGACAGGGAGTGAGCCCTCACTAAAGTCTGACCGTCGTGGCCTCCTGATCTTAGACTCCCAGCCTCCAGAACTGTGAGAAAAGACATTTCTGTTATTCAAACGACCCAGCCTGTGGGATTTTTTTTTTTTTTTATAGAAGCCTGAGCTGACTGAGAATTGAAGGTTTGTTCTGCCAACTGTTGAAGAAGATCAAAGTCCACGCCTCGATTCAGCTCCATTATGCTACAAGACTTTTCCTGCAACACCCCAGAGAGGGCGTCAGCCCCGTGCTCAGAGTCCTCCTTCTCTTTGTAATCAGTCCAAGGGAGCACGGGGGCAGGAACAATGCACGTTCTCATCTGCTGGGTGGACAAAGGTGGCTGGGAAGGCCTTGAATTCTGGTCTCTGCTCTCCATGCCTGGGCTGGGTCTCTGCCTCTGCAAAGTGCATTTGCCTCTCTGATCTCCAGTGTGCTCAGGGGAAGGAGGGAGGGAGTTTGCTGAGCATTACCCTATGAACAGTTCACCAGGGGCCAGAGGCCTGCAAAATCTAGGGGAGCCCAGACGCGAGGACAGCCGCTTCAGAGGCCCGCAGGTCCAGGGAGGAACGTGGGGACAGACTCAGCCTCCCTGGCTCATCTTCAGGTCTCAGGTCAGGCTGTACTTCCTGGAAGTCATCTCCTCGTCTCCCCAGGCCACACTGTACCTCCCGTTAGAGTTCTTTTTTTTGGGGGTGCTGGGGATCGAACCCAGGGCCTTGTGCTTACAAGGCAAGCACTCTACCGACTGAGCTATCTCCCCAGCCCCCCCGTTAGCGTTCTTATGGCTCACGTTTTTTTTTCCTTCACAGCACTAATCACTTTGTGGGATTCTTCATTTATAAAATGATCAGTCTGCCTCTTTCCCCAGACACTAAGCTTCCCTGGGCAGGAAACATGCCTGGTTTGCTGGTGTCCACGTTCCCTGTGCCTGCCAAGGTGACTCACCTAGAGCAGGGGCTCAATAAATGCCTGTTGAATTGATGAATCAGGGGAGCCAGATGAGATGAGAAGGAGGCTCTGAAATTTGGTGTGGGTCCTGAGAACGGCCTCACTCCTGTGTTTATTTCACTTTATCCCAGAGTTACGTTGATGTTGGTACCATTTCCAATCACACTCTTGTAATGATAGTCAGCATTTCTTGAATGCCAAGTTCATAGTTTCAATAACTCAATGATTTCTCTCCTTTGATCCCAACAACTATGCCATGAGATAGTCACTATTATCATTCCCATGTCAAAGATGAAAAAAAAAAAGAGAGAGACTTTGAGAGTTGGGTAAGGGTCTTGCCCAAAGCTACAGACATCGATTGACAGAGCAGCGATTTGCCCACGGCTGGGTTCTTTATGCATACATGCAACATATGCAGTTGCATTTAATCCTCAATGAACTTCATTAGGAACCGAGGGTTAGAGAGGTTAATCAACCTGAATGAAATTACCCAGGTCGGAAGCCACAGAGTCAGGATTCGAACCGGGTCTGATTCCAAAAGATACCTGGAGATGTCATTTTAGAAAATCATGAGAGAAGTCTAGGTTGGTGAAGCCACTGGGAGAATCAGAACGGGCCATTTTGATTTCACTGAACAGAAACCCGGAGTTCCTGATAAAGGGGCTGGTCCTGCTCACCCCCGCTCGGTGCTCACCGCACATCCTGACCTCCCTCGGTCTCAGGGCTTCCCCGCCTGCAAAAACTACCTCTGGTGAAAATGTTGGCCTAAGCCTAGGGCAGGGGGACATTCTCCTGCCTTCACGGTGCCTGGTGGCGCCCACCCGCGGCTCCTCTGTGGTGCCAGGTTCCGCCCCACTGGGATGTCTAGGAAGGCTAAGCAATGTGCCTCCGGTCCTAGGAGCACGGCAGCTCTTGAGCCGGTGCTGTTGTCAGAGCAGAGGGAAATCATGGCCCCCGTTGGAATGGGGCTCCTACAACAGGAGCCTCTGTAACCACAACTGAGCTTCCCGTACGAGCGCCCCTGGGTGTGCAGGGTGTGCAAAGGTTCATTCCTCAGCCACAAATAATGCCATCGTCACTGTAGCACTTCCTGTTTTGCACAAACTACTCATATTAAAAACAGAAAGAGGTAAGAGGCTGGCGTTCACTGCATGGGCTCAGTTGTTTAGGGAAGGCTGAATTCCGGGAGGGTGCAGAGGAAAGACTCGGGGAAGGCCTGGGCTGCACCATCCCTTCCACCCCTCCTGATCTGACTCCTCAGGCCTGGGCCATTGCATGCACTTGCCGCTGCTGCCTGCTCTCTGTTCTCTCCTCTTGTTCCCCACACTCCTTCCACATTAATTGTCCCCAAGTGGCATTTTGGTGACATCATGTATTTGCTCGTGATCCTTCAATGGCCTTTCCACTGACCTCAGAGTCCAGTCTAAATTCTCAGCCAGTTCTTGCTCTAGGGACAGAGACCATATCCACACAGACTCTGCTGAGACTAGGGCAAAACTAGTTCAGAATTTAAGGGGGCACCAAACATCTCAATAACCAAGGTGAGGACTAATTTGAAGAAATATCAAAACTCATGCAAAAAAGGAAAATCTATGGTGAGCAGAACACCAACATTTTAAATAAGAGCAGGGACTGACCCTGCACAGCACTTAGGAGCTCACATCCCCTGGTCCCAATGCTCTCCAGAAGGCCTGTGCTCCGTTCCCCTGCTCTCCTGTCTGCTTCACAGATCCTCCCTGCCTTCTCCTCTCTCCTACGTCCTCGAGTTCTTGTTGCCTTTCAACACGGAGGCTGCCTTTGGAGCCTCCTTAGAAGTAGAGCCAGATAACAGGGCTGGGCGTGCAGTGCAGTGATCGGACGTGTGCTAGGTCACTGGTTTCTTTTTTCTCTTTTCTTTCCACATTTTATTTTATTGGTGCATTAGCGTTGTATATAATGATAGGATTTATTATTACATATTCATTCACATGCCCAATACAACAGTCTAATTTTGTCAATTATCCTCCCAGCAGGTCCCCTCTCCTTGCCTCCTCCCACCCCCTCTCCCTTTTCTTTACTGATCTCCCTTTGATTTTGGTGAGCTCCCCTCCTCCCCACCTTTCTTTTCCATTTTCCTCTCTAGCTTCCACATATAAGAGAAAGCTGTATGACTCTTGACCTTCTGAGTTTGGCTTATTTCATTTAACACAATGGTCTCAAGTTCCATCCATTTTCTTGCAAATGGTATAATTTCATTTTTCTTTATGACTAAATAAAACTGCATTGGGGATATAGATGTATATCTCTCATATTTTCTTCATCCATTCATCCATTGATGGACAACTAGGCTTAATCCCAGTACCCCCCAAAAATGTTAGAAGCTGTACTAGGTCCCCAGAGCTGCACAAGGTGTGTCCCCTCTCCTCAGCCCCAGCCTTCCTGTGTAAAGTCGCTCCCCGGTCTGTCTGTCTCCCTGAGCCCCAGAGACCCCTGTTGCCCTGCTGCAGCTTCTCATGGCACTTATCACCCTCCATGTGGCCCTGCAGTTCTTCCTCTTCAGCGGTTGCCTGTCCCCCCCGCTAAAAGCGTGACAGAGTCACATGTCACATGGAATCCCTTCAAGCCAACTTGTGGGTGTGATCTCAAGCTATAAAGCAGATCAATCAAGCTTTTATAGTTAGCGTGAAATAATTTCATATGTTCAAATACATACAGTTACTTACAAAGATGGACAGAGGACACAATTTTGTTTGGTTGGACATAAAACTGGGAAAACTGAGGCTGGGGACACTGGGCATCAAGTGCTCCTCCCCTCCCAGCAGCCTCTTTTCCCTTTCAGTTTGCATTTTCTTTAGCTGCACAGGTTCAAGAGAATTTCGATTCACCCCTTATCAAATTGCACCCCAGTTGCAAATTATAACTGTGACAACCCCAAAAGTTTCAATGAGTGAATTATACACTGTAGAAATTATATCTCAACAAAACTGTTAAACAACAACATCAACCCTTGAAACTCTTATCTGCGTGAATCGAGATTTATTTTTATTACGTAGAACTGGAGGGAGAGATCCTTCATTAGGACCTGGACAAAAATCTCCCAATGTGAAGCAAAGCTGAATACACATGCAGCTTATCATATATTCATGGGTGTGTTCCTTCTTTAAAAATATTTTTTAGTTGTAGATGGTCTTTCATTTTACTTATTTTTATGTGGGGCTGAGGGCCAAACCCAGAGCCTCACGCATGCTAGGTAAGCGCTCTGCTACTGAGCTACAACCCCAGCCCCCAAAGATGTGTTCTTTTCAATACATTTTTAAAATATTTATGTTACATGGGAAAATAAGAATTCAGATTTCAAAGTTAGAGGACCTGTGGGGAGCCATCCATGTTCAGCAGAATCAGACTTGGCAGAGCCACGGGATACAGAGGTCTGACTCCCAGAAACTGGCGGTCATGAGAGACTGCTTCAGATAGCCTGGGGTAGGTGACCCTGTACAGAGTTGGCTCACCTTCTGAGGGAATGCTAGTTCTCTAAGCAAATGTCTTCCCTAACTCCACCCCGTCCTGCTCCTCACAGAAGAAGCCCCTTCAGGTCAGAGCCCCTTTACCTACAAGCATAAAGAAAGGGAAGGTGGGCTTCTCCATCTTGTTGGAGGTCAGATCTTGGCATGGCCCAATCTGTCGCACCCACTTCCATTTGAAAGATTATTGACTCTTGTGTTTATTTGATTACATAAGTTTCTTGGCAATTAATTGATAGCTGGCACCATCCTCTGACAGGAATCCTTTACCTCAACCACCCTGGATGTGGAAAGCCCTCCACAAGGAGCCTTGTCAAAGTGTCTTTTCACAGAACACTGTTTAGAAACTACTGGTCTTTAAAGAATCTGGCACCTATTACAAGTTGCTTCATGTTTCCACGGGTTCCTCTGTCTCTCTGCCTTTTATTCTCTTTGGGTAAGTTCTGCCCAGCAGGAATCCTGCCTTGAATCTCACAGGCCCCCGGACTTACTACCAGGCCTGGCACACAGCTCCGCCCAGGCAGTGTGTTCTATATTTTAAATGAAATTGAACTAAACACCTGTTTCGATTGGATCTAGTGAGTCCTCAGTACTTGTTCTTGAGTTTTAAAGGAGAGAAAGATACTTTTTTCTCCATCCTCATAGATTCGTCATCGGGATAGATTCAGTAACACAAAGCAGATTAGCAAGAGAGGAACAGGCAGGTTTATCCACGTGTGCTGTGCTCATCAAGCAGGAGAAACCTCAGGGGAAAGGCAGTTGCTTAACTCTGGATTATATGTAATCTTCAACAACAACAACAACAACAAACGATACTTTTCAGGGAAGTGACGAGACAAAGGAAAGCAGTCACAGGCATCCAAAGCCGGGAAGTGAGGTCGGGGGAGACCCGGATGGCGGGAGGTCTGCTGCAGGGCAGGTTCCTCCGCCTGCCTGTCTATGAGCTGATCAAGGGTCCTCTGCAGCAAAGAATTGACAGCTTACCTTGAGGTGGGAAGGGGGAGGATGGAAAGAACTTTTGTCTCTGTAAACCTCTGTCCTGCTTTTAGACAGAGAGCTTCCCTGCATCTTAATCCTCCTGAGCACAAACACCTTTCATGTTTTGGGGAGACTTATTCTGGTTTCCTTCAGTTTTCTGGTGAAAAGTAAAAAGAGACACAATTGTTATATTTATAGAGTCATAAATAAAAATTACAGCTAGCAGAATCAAGCCCATGCTGTGAGACTTCTTTGATTTCCACACCCAGTTATCACAGTCTCTGTGCATTAAGTGCTATTATACCCCCAATTTACCGAAGAAGAAACTGAGGCTGCTGAGTAACAGAGAAGAAATTCTTGCTATGCATGCATGGTTGGACAGCTAAGAGCTGGGACAGACTGGCTCCTGAGCCAGCTTGGCATTGATACGAAGCCACAGGAGGGACCAGTTAGGAAGGGAGCAAAGGAGTAACACAAGAAGACAGCCCAGGACTGAGTCAGATAGGGGAGGAATGTGCACAGGCATGTCCGAAGTATCAGAGGGAAATTGACAGTGGGGGAGGGGGAGAGCTGGAAATCGAGAGAGAAGGGCACGGGGAGTCGCCTCTCAGACGCGCGTGCTGGAAGCTCCTGATGATCAGGTCAAGAGCCGTCCACCTGAGGGCTTCCCAGCCATGACGTGACATTGACCTTCATGGCCAGGTCATTCTGTGTTGTGATATGCTCAGCAGAGTCCCTGGCTCTGCCCACTAGATGCCAGTAGCACCTCTCCCCTGTGAAATAACATGTCCAGACATTGCCAAATGTCCCCAGGGGACAAAAGTGCCCTGGGTCCAGCCCTACTGCTTTGCAGAGTGTTGGGGGGCGGGGTAGAAACTTGATTGGAGTAGGTAGAGGAGGGACTGGGGAGTGAGGCAGAGGAAAACGCCCAAGCAGATGTGCACAGGCATGGGGGGAGCTGGAGGTGGGTGGGCCGAGGGAGACTGTGTTGTTTTAATCCTTGCAACTTGTCGATGAGAGGGCAGAGAAGGTTTGTAGGGTAATGGCAATGACACAGGAGACAGTGGAAGTCGGCAATGTAGGAGAAAGAGATGCAAACAGAAGGCGGGCAGGGAAACAGCAGGTGTGAGTCTCTGGGATCCCAACCAGAAGCTGAGCGACCAGCCCTTGGGAGTGAATACTCTTACTCCAGTGTGAGAAGACAGAGGTTTGCTGCAGAAGGAGTGGTGGGAAGGTGTGCTTGTGTGGTAATGGCAAGAAGAGGGAGTCCCCATCTGTTGGTTTCTGTTTTCCCAGCCAGGCATGTGGCTTGGTCATCAGCAGAGCTGGAACGGAGACAGGGGAGGAGGAGGGAAGACAGGCACGGAACACAGCAAAGCGAGCCAGAAGGAGTAGGGGTAGGATCGCAAGGTAGGGCTGCTGGCCCGTTTGCGGCCCGAGGCTGGGAATTTGAAAGGAGGCCAGGCTGTGCGCTGAGAGGATTTTCTCCAGAAACTCTGTCTGCTCTGGGAATGGCATGGAGCCCGTGGATGGCAGCAGCTCCCACAGGCAGCCTGCAAGAGCAGGGCCCTGAGGTTCAGTGGTTCTCCTTCCACCAGAGGGAAACACGGGGACATCAGGAAGCAAGGGTCATAGCACCGGCTCATCCCCAGGATGGGACATGCAAATCTCCCAGATCCCCAAGCCCACACCAAAGGGTCTCCAGTGGAGACCCCTGCTCCCCTGCAATCCATGCCTACATTCCATTCCCAATGCCAATGCTATAGTATGAACCTAGAATGTCCCCAAAGGCCAATTCATTAAAGGGTTGGCCCCCAAGTGGCAATATTAGGAGGTGGTGGAAACTTTAAAAGGTGGGGTCTATTGGGAGGTCGTAGGTCACTGGGGACTTGCCCATGAAAGGGATTGTGGGACCATATCTTCCTCTCTCTCTCCCTCCCTCTCTTTCTCTTTCTCTTTCATGTTCTCACCATGAGGTGAATGGGTTTCTTCTTTCTCCACGTGTGCTGTCTCACCAAAGTACTTAAAGCAACAGGGTCAGCCAACCATGGACCAAACCTCCAAGACTGTGAGCCAAAATAAACCTTTGCACTTTATAAGTCAATTATCTCAGGTGTTCAATACAGTAGAAAGCTGGCTAACTGGCTACCTTCCTTTTGACTCTTGTTCCCAGAGAGAAGGCAATGTGGTGAGCAATGTTTCAGGTGGGAATCAACATGCAAAAGTCTAAAGTCTGATCTGCTCTTCTTCACACGAGACAAGTCCACTATGGCACATACAACAAAAGGAAACTCCATGAGAGGAATCAGACTTGCTTCCAGTGTGTTCTTCTGGAATCCACCGATCCTCTCCCTGGGGACTCTAAGAGCATCAGAGAGACCCGGAACCTGGAAGATGGTTCACTTTAGTAGAGCTGGAAAGCCAAGTCCAAAAGCCATCTCTGATGGTTGATTTTTGTCCTGACTCAAGAATGCCTTGATGAACAAATGCTCTGGTTTGTGTGACATTTGGGACATCCCTTAGCAAAGGAGTGGATGGTCCTCAGCATCACCATGGAAAGTTGTATCCCTGTGAGGGTGTCAGTATGGCTGCCCACCCACTCTGGTCAAGAGGCAGTTCAGCATCCTACAGGGGCTCTCAGGTGAGACAAAACAAGCCAGACACACAAGATGAATACCACACGACTCCACTTGCGTAGGGTATCTAAAACAGCAGAATTCCTAGAATCAGAGAGAAGAATGGTGGTTTCCAGGGGCTGGGTGGGGCAAATGGGCAGTTACTCATCCAAGGGCACAAGTTTCAATTCAGTGAGATGAATACATTCTCAAAATCTCTGCACGCTTGGACTGGGGTTGTGGCTCAGTGGTAAAGTGCTTGCCTAGCACGCATGAGGCCCTGGGTTTGATCCTCAGCACCACATAAAAATAAAGGTATTGTGTCCACCTACAACTTAAAAGAAAAAAAAGATCTCTGCACACACTGTACTTCTAGTCAACAATGCCGTGCTGTATGCTTAAAAATTGTTAAGAGAGTAGATGTTAAGTATTCTTACCACACTAAAAGAAAAGGAAGGGAAGAAGGAAGGAAGAACCCATCTCTCAGAGAGCTTTTAAAACCCAGGTTGCTGGGACCCTCTGAGAGCTGATTACCAGGCCTAGGGTTAGGCCCAAGAACCTGCATTTCTCAGGTCCCTGGGGGATGCTGATGTTGCCTGAAGGCCACAGGGTCCAACTATTGGCCCAATGGAAGGAGACCACATGTCAGATCTGAGTCCAAATCCTGGCCCTGTTGAGCTACGCTAACGTGGGCAAGTCTCTTCTCTGCTCACAAATGCATTGGTGACCATTGAACTGCACACCTGGAGAAATTGTTTTGAAAATCATGTCGAGTCCAAAGCCCTGAGCAGGCACTCAGTGAAAGAAAGCAGCCGCTATTCTTGTCGCCATCCTGACACACCTCCACCACTCACAGCTGTCTGCATTAGGCCTTCAAGAAAAGCATCGCTTTGGCCTCAGGAGCCATGAGGAGGTTACCGAATTGGTTCACTCGCCACCCTCTCTTCCTCCTCTTCTGAACACCCAGGCCCCAAAATAGCCCTCCACACCCACTAAGGCACTGCCAGCGATGACATTTCCAAGCGGAGGAGATAACTGATCACTTTCAAATTTTGTATTATTTTAAGTACATTATCTTTAAAATCTGGGTCAGGATGAAAAAATGAACTTGGGCTCATAGAATGTTAGAGCTGAAAGGAAACTTCAAAAGCTTCTAATTTCTCATTAAAGGTGAGAAAGTTAAAGGTGAGAAAACGGAGAAGCAGGGAAGGGCCGCAAAAGTAGCACAGTGCATTAAAAGGCAGGTGCAGACCTGGAGGCCAGATGGGCTACCTGGAGGCCAGGTGTGCTACCTGCCAGCGTGGGCTCAGTCTTTCACATCACAGTGCTCAGCCCAATTGGTCAACAATGCTATGTTTTCGTGAATAAAACTGCAGTTTCCCTGCATGCATGGGGATACCCAGAGCTTCTGACTGCAGGTAACTCTCACTTCAAAGTGGTGGTAGTGGGACAGAGTGAGAGCAGACTCTCTGAGGAAAGAGGTAGTTGGTTCCCCCACCACCCGTGGGGCAGGAGATACCCAGGGTTTTGCACAGGCTGAGCCCATGTTCCATCACTGAACTACACCCTCAGCCCAGGAGAGACATTTCAGTGCTTATCAGAGAAGGGCGTTTGTTTTAGAAAGTTTGGAAATACTGACCTCACAACATGTCGCCTCTCTCCTTCATTTGTTATTCTCTTTTGGTATGCCTGGAGCTAGACCAGTTTCTGTGCCTCAATGACTTCTGCTTCAGGTAAGCACCTTTCTTCTTGTTTTCTCTCACTTCCCTTTAACACTGTCCCCCAAATGCAGAGAGAGCATCTGTTATTTTATTTAACTAAAGTGAAGTTCAAGACTGATTGGCATCACGTTTTCTCTTATTCCACTCTTCTCTGCTGTCCAATTAGCCAGTATTTATAGGAGCCCATTATTGCAGATGCTTGTGAACAGACGCTGTGCTCACAAACACAGCACCTGCAGCAAATGTGTTCTGAATACTGAGTGCATGCTGGCCACGGTGCTACATGGGCGACTCAGTGGTCAACAAGATGGACACTGTCCCTGTCCTCGTAGAGTTCCAGACTGCCTTCTAAGAAATGGCCTATTTCTGTTCTGGGACTAGGCATACAGGGGCAGTCAGGATGAGACAGGTAGTCGTAAGGCCTAACTTATACACACTTTCAGAAGCTGATAGGTTTTGGGGAAGTTTGTGAGCTAAGGGTTAAATATGGCCACTATTAGAAATTAAGTTACATAAACTTATAGTTCAATAAAATATATTCAACAACAAAGGTAAGGCACACTCAAAACCCATTCCTTCCTAATTATCTTCAATACTGTGCTAGCACCTCGGCTCTTGAAGTCATTCACATTGAGGTGGCAGCAACGCTACCTACGGAGCAGAGACCCACTGGCATTTCCCAGATCTGCGGTCAAGGTCATCAAGTCAGTAACTCCACACTGGACACTGGCCGTGGTGGGAGTACTGGGGTCAGGTTACAGACCCAGGCTCCTTTTATCCCTTTTTCTTCCTGAGAGCTGGGTGTTAAACACTTTCTAGCAAACACTAGGTACAAATGACACCCTACCAAGCATCAGGAACCATGTGAGTAATTAAGGACATTTGCAGGGGGTGTCTTTGAATTGGTCTTTGAGTGCTGAGGAGAGAGATGGGCTGATGGTAAAGGTGGGGTCGCACTGTCTGTAAGCCTCTCTGGGGCTGAGGGCATAGCTCAGTAGCAGAGCACTTACCTTGGGTGCATAGACCTAAGACTTGATCCCCAGCCCCGCAAAAACAAGAAAATTATAAGCCTGCCCCTGGGGACTGCCAATGGTGAGTTGTTTTTGAAGAGAAAGATGAGGCTTTTAAAAAAATAATAGATTTACTGAGATATAATTCCCAAATATATACAATTCATCTATTTAAAGGGTACACCGTTTTTAGTTCACAGAGTTGTGCAACTATCCCCACAGTCAACTTAAGAACATTTTCATCAATCCCAAAAGAACTATTCTACCCAGGAGCAATTGCTCCCTGCTTATCCTCCCTGCCCGTTCCCCACTCTGGCCTTAGGCAATCACTAAACTACTTTCTGCCTGGATAGATTTAAGGCTATTTTGTAAAGCAACACAGAAGTCAGAAATTGCACGCGTTAATCTTGGAGAGAGTTCCTTGGGCAGCACGCCCTGGGCCAGCCCTGCCTTTACCCAGTGTTCTTTGGTGAACTCAGGCACACGGTCTCCTGACCATGGCTGCCCACGCCCTCCCTGTGGGCCAACTGGTTCCCCTGGGAAGGATCCAGGAGAGTCCCTGCAGGTAAACTGAGTCGTCTTTGGAGCTAGCCCCAGGCTGCAGGTACAAGCTGCAATCTTGGTGGGTGAAGAATTCAGAGAAGGGAGTCAGGGGGCTGCTCAGGAGAACAGGGGCCTTAGGGTGGTCACCAACTCTGTCCCAGGAGGAGTCACCTGGTGAGAGCGTCTTATACTGCAGTGTTCAACAAAAAAGGCATGTACTGCTGTTCTTACTCAGCTGACTGCTTCTACCCTGGAGCTTGAGGCCACAACCAAGACCCCCTTATCTCCTGCCACCTGCTTACAACACCATTTTAAATTCCGGCCATTCCTGTTTCTTACACCATCATCCCTAGATGCTACAGGTGACATTCTTGGGATGGCACTTGGGTGGGGGTGGAGGGTCCCAACACCTGCCTCAGGTCAGTAAGTTGTTTTCTTGCAGAGAAGCAAAATGTCTCACGCTGATGTTGCAGAGACGAGGTGTAGACTGAGATTGTGAGCAGTGGTGACAGATCTAGATGGTTAAGGTAGAGGGTTGGTTTTGGGGAAAGATGGGCCCAGGTGAAAAGCTGGGGAGGAAGGAGTGGACCAGGGGAAGGACCACTGAAGAAATGCTGAGAGGCCTCAATTTGAGGGGAAATGGAGGGAGTTTGCTCCAACCTGGTTCCTTCGACTGATACATTTTCTCCCTCCTGTTCCCATTGTCTTCTTCCCCTCCATCTTTTTCTCTTCCCATCCCACACTAGAAATAATTGCAAGTCTTTGTTCTTTGCCTTGGGAATAGCTTTCCCAGCTGTTGCCACATTTCTGAACTGAATAAAGCATCTCTTGAAATCCACAAAAGAAATTGATTGAATTGTGTGTATTTTTTAAAAGAGGCTTGAGTCTCATTAGGGGGAGAAAAAACCTCCCTTACAAAAGTGAGAACAGGGAGCGTGCCTAAGAGCCCTTTGCTCTCCTGTGTGCAGAGGCCGTGACAAGCACACCCTTGGTGGCGCCTGCTAGTCACCGTGGTTGCTGTGGCAGAGGTGAGACAAGTAAGCACAGGTCGCGGGTACAGCTGCAGCCTCTGGCCTCTGACCGTCCGGGCCCATCCCTCCTCCGCCTGCTCCCTTCCTGGGCCTGGGGAAACAGTACCCCAGCCACATGTCTTGGAAACGCTTTGAGCATGGGTGGACTAGTTTCTTAGCAATAATTACTGCTTTCGTGGCATTATGGAAAGCAGTTCTAGAAGGCAGGACTGCCGAGGACTGGCATCTGTTCTGTTGCTTCTGAGGAGAAAAGCAAGCAGTGCAGATGGTCTGTTTTCAGGGCCAAATGTTTTGGAGGGATTTCTCATGGATGCTGACTGAGTTTCTCGTGGTTTCTCATGGTCAGGAGAGGCCGAGAGACCTGCCGGCGCTTAGATCTCTCAGGCCCATGCTCCCCGAGAGCAGGACTGTTCATCAGGACCCATGGTGGACCCTTTTACAAAATTACACATCCTTGATGTCAATGTGCACGCGGCCAGAGGACGGCCAGCTCAGGCAGCCAGGGCCTGACCTCCTACTCCAGGCCACAGGAAACTCAGAGCCCTCCCACCTGCACCACCGGCTCCCAGAGGGCTTCTGTCAGCTGGGTTCCCCCTGCAGGGGGGACCCCTCTGGGGTCCTGGTTTCACACAGCCTGTTGTTGTTATTTTTGTTTTAAATTGTGGTAAAATACACATAATGTGAAATTTACCACTTTTAAAATGCAAATTCAGTGGCATTAAGGATGTGCGAAATGTTTTGCACACCAGCACTATCTAGTTCCGGAAATTTTCATCACCCTACCCGGAAACCCTGTGCCTACTAAACCGTCACTCCCCACTCCCCCTGCCCCAGTTGCTGGGACCACCGGTCTGCTGCCTTTCTCTATGGGTTCGTTTATGTGTAACACTTCATACAAATGGAATCAGACCGCACGTGACCTTTCGTGGCAGGCTTCTTTTACGTAACATCATGTTTTGAGGTTCGTTCATGTTGTAGCCTGTCTCAGTCCTTCACTTATTTTTATGGCTGAATAATATTCTGTTCCATGGCTCTACCACGTTTTGATGATCCATCGCTATCATTTTGCTCTCTGTCTACCCAGCATGGATCTTGGGTACCAATCCAAGCACTTTGGGGGAATGGAGATATGACTAGGCGGAAGGTGGTTTCTGTCCTGCCACTCTACCTGGGAGGGCTGTTCGCAGGCCAGTGCAGTAGTGAAGAACATGTCAGCATGGGATCGGCTATTAGTCCTATGGAGAAGAAATGAAGTCATCAGAAAAGGCTTCAAGGAAGAGTCTGGAAGGATAGACAAGACTTGAAAGGGGAAGAGGGCTCCAGGTAAGTAGAAATAGGAATGAGCCAGGAGGCTGGGAATGGAAAGATTGGCCTGTCTCAAAACCACGGTCTGATTTGGAAGATGTGGTCAATATCCAGGGACAGGAGGTCAGAAGACCAGCTGGAACTGCAAGGGGGACTGATGGGAAGTCAAAAGCCAGTGGGGTGCCAGAGAAGAAGAGGGTTGAAGAAACCAAGTCCCAGAAAATGCAGCCTGGCTGAGGCAGGAGAGCCTAGATCGAGGACTGGGTGTGGGAGACGGTTCCTTCATTCCAGTGGGGTAATTACAGGGACTCCACCAGGAAGGAACAAGGGTCTGTAGTCAGAGTGGCCTCCATGTCAGGACCTAAGTGCCTCCGGCCTCTATGCCAACCATATTGTGCCCCAGACATGCAAATTGGAATTGCCCAGACAGGCTGTGAACCTTGCCCGGTTGCCGCGACTTTTTACATTATTACCAGGTGCAGGAAAGGGTGTCACACTTTGGGAGTGGACAAATGGACCAGGAAATGCCATGGTGGCTCAGCAGATGCCTTCCCACCTGCAACACTCCGTAAAGCAGTAGCCCTTTGCCCGTCGGAGCTCACCCTGGCTGTGCTCCTCCGCCTTTCACTGCAGGCAAGGGGGGAAGACTAAGAGGCTAGGATGCGTGGAGAGTTCAGAGTCATGGATGGACTTACACCTGAGGAGGTAACCCTGCAAGGTCCATGACAGCTCACTCTAAGTCACCCTGGAGGATGGGGACATCCCCACCCTTGTGTGCATTGCTGGGATTCTGAAAAGGGCAATGTTCAACAGACAGCCTGGCTCCGTTCAAAGGCCTGAGCTTCCTCCTCTGTGTTTCCTTCCCATCTGCCCTGGAGAGCCGGCCTGAATGATTCCTCAAACAGCACCAAAAGGGGACAGATCCTGCCACACAAGGGCACTGGTGGATGCTCTTTCTTGACATGAACAAGATATCCTGCCAGTGACTCTTCATTTGCTAACTATGACAGGACTTCCTCAGAGCAGGGGATGAGGGACTTTCCTGCCCCTCACGACCAACACTGCCCAACTTACAGGAACTTCTTGCCACCCTCAGCTCAGATAAGGAGTGATGCTCACTGTCAAAGTAAGTGGGGAAGTTTTCCAAAACATCAGCAGGAGGGGGTGGTTCAGGAGACAGTAGCGCCTGAAATAGGCAAGCAGAGTGCATGGGGACATTGCCATCACTCAGTAGGTACCATCTTTCCTTCCTTTTCAGATTGAGGAAGCTGAGGTCTAGAGGGAGAGGATTTCATCCTTATAGAGATCTGCAGCTAGGACAGAAACCAGTCCACTTCCTAATATGCGGGATTGCCCGCCCCATGTGTTAGCTTGTCATCTTAATGAAGAAAATGCCTCAGAGGGTTAACTTATATGAGAAAAGGTTTATTTAGCTCACGATTTCAGGCCATCAGGCAGATCTGTTGCTCTGGGCCTCTGATAGGTGTGCCAGATAGCCATGGGGAGAAAGGCATGGTCAGGAAGCCAAAGCGGGAGGAAGGGGCTGGTCCCATAATCCCCTCAAGGGCTCACCGCAATGACCTAAGGACCTCTCCTCCCAGGCCCTACCTCCTAAAGGTTTTACCAGTAGCCAAAAGTGCCATCCTGGAGGCCAAGGTTTGCACACATGGACCATTTGGGGGACATTCCATCAAATTATAGCATTTCATTTCTGTACTCAAAGATTCATGCTCATCTCACAGTACAAAAGATGTCCAATCCATCCCTGAGAGTCCCAAAGTCAGCTGTTCCAGCACTGCTCAAAAGTCCAAGTCCAAAATCTCCTCCAAGACTCAAGGAAAACTCAACTGTAAGCCCCTTTAAAAATCGAAAGGAAAGTTGCCCATTTTCAAGATACAGGGGTGGGACAGGCACTGGGTAAACATTCCTATTCCCAAAGGAAGGAATAGGAAAATAGTAAGGCGGGATGGGCCCCAAACAAGACCAAAACCCAGCAGGGCCAATGTTAAATCCTCAAGCTCCATGTCCAACGTCTGGGGCACACTGAGGTGCAATGTGGGCTCCCAAGGCATGCTGGCCCCACGCCTGTGGTCTGCTGTTTGCAGCCCTCATGGCCACTCTCTCAGGCTGGATCTGCTCACTGCCTGCAACTTTCCTTGGCAGGTGCTGCATGTTGCTGGCACCTCTACCTTCCAAGGGGATTCCAAAGCAGCTTTAGCTTTAATTCCACAGCTCCCCACATCGGGAGTTGTCTGCAGGGACATGGACCCTCTCACAAGCTGCCTGACCTTCCAGACTTTCCCTTGAAATTTTGGTGGAAGACACCATGACTCTTGCATTCTGCATGACTGAAAAATCACCACCACATGGATGGCACAAAGGTCTGCCTCCACTGAGATTTGTACCCAAGCCCACTTGAACCATGTCTTTAGTGCCCTCAGAACAGGTCACTGACTCAACATGCCAGCAAATCCCAGGGCAGTGCTGGGCATGCAGGGCACCCTAGAACTCTTGACGTTATTCTTCCCTGAAGTCTTTGAAATAATTTGTATCTCTACATCTCTGAGTCAGTGATGGGTGGGGTGGCCTTGCAGATTTCTTAGAAGGCCTGCAGGTATCTTTTCTATTGTCCCAATGCAAAGCACTTGGCTTCTTTTAATAGGTGCTGATCTCTTTAGCAACTGCACCCACTTTGGCCACACCCTTATGTAGAACTTCTTTCTCACCAAGGTCCAAATTTTCCAAATTTTTTGCTCTCCTTTTTGTTCCCAATTCTCACTGTAAATTTGGCTAAAAGTAGCCAAAAATACCCATGGCACAGTAAATGCTTAGTTGCTTTGAATTTCTCACCAGATAAACTAGTCTTCTCAGATTTAAACTTGGCCTCTTACAAACTATCAGGGTATGGACAAAACACAGATAATTTTTCCCCCTGATCTAATAAGGATGGCCTCTATTCCAATTCTCAGGAGAACCCTCATCATAATCTTTACTGTCCACATTTCTGTCAACATTCTAGCATTCTAGTTTCATTTATGGCATTTTAAACTTTCTTTAGCAATGTACCTTCAATTTTTACCAAACTCCTCCTATAAACTCATTCCAAAGGCTCCTCCACATCACCAAAAATAGCTAGAATCACCAGACACAGAGGTGTACACCTGTAATACCAGATACTTTGGAGTCTGAAGCAGAAGGATCCCAAGTTCAAGGCCAGCCTTGGCAACTTATCAAGACCCTGTCTTGAAAAAAAAAAAAATTAAAGGACTAGGGGTGTAGCTCAATGGCAGAATAGTTGCCTAGCATTTGCAATGCCCTGGGTTTATACACACACACACACACACACACACACACACACACACATACACATACATACAAATAGCTATAGTCAACAACAATCTCACTCTCAGTACCATTATTTTTGTTAGTTTTCCATCTCTAAAACAAAATACCCAAGGTGATTAACATAAATGAAAAAAGCTTTCTTTAACTCATAATTCTGGAGGTTCCTGTCCAAAATTGGGTGAATCCATTGCTTTGGGCTTCTGGGCTCAGGGAGGGGAGGGGGATATTGGATGGCAATGGTGGAGAATGTATTGTGGAGAAATTGTCTCACTTTATGACCAGGAAGCAAAAGCAAGAGGGAGGGACCAGAGTCCCACAGTCCCCTTCAAGGACACATCCCCAGTTACCTAAGGACCCCCCAGTAGGCCACACCTCCTCAAACTCCTACCACCTCTCCATAGTGGGACCTTTGGGGAACATTGCAGATCCAAACTACTGTACCCCATAAGTACCTGATACAATTTTGGAGCTGGTTTGGAAAGACACTTTCTTCACCATGGTAGCATTAGTGAGAGCATGATCAGCAGTGAGTGGAGAGGGGAGGCTATGAGGGCACAGGTTTCTGTAGCAGTCAGCTCAAGTGTCTACACAGTCGGGTATTCCAACATCTCCAAGGCCCACGTGTTGCCCCCTGACGCTGGCCACCAGACTATCTCCATCCTTGTGTTGGTGGGTGGATAAAGGACTTGCTTTATTCAGGACTATCCCAGGTTATAGTTACTGGCCCAAAGTAATTATTAATAGTGATCCTTTTGTTCTTAAATGTCCTGGTTTGGATAATAAATCACTTGGTCACCCCAGTTTTAAGGAACAGACTTAAATGAAGCACAAAGAGTCGCTTAAACAAAGGGAGAATTTCGTGGCCAGAAACCCAGGAAAGTCAGACATGATGGGAACCAAGGATTCAACCATCAGGCACCCTCACTGACCCTTCTGTTTCTCTCTACTCTGTGGATTTGGTCATGGCCTTTTCTCTTTGCCTGGTCATCCTTTTCTTCATGACAGAGCTGCCACCAGCCCCTGAGTTGTACATTTGATAGTTTTCATCATCAGAGGGCCATTGAGTTTCTCAGCTGCAGGTTCCAAAGACCCCAGTAAGGAACTTACTGCCCCATTGTGGACAGAGGGGCAAGATGGAGTTTGAGCCTTGCAGCTCTCCAAGGGAAACATGGAGAGGACGGAGAGGAGCAGTTTATAGAATGGGCGAGGGAGGTAGCATGGGCAGTCCCTCCAATGTCCACTCTCACCAGCATCTGATGTTTACTGATGGAGCCCTCTGGCATTTATTTAATTGTTTGTTTGTTATTTACGTACCAGAGTCGAGTCCTATTTCCCCTCAGTCCCCACCAAGAAAAGCTATCACCCAGGGAAGAGACAGAGTTGACTCTGGAATAGGAACAGGAGGGCCTTACTTGGGAAGACAGGGTCCCAAGGAAAGATGCTGCTTCCCAGAAGGTACGGGTCTTCAGGGAGGCAGTCCCTGCCCCTGGGAGGACTCTGAACGCCCAGGAGCATGTGCGTGCGCATGTGCCTGGTTCTTTCACAGGGCCCCAAAGGGCTATCAAACCCCTATCAGAAGAACCAGGCCCAAGAGCTTATCAGCCTCACCAGGTGTCACCCTCTCACCTGAAACCCATAAAGAAGGAGTGTCACAAGACTGGTTCCAGAGGCACACACTGCCATTCAGTGGACTCATCTCAAGGTGGAAAGGTGACAGACCTCTGACTCTGTCCCCGGGACTTTAGCTCAGCTTGATCTCTGTGCTTGAAGTGGTCTACTTAGAAATGGCCTGCCATCTTGACCCTGGCCTAGAATAAGTCCATGTTCTGACAGCTCTGTGCCCTGGATGGATTCTCTGACTGGATGGTCATCTTAGCTGATCTTATCTGACTCTTCTGCATTTATATCTGTTTTTGGCCTTTGCTTTCAGTTCAACCCCCTGAAACACTGTGGTTCACTTAAGCCTTCTTAGCCTTTCTGTAACCGAGATTACGAGATTATGTACATACATGTGTATGTATATGTGTGTGTGTGTGTGTGTGTATAAAATTGTGTGAAGTATGGTGTGTGACTTGAGTGTCATAGATATTTGTAATTAAGATTGAAATAATAGCACCTATGGCTTATGGTTACCATACAACCCACGAATATTCTTTGACTTACAAATGATGAAAGTGATGTAGCTTGTGAACTTGCTGTTATTCAATAAATTCTGACATTGTGGAAAGACACAAAGGTGTCTGGTCTTATGAAATCTGTTTTTTTTTCTCTCAAGGACAGAGTCACTAACACTGTCCCAGAGGACTGAATAGAGTCCCTGGAGTTGTGGGACTTATCAAGGAGGACTGAGGTATGCCCAGAAGGGAAGGAAGATGAGTGAACAGAACAATGGTCAGACTGTCTTATTAGACACCACCCCTGTCCCCAGGGTGAGGCAAAGTCCCTGCTCAAAATGCCCAGTATTTCACTTTTCATGTAAGTTTTACGGTAATTTCTTGAGATCAGGGTCCCTGTGTTCTACGTCACTGTAACCCCAGAACTGGCAACAGTGCTTGGCATAAAATCTGAATTCTCAGCAATTACTTGCAATCCCCTGGCTTCTGGCTCCCCTTCTCTGCCTGGAACATCTTCCTCTGGCTCTTCGCCTGCTAATTCCTCCTTATCTTTGGGGACTCTGCTCAACTGTCACAGCTCCAAGCTGCCTTTTCTTGACACCCCCTGCCAGCTGGGTGAGCAGCACCTTCTGTGGCTCTCTCATGGCTGCTTAGAGAGCTGCCTCCCTGCAGACAAGGATTTCTTGGAAGCAACACGGCTCCTGGCACACAGCAGGTTTCCAATATGTTTTTGAATGGACAAGATGATTTCATAAGCAATGTCTGATTTAAGGCACAGATTAGATGAACAAGACAGGTCAAGTCCCTTGAACTTCTCTGAGACTTGACTTTTTTTGTAAAGAGGAGATCCGATGACTAGACCAGTGTGTATCTATACTTGAGGAAACTGCTAGATCTCTCTGGGCCTCTGCCTTTCAAATGTGGGTCCCATGAACTGCTGACACCTGTAGGCACAGCCCTGATTTGGACTCTTGAATCATTCCCATTTTTTGGAAGGGTGGTACAGGGATTGAACCCAGGAGTGCTTAACCACTGAGCCACATCCCCAGCCCTTTTTATTTTCTATTTTGAGACAGGACCTCACTAAGTTACTGAGGCTGGCTTTGAATTGGTGATCCTCCTGCCTCCGCCTCCCGAGTTGTTTGGACTACAGGTGTGCGCCACCAAGCCCGGCTCATTCCCATTGTTCAGGGGGAACTCAGTGAAGTCTAGATTCTTTATTTATTAAGAAGTACTTATTGAGTGTCTTGCCCTCAAAGGCTACCTGATGGATGACCCAAATAAGTACCAAATATTGACCCATCAGAGTTGTGGACACAGAAACCCAGGAAAGTCAGACATGATGGGAACCAAAGACTCAACCCCTCTCTACGGGGCATAGAGAGTGCCGAGAGAGGGGGAAGACAGAGGAGGGTGGCCCAGGAGTGGCCTTTGAGTTGGCCCTTAAAGAGAGCAGGAGTTTCCCAGGCCTGGACCAGAAGGGCCAAGGCACCAACTGCGAGCTCTCAGGACCTGTTAAAAAGAGGAGCAAATGATGGATCTCCTAACTTTTAAAAGCACTTAACTTTTAAATCCTTAACTTTCAAAACTTTCAGAACTCCCTTGATAAGTACAAAATCCCAGATTTCCCTTAATATTTGACACACAGAGAATGAACTATTGTGAGTACAGAACAAGACACAGCAGAGGGAGAGAGCATTGCTTCGCTCTCGGTTTATGTCCTTGTTCCCACACTCATTCCAAAGTGCTCCCCTGGGGGGGGTGCCCCCTCCCCTGCCATTCTGGGAATCAATCTATGGGTTTGAGTGGAGTGTCATGGAAGGTCAGGCTGACGGGGAAGCAGCAAGGTGAGATTCAGGAGGAATATCAGGTGGCAGGATGGGACAGACAGTGGGGCAGAGAAGTCATTATCAAAATTGTCCAAGGGCCTGAACGTTAGTAACAGAGGTTGGGGATGGGGTGGATAAGAGACGGATGGGAGCGTGGGACACTTGATGCAGGAATTCAGGGGCTGGTGCCTTGGCTGGGCAGTGCCCCTCACCCACCCAACAATAGGTACTGGCAGCCATCCTCTGTGCCAGAGAGCATGCTGAGCATGGGAGACAGCCAAGAGCAGCACAGGGGAGCTCCTTACGACTGCGGAACTTGCATTTCAGAAGAGGGAAGATGACAAGCAGCAAATTAGCAGAGATCATTTCAGATAGGGGTCCATGCCATGCACAGTAAGGCAGGGTAATGAGACAGGTAGTCCGGAGATGGTGTGGGCAGAAGGAGGCTACCCTAGATTTGGGGGTCATGGCAGTAACTCTGAGAAGTGACAGCTGAGCTGAACCCCGAATGATGCTTTAGTGGTGAACCATGGAAAGACCTGGAGGCAGAGCCTCCAAGGACCCGACTCAGGAACATGTGTCTCTTACACACTTTTTTATTAGTTGAAAGGAAAAACATTGCTGTCATCTCTGCCGTCAAGTTGCCATGAAAGCAGTGGACAGTGGACATCTCCATCCTAGGAAGAAACTCCAACAGATGTATTCTCTTGCTTTTTCTATGCTTGCTTGCCAACAGTAGGACATCTGGGTCAGGGCCTGGAGACTCACTCTTTTCTGGATCTTTCTTTTTTCGTTCTTTAAGTGTGAGGTAAACCACATCCTCTGATGTGGTGCAGATATAAATGTGCTTAGGGCAGGTCCACGAATATGGGTCCCTCCCCTACTGTTCCTGATGTGTAGATTGTGTCGAAAGTGGGGGTGGAACACGCGATGCCTGAAGGTCTTTCTGAACTAATGATGTACAACCTATGTGGCCAACAAAGTTCACCAACACCTGTGTTAAAGCTGACAATGAGCATCCTGGGCCCTTAGCTCTGCTATTATTCAGTTTCCAACCCTGAAGGGAAGGGGGGTGTAATTAATTGGTACCTGCAGACATCCAAGGGCTGCTCTTGATCTCACAGATCACAGTAAGGGTTGGGAAGTATCTGATTACAGGAATCGCCATGCTCAAAAGATTGGATGGTATTCCTGGTATTGAGGCCTACGAGGCACTTGCCCTCCTGAAGCATGCAGTGCAGTAGAATTCAGTCTTAACAATGTCCCTGCAGTAACTACAATGACAAGCTTCATGTGGCTGTGGCTACTACGCTCCCTAAATGAAAGCCCAAGAGCGAAAAAGTAAAAGTGAAGTAATTCAGTTGCAGTGAAGAGTGGGAACACCATATTGCCACACCTGGTTCATGTACTTCTCCTGAGGGAAGAGAGAGATCTAGCTCACGTTCTTATCTTGGAATTCTTTCCAAATAAGAAAGTGTGCTTGCCGGCTGATAGTCAAATGGACAAATATTCTCTACATTGTCTTTCTTTTTTTTGGGGGGGGGGCAGGGAGAGTAACGGGAATTGAACTCAGGGGCATTCGACCACTGAGCCACATCCCCAGCCCTATTTTGTATTTTATTTAGAGACAGGGTCTCACCAAGTTGCTTAGCGCCTCACTGTTGCTGAGGCTGGCTTTGAACTCGAGATCCTCCTGCCTTAACCTCCCCAGCCACTGGAATTATAGGTGTGTGCCACCACACCCGGCTCCACATTGCCTTTCTATCACAATTTCCTTCTCTCCTTTTCCAGATCTTTCCTGGTGGTGGTAGGAAATGTAATGGCCTACCTAAAGATGTTCATGTCCTAATTCCTATAATCTGTACTTATGTTACATTGCAGGGTTAAAGGGACTTTCGAAATTAAGGATTTTCAGAAAGGGAGAGTATGCTAGAGTTTCTGGGTGAGTCTAATGTCACCTCCAGGGTCCTTATAAGATGAAAGCATGAGGGTCAGAGAATTGAGAAGTGATGACAGAAGCAGAGGATGGGGACGAGGTCTTTGAGGATGGAGAAAGGTCCCTGAGTCTCCAGAATCTAAAGGGCAAGGGAACAGATTCTCCCTGGACCCTTTACAAAAGAACAGCCCCTGCTGACATTTTGATTCTAACCTCTAAGACCCACTGCAGAGGTACAACTTCCAGAGAATACGGTAATTTCTTATAACAGCATTAGAAAACCAATACTTAGGCTGAAATCCCCCAACCTTCAGAAAGTTCATGTGGGCTCAGCCCATGGCCCTCAAGGATTGTTCCAGTCTCTGAATGGAATTACTATCAAGTCATTTGGAAATTAATACTACACAGCTTTGAGATGTGCCTCCTAATTCCCCTTGGCTTGGTAAACACGGCACTCATGTATGTGGGGCATGGAACAGGGCCTTCTCCGCCATGACTCTTTCTTTTCTTTTCTTTCTTTCTTTCTTTCTTTCTTTCTTTCTTTCTTTCTTTCTTTCTTTCTTTCTTTCTTCTTTTTTGTTTTTAATATTCTTTTAGTTGTAGATGGACACAATACTTTTATTTATTTTTATTTGGTGCTAGGGATCGAACCCAGTGCCTCACATGTGCTAGGCAAGTGCCCTACCACTGGGCTACAATTCCAGCCAAACTCTTTCTTAATAAATGTCTTTGAGTAGATAAATGAAAATGGAGCTGTTTCCTATTTCCTGTTTCTCAGGACTGAACACTGCACAGTGCACTCACAGGCCTCAAGCGTTGAACAATGTCCTTAGAGCATTTTCAGTAGGCTCTATTTTTGCACTGGTTTCATTTTTATAGTTGAAACCTGGTTGAAGAATGGTTGGTTAACCAAATGTTGGTTAAAATGGAGGAAACATTAAAAATGGCAATAAGCACTTATTTTAGATAAAATAAAATAAGCATTTATTTTAACTTAGAACATTGCTTGTCAATCTCGATGGAGGACCAAGAGTTTTGAAAGCATGTCTACTGATAGGAGTTCCTTTCAGTCACTTTTATGTATCCAAATTTCATCTATATATTTTTATGTGGGCCGGGGACATAGCTTAGTTGGTAGAGTGCTTGCCTTTCAAGCACAAGACCCTGGGTTCAATCCCCAGCACCACAAAAAAAAAAAAAAAAAAAAAAGAATAGATTTTTTTTTTTTTTTTGTATCCAAATTTCATCTATAATGTCCAGTTTTGGTCTATAGATAATGGTTTTGAATTTCCTCAAAAAGTTAAACATAGAGCTGGGGTCATGGCTCAGTGGTAGAGCATTTGCCTAGAATGTGTGAGGCACTGGGTTCGATCCTCAGCACCGCATATAAATAAGTAATAAAATAAAGGTCCATCAACAACTAAAAAAATTTCTTTAAAAATTTAAAAATGTTAAACATAGAACTATCATATGATCCAGCAATTCCACTCCTAGGTAAACATCCACAAGAATAGAAAGCAGAGACTTAAGCAGGAACTTGTACACCAACATTTATTGGAGCATTATTCACAAGTCTAAAGTGGAAACTGCCCAAATAGTCATCAAAAGATGAAGAGAAAAATGGAATGTGTTGACTAACACATACCATCAGATATTCAGTGACAAAAAGGAATGAAAATTTGATGTATACTACCACATGGATGGACCTAGAAGACAATGTGCTAAGTGAAATAAGCCAGAAGCAGAAGGAAGAATATTGTGGTTCTGCTTCTATGAAGTCCCTATGAAGAACAGGCAAATTCTCAATAGAGGATGTGGGGCACAGGGAGGGGAAATGGGAGCTACTGTTCAGAGAGTACAGAGTTTATGCTGTAGATGAAATGTTTTGGAAACAGTAGTGATAGTTACGAATGAAGTGATTGTTATTAAGTGCTAATGAACTCACCAGTGGTCGAAATATCTATTTATGTGTGTCTATATATTTCTGTTTACCATCATTTTTTAAAGGTCATAGAAAACCCATTCAAACTTCTCTCAATCTATTCTAGTATAATAATCTGAAATGTGAGCAAAATATATTTTGGCAAGAAGCTCTTCACTTCAGTGTTGTGTGTAATGATAAAATATTCTAAAGAAAAATAAAAGTTTATTCTTGGTGATTGTCAGGAAATGAACCTATATCTAAGTTACAGAAATCATTAGAAATTCGTTAAAGCAGTCATTAGAAATCATGTTTACCGAGAGAATTTGCTGACGTAGGAAAATACCTGCAGTATAATGTTAAGCCAAAAAAGGTAGAGTATGATCTTGTGTTTAATGGGATTCCTACGTATCTTAGAGATAATTTTTTTGAAGAATGAAAATACAGTTGTCCCTCTCCGCAGGTTCTACAGCCTTGGATTCAACCAACTGTGTATTGAAAATATTTGAAAGGAAAAAACTGGTGTCTGTACTGAACTTGTAGAGTTTGATATGTATTTACAGAGCATCTACATTATATTAGGCATTATGAATAATCTAGAGATGATTTAATGTGCATGGGGAGGAACGTGCACAGGTTATGTGCAAACACCATACCATTTTACAAGAGGGACTTGGGGATTTGGATTTTGTTCTCCAAAGGGGGTCCTGGAACATTTCCTGAAGATACAGAGGGGCAAGTACACTAGAAGAAAATATTTTAAAATATTTCAGGGGGCAGAGGATACCTTTATATGGTTGGATAAAAGGTAACTTCCCCCCATTTATTTATTGCTTCCTTATCATAAATGCATGTTTTCTTCAGAAAATATATATGACTTTGAAGATCAAAACCAAAACCCAAAAACTTCAGCAGAGCAAAACTCTTCTTTATTTGGGGCTGCCGCATCCTCCAGGGTACAGGGTTATCTTTTTATCTGAGGATGGTTACTTTAATCTTAGTTGTAGAGATCAAAGTAACGTTTTTCAAAAAGAGACATATACTCGTTCACAGGAAGGCCAAGCGACCAGTTGAGTGAATGAAGGAGAGAGAGCACAGAGGCAGGAAAGCACTCCGGGCCCAGACCTGCAGCGGGGAGAACACTCTCATTGTCCACCACTGCAAACTCCCATCAGAAATTAGGTTCCAAAACCACAAGTTTTCATTTGCAGGATAAAAGCGGACATCCAAGCCCCTGACAGCGAATGTAGGACAAGGTTATTAATCCGGTTCTGAAGGGAACTTGATCAAACTGCTCATTAGTGTGCCATTCAAACAACTTCTATTGACATCGGTTCAAAATTGTCAAAAAATATTTAAAAATAATTAAAACAAAAGAGCTCAGTTTTTAAGGTCTGCCAAGTTTTATTGCACCAGAAAGACACTATAATCAGGGTCTGTTGGAGGCTGGCTTGTGTTATTAAAAACAAAAGCCTTACTTCAGTGTGTGATTGGATCTCTTTGAAACAAAGACCTCATCCTGGCATTGCCATGTTTCAAAGCCATCAGTGGGCTCCCCGCTCCTGAGGGTCATCCTGGCACCAAGAACTGGCACACAGGACTCTGTTGTCTCCTAACCCTCCCAGTCTTTTTGCTCAGGGTCCTGGGAATTTGCAGTCCCCAGGAGCCCCAGGGCTGTGCCGTATCTTCATGTTCTTGCTCTTGGGGATCCCTCTTCCTGAAATGCTGACTCCATCTCGTGCCCATTCATTTTCAGCCCTTCGCCCCCACATCACCGTCCCTGACCCTCACCTCCAGCAGGTCCTAGGCTGGCTCCTGTAGAACACTGGCAACACTTCTGCACACTCTTGTGTTCATACCTCCTTCTGCCCAACTATGAGCTGCTGAAGGGCAAGCACTGTTTGTGATTCACCTTTACAACCCCTATGGCCCTGGCACTTAGAAAGGGCTTGGCAAAGACAGTGGAGTGAAGAGCACACTAATCACCTGGGTTAATGCTGTTAAGTTCCTTAATGGCAAGAACTGAACTGAAAGAAGATAAGATTGACCAGGTGAAGGGACACACACCTGTAATCCCTGCTCTTTAGGAGGCTGAGGCAGGAGGATTGCAAGTTTGAGGCCAGCCTGGGAAACTTAGTGAAACCCTGTCTCAAAAATTTTTAAAAAGGGCTGTGGGTGTAGCTCAGTGGTAGAGCCCTCTGGGTTCCCAGATACCCCCTCCACCAAAAAAGAAAGAAACTATTATTCTTACTTAGTGCTTACTGTATACTAAGCACTTTATATATATTAACTACTTTAATTCCCACACAATCCAATTAAATGCATACTATTATTATCTCCTTTTTCAGATGAGGAAACAAGTATGGAGTTTAGGACATTTACTCAGTGTCTTAAAGTTAGCAAGTGGATGTTTTAGGATGTGAACTCAGCCAGTTTGATTGCATCGCCCTGTTTATATTCATAGTCCCTAACAATGTTGTTTATACACATTGGTAGTGTAGCATACAATATATATTAAATAAATATGTACAGATAGGACGTGCATGCCCCAAATTTTTATTGGCAAGAGTATGCAATTTAAAAAATTATACTTCTTGACTTTTTTTCTATCAGATTTTCCAGGGGTAGGCAATGCTTTCCTGTAAAGGACCAGATAGTAAATATTTAGGCTTTGTAGGCCAAAAGGCAAAACCAAGGATATCATACCGATACTGTTTTAGTCAGCTTTTTCGCTGCTATGACTAAAAGATGCAACAAGAACAACTGTAGAGGAGGAAAGGTTCATTTAGGGGTTCACAGTTTCAGAGGTCTTGGTCCATAGAGGGCTGGTTCCATTCCTTGGGGCAACATGGCAGAACATCATGCAGGAAGAGTGAGGCAGAGGGAATCAGCTCACGTGGTGGTCAGGAAGCAGGGAGAGACTCCACTCTCCCACAGCCACGTCCCAATTCCCACCTCCTCCAGTCACACCCTACCACTTCAGTTAGTCTCATGGGGATTAATTCACTGATACAGTTAAGGCTATCACCTAATCATTTCTCCTGTAAACCTTCTTGTATTGTCTTCCATGTAAGCTTTTGGGGAACACCACATCCAAACCATAACAATATTTATGCAACAAGTGAGAAAACAAATTTGCACAAATTTTTATGAATGAAAAAAATATAATAATAATTGAATATAATGTTTTGCTATGGAATTCTACTAATAAGAATGGAATTCTTTTTCATGAGATAATAGTTCACTTAAGTGGGGTCCAAAGTTAGAGTCTCCTATCATCAGATTGATTGAATGTTTGCAAATATTCATTTATAAAATCATTTGTAACTCACAGACCAAGACCAGGCAATGGGCAGAGTTGGCTGCAGACTACAGCTTGCGGACCCCGATCATGTCACAAAGACCTCCACAACACAGCCCCAAGTATCATTCTGACTCTAAGGTTCCTGCCTTCCTGGTGTGTTTCTTTCTCTGACTGGATCACTGGCCTTCCTTGGGTACTTCTCCCGAAAGGCTTTGCGGCTCAACAGAAGAAGCGGAAGTCAAGAAGATGTGGGTTAGAATCTGAGTTCTGTCACTTAATAGCTCTATAACTTTGGGCAAGTGATTTATTAAAAAATCAGACAAAACAAAGCAAGCAAATGAAATAAAATTCTCTGTGCCTTGTTTTCCCCATTTGCATATAACCTGGATTTCAAGCTTCCTCTTCCTGTAGGCAAAGATGCAGTCATCAGTTTCCCTGGTACGATTTCCCACCTTCTCAAAACGTCCCTCAGTGACTTCTGGGGGGCGGGGTCCGTGTCTTGCACCTGTGCAAGACTGTGCCTTATGGGGACCACTGCTGTCCAGCCAGACACCAGGGACTCTGCTGGTGCTGCTGAGGTTCCATCAGGTACTCCCATCAATGCCCTGGGCTCAGACGGGATCCCTGACACCAGAGAGGTGTGGTCAATCACCTGAGATGAACTGGAAAGCTTTTGCCTGCCTGTCCAGCTGTAGTCTACTGCTGGAGGGGCACCAGCCCAATACTACTTATAGCCCCACATTTAAGAGGGTTTCTGATAAAATAACCTTTCTTTTCTCTCAGGATGGCACAGCTGGCAGAGCAGTATCCCAATGCAGCCCCCCCAGAAAATGTGCACTCGTGTGCATGGATTATGCAGGGTCTGCATCATCTGTTTCCTTTTTTTTTTTTTTTTTTTTTTTTTTTTTTTGCAGGTAGAGGGGTATGGGGGATTGAACCCAGGGGCACTCGACTCTATTTTGTATTTTACTTAGAGACAGGGTCTCACTGAGTTGCTTAGAGTCTTGCTTTTGCTGAGCCTGGCTTTGAACTTGAGATCCTCCTGCCTCAGCCTCCCGAGTCGCTGGGATTACAGATTGTGCTACCACGCCCGGCATCTGTTTCCTTTTGAAGGTACTCAGAGTGTCTGACTGACATGAGCGACCCCACCTCTGACACCTGAGCATGGGTCCCCAAGGCTCACCAGCATGGCGCCGCTGGGCTGCTTTGTGTGGCATTATCATCTGCCTTACACTGGGCAGTAGCCGTTCCCTATCTGCCTTGGTGCAGGTCAGCAGAATGACACCTGCAGTAGTACCAGTTCCCAGAGGTAACAGCTGTGTAAATACAGCATAATGGCTGCATAATGCTTCATCATAAAAATATGATTTATTTAACCATTCACCTATTGTTGAGCATATATGTCATTTTGAAGTTGTTTTCTCTTATAAGAATTGCTTCTGTGAATCTATTTGTACATGGCTCTGGGGGCCATTGAGTGCGAAACACACACGGTAAGGATGAAATGGAATGACATCCCCTGTGTCGCCAACTTTCCCAGCCAAAGGAGTTTTAGAAGTGCCTGCTCTGACAGCTGTATTAAATTAGAATTCCATGTGACCTCGATACCGCAGTTCTCTGTCAGTTTCCCAAAAAGATGTGAAGTGCAGAGGGGATTCTCTGGGAGCAGACCGGCACCTGAACAAAGTTCCTGAAAACTAAGGAGAATCCATCTTTCTTCTGGAAGGGCTCTTCCCATTGCATCATTTAGATAAGGTAAACATTGAGATATTCCATAGACTTATGATGGTCTCACAGCATTTTCTGATATACTTTGCTCTTTCAAGAGCCTTGTTATTTAAATTGGTTTAATTATACAAAATAAAAAAGTGATCTATTGCCTCAGACAGAATGACATCAACCCTGAAATGACTGGAAATTTCATCATGGAATGACCTTGAGATATTTTTTCATTTTGTTTCCATCCCCAACCTTGTGCAATTCAAACACAATCCGAATTTCTCCAACACAGGCGTTGGCTGATTTGCAATATAACAATACCACCACCTTGCACATTATCTCACTTGATTCTCGGAACAATACTCTGAAGTACAAACAGCTATTTTTATTATCCCAGTTTTATAGATGCAGAAGCTTAGGCTCAATGATGTAAAATGATTTCTGGTCCGTTTCCCAATTTCCAGGCAGGCCTGTGGCTAACAGCTGCGATGTAGTGAACGTCTCAGATAGTGATGGCGAAGACTGTTTTCCACTCCCAGTCTCCTGCCAAATACACCCAGAAACATTCTCCTTGTCAACAGAGCTTGCAAACATTGCAAAGCTGCTATGCAAGCACTAGACCACCTCTCGGATTTTCTCATCTTTGGTACCTGTGTAGTCCTCATCAGTGTTTAAGAGGGGGGAGATTTCTTTGAGCAAAATGACTCAAGAGCAAAAAAGGAAGAGATGCTAGCTGGCCGAAGATCCAAGAAAGACAGTGCAGTTGAAAAACTAGGAGGAGTAGGCCATGATCAGCTCCACCTCCTAGCGACGGGGCCTAAGGAAGACTCATTGCTTGGGTTTGTCTTCTGTGCCCGGCTGGGCAGTCCTGAGTGGCTTTCTCTTCCTGTTCCACCCACAATCTCACTCAGATTTTCTCTCCCACATACAAACTCCAGAGGCAGCAAACTAATAGCTGCAGCTGGCCTATAGCCACAGTTGAACTTGAATTATTTGCCAACATTTTAAATCATTACTTAATAATCTGGGTTTCAGAAAATCAGAAGATCAGCCTACTCTGATTAGGCCAGCATTTCTAGGTGGCAGCAACTGGATCCAGCTAAGCAGCGACTGTCACCTGGGCTGAGGCATACCCTCCCCTCAACCCCGCCACCACACACCAGCCTCTTCACTTTATCTCGCTGGTCTACATAAATATTTAAGTTTGAAATCTTTGAAGGAAAGAAGATGATCCTAAGAGCTGTAAGCACTTAAAGTGAGCAACTCCAGGCCCAGCTTTCTTATCAGTCCTGACCCGTGCAGTTGTTTGGATGCCTGGTGAGTGGCAGGGACCTCCCCCTTGGGATCAGAGGGTGGTTTGAGTCCAGGTTCTGGTATTCATTAGCTGTGTGGTGCCAGAGAAGTAAAGGCCAGAGTCAGAATGGGTGGTTTCCCAAGTGCGGAACCCCTCAGGGGGTACGATAATCCTAGAAAAGGCTGGAGGTTTGGGGACCATTGTCTGGAGCACTCCTGAAGGAGGATGCAGTGTGGGAGGTGGCTGATCTTCCTAACTGAGCCTCAGGAAGCCAGGATGTGACAACGTTCCATGTGGCAGAGGATGTGAGACATAGGGCTGGAAATGGGGATCCGTCAAAAGGCTGCTGAAGCTGGGCACAGTGGCACATGCCTATAATCCCAGCAGCTCAGGAGGCTAAGGCAGGAGGATCGCGAGAATCTCGAGTTCAAAGCCAGCCTCAGCAAAAGCAAGGTGCTAAGCAACTCGGTGAGACCCTGTCTCTAAATAAAATACAAAACAGGGCGGGGATGCGGCTCCCTGGTCTAGCTGAAACAACCCCACATTTTCACCCAACTCCCATGCCTGAACCAAGGAGAGATACTGTCAGAGTTTCTACTAAAAAAAAAAAAAAAAAAAAAAAAAAAAAATTAGCATCTCCAGAGGGAGGAAAGCAGCCCATTCTAATATTCAGGGCTCCCCACTCCTTGAAGGCTTCCAGTTAACAAATCTTGCCAGGTGCTGGGAATGCCCCATTTGGGTCTGGCTTTTAAATTTGAATGCACGATGAAGAATCTCTAAGCATATCAGGAAAAGGTTCCACAATAATAGAGAAAAACGGACTGGAGTTGCAACTCAGTGGCAGAGCACTTGCCTGCCCTGTGTGAGTCCCTGGGTTCGATTCTCAGTACCACATATAAATAGATAAAATAAGAAAATCCATTGACGACTAAAAAAATATTTGAAAAAAGAGAGAGAGAGAACAACTGAAACAGAGAGGAAAAAATCAATGATCCTGAAGGACAGAGTTATTTTGAGGAAGAGAACCTAAATCAAAGCAAAGTAAACCAAAAAGCTCCCACTAATAACTTCAGAAAAACCCGTGAAGGTATTTCATCCATAAAAGAAGAAATGGATGCATGACAAGGCACACACAAGAGGAACTCTTCTTAGTAATTAAAAATATGACTTAAATTATAAAAGAATCAGTGGAAAGTTGGAAAGATTTAAATTGCAGTATTCTCCCTGAAAGTTGTACCAAAAGATGGGGACATTTTTTAAAAGGTAAGAAAAAACACAAAAGACAGAGAATAAGTACAGGAGGTCCAACATCTAACTAAGAGTTGATTCAGAAATGAAGAGCAAAGAAAATCCAGGGAGGGGACAGAATCAAAGAAATACAAGTGAATTACCCACCACGGATGCTGCACACCTGGATGAAGGACCTAAGGAGTGGAAAACACCGAGTTGGGAAAAAAGACCCATTAGTTACATAACCTGGTTCTTTAGAACATCAAGATAAAGGAACAATTTTAACAATTCAATTAATAAAAGGTTATGTATAAAGGAGTGAAAATAAAGCAGGCTCTGGACTTATTTCACCAGTAGCGCTGGATTCCAGGAGGCGGTCAATTGTGTAAAGCATTCAGTGCTCTGAGAACATGACTTTCAATCTAGAATTTCACACTCAACCAAAGTATCAGCCGATGGTGAACACAGAATAAAGAAACTTGGGGACAAATAGGTAGCAGAAAATAAACATCTCACGCACCAGTTCTTAGGAAGGTATTTGAAAATGTGTTGCAACAAAACAAAGGTCTCACCTAAGAAGTGGAAAGACTTGTCCTTGGCAGGCCTGGAACTGACCCAGGACAGCCAGGAGGGTCAATGCCACCAGGACAGCTATGGCACAGGAGGAAGCTGGGCCTCAGAGGAGGGGCTTAGAAACAACAGGAAACCCAATAGGCCTAAGGAGCAGGGGTAAAATGAGCTACAATTAAGAAAAATGCAACAAGACAAAAGAAAGGCAAATAGAAAATCCAAGGGAGGACAACATTATACAGTGAAAGGAAAAGTAATCCTCATAAAGTTTCCCTGTTTGGAGAACAATACTCACAGTCACAGAGTTGTAAATGCTGCTTAAGTAGTTTCTCTCTCTCTCTCTCTCTCTCTCTCTCTCTCTCTCTCTCTCTCTCTCTCTCTCTCTCTCCCTCCCTCTCTCTCTCTCTCTCTGTCTCTCTCTCTCAAGGATCAGTCTGTGGAAGAGTTAATTATGGCTGACAGCAGAACGTAAATGTTCTTATCCTGAAAATTCCATGGGACAGAAGTTGAGAGAGGATTTGGAGGAAGAGAAGGATGCTGCCACCTCACCTTCATCTTAAAAAGTAAGGAATCAAGAGATCCTCACCTGAGTTGATAGAATGAGAAATGAAGGTATATGTACATCAGTGTCACAAAAGTAACCTTCAGAGAAACAAAGAAGTCACATGACTATAAAAAGAGGAGTTGCCAGTGCAAATGAGCTCAATCCTCATTTACCATGGGAGAAGGAATATAGACAAGGCATAAGATCAATCAATAAATAGCAATAGAAGCATATTGTTTAAAGGTATAAAGATTGAAGGATATGAAAAATAATGTCCCTGGAGAAAAGGAGGACAGTAAGACCCCGGAGGGAGGAGGGGAAGGCCAACAAGGGGCTCTGGGCCCTGGGCTTTCATCCCAGTAACAGGGTTTCAAGTTTTTACAACTGTTTTCCTGAGTTTTTAACCTGCACAACTAGTTTCCTGACTGCCCAACCAGCACATCCTCAGTCTCCAATGATTAAGTCACACCAAACATTCTGCTATGATTAACTCTCATTAAGTCCTATAAAAAACAGACCTGTCTTGTAACCAGTTGCCATCAGCTTGCTGATTCGTCGAAGTCTGCTCCCATTTCGGTTATTTTGGCTTACAGTGATAACATAAGAAATATCTAAGAGTTAACCTGACTGCTTCTGAGGAACAGGATGAGGTGCAGCAGGCCTTTCAGTGTCTGTCCACTGGTCTCCAGTGATGGTTTTGTTTGTGATGATTCCATTTCTATATGTCTGGACTGGATAAAAAAAGGCTTATTATGCATTTTAGTTTTCTACTTCTGTGTAACAAATGACCACAACTGAGCATCTTAAAACAACTCTCACTTATGATTCCCGGTTCTGTGGGTCAGGACTCCTTACCAGCTTAGGCTCTGGCTGAAATCAAGGTGGGTGGCAGGCTTGGCTCTTACCTGAAGGTTCTGGAGGAGAACCCACCCTGGGCGCATTCAGGTGTTTGGGTGAATGCAGGTGCTCGCTGCTGTTGGGCTGAGGTCCTTGTCTTGCTAACTGTTGGCAAGGGGTTCTTGGAGGCAGCACCCAGGGTCCTTCTGTGTGGCCCCTTCCATCTTGAATGTTTGTGCTTCAGATCTCTGGGACTTTTGTTTCTGCAATCAACTGGAGACAACTCTTAACCGTCGTGATAAAGTTAAGACCACTCAGAAAATCTCCCAATCTTCAAGTCAAATAATTAGCAACTGTAATTATATGTCCAAAATCCTTCTTGCCACACAACAGAGGAATAGCACCTGAGGACAAAGCTAATGAGGGTCATCTTATTCTACCACATTACTCAAGAAAAATGACTCTTATTTTTATATAGGGTTTAATTTTAATATAAAAGCAGCATAGAAAAGTACAAAGAGGAAGTTGTTTTAACTGGCAACGTGGTCAACATTTGGAATATATTATCTGAATGGATCCCAGCGCACAGAATAGGGCAGGAGGATCAGTCTAGGACAGTGAGTGGGGTTTTACTCTGCAAATTATTTTTAAGAAAAATTAAGTTTAATGGTACATTAAAAAAAAGAAACTGAAGGAAAATGGAAAGAATCACTGAATCTTAGTTAAATGTGTCTATGCCACAAAAATTCTTAAAATATCTCCTTTAAAGAAAAAATACTATCAAGAAGTTGGAATCATGTTTGCTTTAAAAAGTTGCTTGCCCTTCCTCCCTCCCTTCCTTCCTCCCTTCCCTCCTTTCTCTGTCTTTTTTCGGTACCAGGGATTGAACCCAGGGGTACTTAACCAGAGAGCCACATCCCCAGCCTTTTTTATATTTTATTTAGAGACAGGATCTCACAACTCACTAAGTTGCTGAGCCTGGTTTTGAACCTGCAATCCTCCTGCCTCAGCCTCCTCAGCTGCTGGGATTACTGTGCATTACAGTGCTGCTCACGAGTGCACCACTGAGCCTGGCTTATGCATTTAATTTTTAAGAGTGGACTATTTCCCACCAGTAAAGATGGGTAAATGTATAAGCTTAGAAGTCCTTTTGCTGCCCTTTCTCCTCACTTCTCAATTTTTGTTTGGTATATAATTATTCTTACAGTCTAAGAGCTTTTAATGTGTACATGTTATTTTCTAAACCACAAATCCCATAGCTCTTTAGTCCTCATTCTATATTTAAAACAAATCAAAACCCACTTTCAGTATTTTCTTAGAATCTTCCTCCCTCCTCATGATTTCTGTATTCTGGTTCATGTCTTGGTTGGCTGATTTCAGATAAAGAACTTTCCCCAGGCACGAGAAACCCTGAGTTCACTCATGCTCACACAGGCCTGTCAACACCCTTTATGCTTCAGGAACGACCTGGCACAACAGTCGTGAGCCACACCTTGCTCACCGGGCACTGCTTTCACCCGCTGCCTCCAGTCTCGCTTAGGTCTCACTTAGGTCTCTTCTACTGATCAGTTCTAAGGCTTCTTCAGATCCCAATGCAGATGCATATTGGATCACGTTGTTTATCCTCCTTAACTACCGACTTTTGTAATGGTTTTTATTTCTGTGTTTTTTTCCATACTGTTCCATTGCGTTTTCATTTGTGTTTATTCTGGTTTCGGTTGAATCTAAAGTGGTTTCCTCTTTCTTGAGTTCTGACATTTGTTTTTATTTTTCTCTTTCGTTGTTCTAGAATTCCTTATTTGTACCCCTGAATCTCCTCTTTTTTTTTTTTTTTAACTTCAGAAAGAGATAGCTCTGTAATTTCTCTAATGCAATGGAGAATTATATGTTAAATAGCACAGGAAAAGTAGAAGGTAATAGCAGCTTTACTTTGGTGTACTTCCAACTGTTTCTTTCCATGAGTGAATGTCTCATATTCTCAACACTGATGCTGGGGGGTCACCTGGGTCCCTAGCAAAGCTCCAGGCTCTCTGGGTTCTGATCTAGCAATGGCCTCACCCTCACATCTCCAGAAGAGTTTGGCTTGGGGGCCAGGCCACAGATCACAGAAATAAATAACTGCCAGTCTGGTTTCTTCCTGATTTTGATCTTCCCTGTTATCATATGGGTTCTTTACAGAAACACTACCTATTTCTCTTGTGAAGCCCTTGGAGCTTGTTATTCAAATCTAAACTAAGTCATTTGAGTATCATGTACACAATTTTTGCCTTATCCACATATCACCCCTATTAAAATTCATATTCTTAAAAACCCAGAATATCTAAAGCAATCCTCAGTAGAAAGAGTGAAGCAGGGGGTATCGCAATACCAGATCTCCAACTCTACTACAAAGCAATAGTAACAAAAACGGTACCAAAATAGAAAGGTGGATCAATGGTACAGAATAGAGGACACGGACACAAACCCAAATAAATACAATTTTCTCATACTAGACAAAGGGGCCAAAAATATGCAATGGAGAAAAGATAGCCTCTTCAACAAATGGTGCTGGGAGAATTGGAAATCCATATGCAACAGAATGAAACTAAACCCATAACTCTCACCATGCACGAAACTAAACTCAAAATGGATTAAGGACCTCGGAATCAGACCAGAGACCGTGCATCTTATAGAAGAAAAAGTAGGTCCAGAGCTTCAACATGTCGGCCTAGGATCAGACTTCCTCAATAGGACTCCCATAGCACAAGAAATAAAAGCAAGAATCAATAACTGGGATAGATTCAAACTAAAAAGCTTTCTCTCAGCAAAGGAAACTATCAGCAATGCAAAGAAAGAGCCTACAGAGTGGGAGAAAATCTTTGCCAATCATATTTCAGATAGAGCACTAATCTCCAGAATCTATAAAGAACTCAAAAAACTCTACACCAAGAATGCAAATAATCCAATCGACAAATGGGCTAAGGAAATGAATAGACACTTCACAGAAGAAGATCTACAAGCAATCAACAAACACATGGAAAAATGTTCAACATCTCTAGTAATAAGAGAAATGCAAATCAAAACCACCCTAAGATTCCATCTCACCCCAATTAGAATGGTAATTATCAAGAATACAAGTAACAACAGGTGTTGGCGAGGATGTGGGGAGAAAGGTACACTCATACATTGCTGGTGGGGCTGCAAATTAGTGCAGCCACTCTGGAAAGCAGTGTGGAGACTCCTTAGAAAACTTGGAATGGAACCACCATTTGACCCAGCTATCCCACTCCTTGGCCTATACCCAAAGGACCTAAAATCAGCATATTACAGAGATACAGCCACATCAATGTTCATAGCTGCTCAGTTCACAATAGCCAGATTGTGGAACCAACCTAGATGTCCTTCAATTGATGAATGGATAAAGAAACTGTGGTATATATATACAATGGAATATTACTCAGCCATAAAGAATGATAAAATTATGGCATTTGCAGGCAAATGGATGAAATTGGAGAATATCATGCTAAGTGAGATAAGCCAATCTCAAAAAAACAAAGGACGAATGATATCGCTAATAAGTGGATGATGACACATAATGGGGGGTGGGAGGGGTTAGTGTTAGGGTTAGAGTTAGGGTTAGGGAGGGAGGCAAGAATGGAGGAAGGAAGGACTGTATAGAGGGAAAAGAGGGGTGGGAGGGGTGGGGGGAAGGGAAAAAAATAACAGAATGAATCAAACAACATTACCCTATGTAAATTTATGATTACGCAAATGGTATGCCTTTACGCCATGTACAGAGAAACAACATGTATCCCATTTGTTTACAATAAAAAAAAGACACATTCACAGAACTCTAAGATCATAAAAAAAATCCATATTCTTTATATCAACTTTCAATTTTCATTTATTTGAAAAGGAAGTACATTCCTATCATAAATGGAAAATCAGTAACACTTGCCATAAATAGTCTTAAAATAAGTGCAACGAACACAAAACAATAGAATGTTCTAGCTAGATATGTTGTCTGCTGGGAGCTAAGTCTGAGGTCTATATTTTTCTTGCTAGAAATATAGATTTGTACAAATTGGAGAAAAGCTAAAGGTTACTGTCATCAAACAGACTTTCCTCTTGATATAATCAAATTGAAGGACTGCGAAACTAAAAGGAATCACTTTTTTATTGTTACTTAATATAGCTAATCAACTGTCCAGGCACCACCTAGTCTTGTGGCATACAACCCCCTTGGGAAACACCACCCCAAACCAAGGATCAATGATTTGGTTCCTTACGACTGTGATACTAACATCTAAGGAGATACATTTCCTGCTCAAGCCTATCAGCAGTGCATGTCAGTTCTTGGCATTTTACTAGTTTTACTGTATCTGGTAGGCATAGTTCATGGTTTGTGGTTTGAGGTTCTGTGAGTTTCCTTGTTTCATTAAAAATGAGGCTTTTCTTTTTTGCTTTGCTTTTTTGGGTTGCTTCTGAAGACTTCAAAGGAGGGGAAAGGAAGGGAGTGAAGTTTTGCTGCCCCTCCCTGGGTATGGGCATATGCTCCTCTCTATGGCCTCTTGCAGTGGTTGTCCCAGGTTCCCAGAGGAGGAGCCAGGTCTCACACTGGAGTCTCCTGATTCAAACCTAGTGCTCACGAACTGGCACCTTTGGAAGGTTTCCAAGGCTTGCAGGTACTCTGGGCAACAGATGGAAGAGTGAGGAGACTGCTTCCTGGCTGCAGCCTTCACCAACTTTCCTTCACATCTGTGGAGTCAAGCGGGTGCACCTTCCCAACATCCTGACGCCCCTTAACTGTATTGGTCTCCATATGCTGCAGCAAGTCCCTTAAACTTACTGGATGCATTTCACCCAGTGAAGGATCTGACAGGGTCAAAATAGTATCAAGACACTGATAACGTAGTGTTTGAGTTTTTGAAAGGCGCTTTCTCGTCTGAGAGTACACTGAGTCCTCTTACAGAGCTACTTACAGCGGGAGGGGAGGGTGTGCCGGGCCGCTGGCATTTCCCAGTTCTTGGACATCCAAAGGCGAGGGGCTCACATTGCCTGAAAGATGAGATTTCTCAAGTCCTAGTGGCTCACAGCCACCCAGGCCTCTCCCGCTCTGCTCAGCCCCAACCCCAAAGAAGGGGCTGCAGTCAGGGATCAGCAAGGCTACACAAAATGGTGCCAAAGTCACAGACCCACAACCCAGGGGGCTGAGCAGGGACCCCCACTCTGACACAAGCTAGAGAAGTCGGTTTCTGAGGGGAACAAACATTTTTCCAGTTTTGTTTTTTTCCCCTTTTCCTCTGTTACGCTTCTCAGTCTTAGCAGAAACCTGATTTTCCCCTGGACCACTTCCTTTTCCCAGCCCTGTTCTGTCTACTTGTCCATCTCTCAGGCTGGAGGGAGCAAGTGATGTCTTCCTCAATCCCAGCTGGCACATCCAAACCTTGGTTCACTGTCTCATCCCCCGTCAAGGACGTTTTCCTCCCTTGACTCCACACCATCCCCTCCTGTCGCTCACTAGTTGAATTGCCACCCAGTCATTTTATTTGGTCTCTGATTTATAATTTTTCTTCCTACTTATTTAGCACTGTCACTACGTGTGATAGGTTGCTGTTTCTTCAAAATTCCAACTGGCTCTTATTTACTATGCTCTAACGCCTGCACAACAGAGTTGGGCATTATAAACTTGGTTGTGCAATACACTCAGTTGGGAGTTTAAAAAAAAGATACCAAAGTCTAGGCCCCACCCCAGGTCAATTAAATCACACTTTCCCTTTCTTTTCTTTTCTTCTCTCGCCCCTACCCCCTTTCAACATGCCAGGTGGGAATTCCATGTACAGCTGAAGCTGGAAACTCATCTCTGCTAGTTTCAGCTTCTGGCCTCCATTTTTCTCCTAGCTTAGCCGTTCACCTTTAGCTTAAATGCCTGCTCAGTTCATGTGGGCCTCAGGGTCATTCATTTCAGCCAGGTTGTTGCCCAGCTGCTAATCTCCAACCCCCAGGGGGAAACACAAGTTGCTAGAGAAAGGCACTTACCAATCCTGGTTCTGACTTTCTAACTTCGCTTTAGCCCCCAGAGGTAGAGACAATTACCCAAGCTGGCTCACTACTTATTTCCCCAGACTGTTTCCACTACCTCAAATTCCTTTCCATCTCCCCATTGCTCAGCACAGTTTTTGCATCTGTGAACAAACTCCTCCTATGTATGTGCACACTCCGTGCTTACGGGACTTTTTTTCTGCTTTACTATGCTTATTAAGTTTTGTAACTCTTCCGCAATTTTAAAACTACTTGAAAATAAAAAGCCAAATAAAAAGAGCAAGACCAGGGAACTTCCTGGATCTCTCCAGCTAGAACCTTCTTTACTTTCCTTCTAGGCAAACTCCTTGAAAAAAGATGTCTACACACACCTATCACCCAAGGCACCAAGATGGCAAATTTGTTGGATCTTTCCAGACCCCATCTAAAATGACCTCTGAGAGTATTTGACACAACTGACCACTCCTTACTTCCTGCAACACTTCGGGTTTCTGAGATTAAAAACAAAACAAAACAATTCAGAATTTCCTCCTCCACTCTGGGCTCTAACTTCTCCTCCCAACTTCTCAGTGTTGAAATTCCTTAGGCTTCAGTCCTGGGCTCCTCTTCTCTTCCTGCCTCAGTTTCTCCCCGGGTAATCTCAATCGTAACTCTGGCCTCAAATGCCATCTACATGCCCGTGATTCCTGAATTTATAGCTCTGTCCTAGGTCTGTCTTCAGCGTTCCAGATGCAGACCTCTTCATAATTAATATCGGTAATGGATGTCTCAAAATTCAGCTCTTGATATCACTTCTGTGTGCTCTTCCTTTAATCTGCCCTTCTCATGAAATTGTTCTACCATCTTCTTCCATTCTCCCAGTCACTCATGCTAAAAGCTCTGGTATAATTTTAGATGCCTCCTCTTTCATCATCACCAAATCCAGTCCTTCATGAAGTCCAAAACATAGGCCCAGAAATGCAGTTCCTTTTCTCTCCATCTCTACTGCACACATGCTCATCTTTTTTCCCAGACTACCTTGAGGGTCTCCTAACTGGTCTCCTGGTATTACTTCTTGCTCCTCCTGTTCAGTCTTCACACACTGACCTTTTGGAAATACCACCCAACTATATTACTCCCATGTTTAAATTCCTTCCATCACTTCCCACAAGATAAGGTCCACACATATTAATAAGACCAACCACACACCTCCTGATCCAGTCTGCCTGTCTCTCTCTTATGTGCTAAAGATCCATTGGCTTTCTCTAAATCTCTCAAATGCAGAATGCTCTTTGCCTGTCTCAGGACATCTCCCTAAAATCTTCTTTCCCTCAACAATTCACCTGTAAAATCAATGGTGTAGGCTAGATGATGCTTTGGGAGCAAGTCATCCTAACATCTCAGAGCTTACATCTGAAAAGACTTATTTATGTCACACAGTCTTGTCACACAGTCTGATGCAGGTCAAGTGGAAACTCAGGAGTTTAGGGCTCTTCTGAATTGTGGCATCCTCACACACAGAATGTGGCCTTTTCGGTTTCTATGTAAATAAAAGAGAGTTTGAGTGATTACCATGGAGTTTTCTGGCTCCACCTGAAAATGGCGTACATCGTGTCTGCGCACACCCCACCAGACAGATCGTGGTCATATGATCGTAATCTAACTGAAAAAGGAGGCAAAATAGAAAAGGGGGGAAAAATAAAGCTGAGGGTCTTCCTGTCTGTGCAGGAAGAGGAAATGAGATGGGTGAGCATTCAGGCCCCTTTGTGCCACATCCTGGTTGATCCTCACATCTTTAAAGACTCAGCTTAATTACTATTTCCTTACTAAAGTTTTCCAGTAACTCTAATCTAAATTAGGCATTCCTGACATATTCTTTGTAGTATGCTACACTTTTCCTTTATGGCATGATCACAATGGAAAATTTACCTTTCTTCATGTGATTATTTAATATGTATTTCTGTCCTAGACTGTAGGCTGTATAGGTGCAAGGACTGGGTCTGTTCTGCTCTCATTGTATCCCTAACAGCTATCACAGAATAGGGCATATAACTGGGGTACAAAGTTGTTGAGTGAACAAATAAATGAACAATTGCATACAGTCATTGCCTGGCTCCAAACAGCACACGTAAACAGTCATGGCTTATGAAGTGTAATGTGGTCAATGTTCCAGGAAGGTAAACTCAGGGAACTGTGACAGCAATCTGCGGGGCCCAAGGTTTCTCTGCATTCTTTTTCACTGTACTCTTTTTCTGGGGGGCAGGGTACTGAGGATTGAACTCAGGGATCCTCAACCCAGCCCTATTTTGTATTTTATTTAGAAACAGGGTCTCACTGAGTTGCTTAGTGCCTCACTGTTGCTGAGACTGTCTTTGAACTCATAATCCTGTCTCAGCCTCCCGAGCCGCTGGGATTACTCCATGGCACTCTTATGCAGGAGTCTGCCAACTACTACGGCCTATAGGCCTCACTGCCTGTTTTTTTTTTTTTTATGGCCCATGAACTAAGAATAATTTTTAAATTTTTAAATGGCTAAAAATGAACTAAAAGAAGAAGAATACACTGGGACATGGTAAAATTACATGAAATTCAAATTTCAATGTCCATAAAAAAGTCTTATTGAAACACAGCCATATGTATGTTTATTTAGTAAACATGCTTATATTAAACATACATATGGCTTTCCAGCTACATGGAGCAGTTATAAATGAGGACATAAGACCCACAAAGTTTAAAATATTTGCAGTCTGGCCCTTAACAGAAAAGATTTGCTGGCTCCTGATCTAACCCGTGTTTAGTTTAAAAGGCCACTTTTATGTGAATTATGTTCAAGTATACATCTTTATGTCTCTCCTTTTCAATTCCCATGTCTGCTACCAGAAATCACACCCCTTTAAGTCTATCCTTGCAACAGTATTCTTTCCCTGCTGTCTCTCCTCTTGAAGTCCATTCATTTCACTATAATCAAAGCTAAGTCCCATGAGAACAATTTTGATATCATAACTACTATTTGAGGTTTCCCATTGTGTTCTAAATAAAACCTGCAGTTTGGCATAGTACTGATTTTCCATTACCATACTACCTTGCCATTTCAGCTGTTTCTCTTACATCATACTTCCACCTAGCCTTATCAATCACTCTCCCACCCTTGCCTTCTCCACACCAGGTCTATGCTCACAGTTACCCTTTCTGTATGAAATGTCTGCTGCTGGCAGTTGGTTATCTCAAACACCAACTTGCCCTAAAAGTCTTTCCCAGTCCCTCCTCTGAGAATAATTACTGCCATCTGTGCGTTTCTTTAACGTTTTGTACAGTACGATTGTTTTATTTCAAATTCAGCGTTATGGTTTCCTGTGTATATCCACAGATTGTCGGTTTCTCACGTTCTATTGAAAGTTGCTTAGGGGCAGGAATTGTACTCTATTAATCTCTGTGTCCTTTTGGCGCCCTGGAAGGCTCGGTAAAATTGAAAAAAAATTTTTTTTCAAAATTTCTCAAGGGGAACTGGACTATAAATTTTTGTACCAAGAACCACCTGTATTTAAGTATAAAGTTCGCTTAACTTGTGTAGGGTTCACTAGAATGAGAAACACCTTTGTACACGCCTTCCTCCAGGCAGTCACACACCTGCGACTCGCAGTCTGGGACCCTTTGATGTGTCCTGCAAACACGTGGATGACAACCGATTTCCCCACGTCCCTCCTCTGTCCACGGTGATTGGCGGACCATATGCTCCAATCATCCCTCCCCGCCTCTTAGAGCAGCAGCCAATCACAAACCCCGACAGGCTCCTGACTACTAGACACTGTTTACTAACAGATCGAGGCTGGGGAATAAGGGGTGTGACTGTTCGAGGCAGGTCAGGGAAGGGAAGGTGTTGACTGCGCGTGCGCACCAAGGGAAGTGGGCGGGGCAGAACCTAGGATCTTGCCAATCCGAGTGGCCGCGCTTCTCCCTCTCCTGCCTCCCCGCCAAGCAACAACAATTCGCGGAGAGGGGCGGGGCGTCTCGTGAAACGTCAGAGCAGATTGCCCAATGGAAGCCGGCGCCGGCAGACGCGCGCGCCGTGCGCCCAATAAGCGATGACGGCTCGAATGGCTCCTGTACCTTGTTGGCTGTGGGCGGAGCGGCCTGGAGGAGGAGGCGGTGGAGCAGGGGGCGGCTAGGTTGCGCGGTACTAGCGGTGCCCGCCGAAGGGGGAGGAGGCGGAGGAGCGAGCCGTGCGGCCAGAGCGGGAAAGACTCGTCCTTGCGTCCGAGTTGTGCAGCCGCCTCACCCCGGCTCCTGGGGCTGCAGCAAGGGCTGTGCGGGGACGGGCGTCCGCTGTCTCCCGGGTTTCCCTCGGAGCGACCCGCGGGATCGGAAAAAGGAGAAGATGGAGGAGGGCGGCAGCGGCGGCGCCGCGGCGGGCACCAGCGGGGACGGCGGCGACGGCGGCGAGCAGCTCCTAACTGTCAAGCACGAGCTGCGAACCGGTGAGCGACCCCGCCCTCTGCCGGTCGGGCCCGGCGCGGGGGCGCGCCCTGGACTCCGGCGGGGCCCTGCACGGGCTGGGGGCGCGGGCCGGGGGCGGGACTCGCTGGCGGGGCGGGAGCCTGGGGTCCCGGGACGTCCCGGGAGGTGGGCGCGCGCCCGGGAGAGGCGGCCGAAAGTTTTCCCGAGCCCGGGAGGCGGCGGCGGGCGCGGGGCGGCGGGGACCTGGAGGCTGTGGACCGCTGCCTGCGGCGCTGGTCTCCAAGGATGCCTTCGCGCCCCCCTTCCCGCTCAGGTGACACATCTGTCACTGCATCCTGCCTAGGACGAAAGGTGCGCCTTCCCCAGTGCGAGGTGAGTGGCGCCTGGGTTTGGAGCGTGACTCACTTCTCCACTCTCCGCTCCCCTTGAGGGGGTCCCGGCGGGGATTAGGAACCGTCCGGAGGGCTGTGGTTCTGTGACACATCGCCGAGGGTGTCTCCCGCTTTAGCGAGTCTAGACAGGGGAGATAAAGAGGCTTCGCTGGCTCCTGGGATCGAGTGCTTTTATTTGCAATTGTCATGAAATACTATACTTGGCCTTGAGTTTCAAAGGTCTCTTGAGATGCAGGCTCTGTAAAGCTCTAGGTGAAAGGGACCAAGGAGCAGTCTTTGAGCCCACATTCTAATGTTTGGGCTCACTAGAGTTGTTCTGAGCTTTATATTTGTTAAATTACTTTTTCATCGTGTGAGTCCGGGTTTATAATTTTGGAAAATGCTTATCTGGACCAATCAGTACAGTTTGGGTACAATTGTATTTCTAGAGCTCAGTCTCCTATTGGCGATGCGTTTTCATTTCTGAAGAGGTAACATATTTTTAAGAGTCGTTGGTTATTATTAATACACGTCATTGTGAGCATTTAGGGTTTTGACACTGCTTCTTTGTCATATTGAAATATTCTTTTATTATGTAGACACAAAGCTTTAATGGTAGTTTTCAGGTGTACACCTAGTACACCTTGTTTTTGCTTTGAACAGATCATAAAGTTGGCTCTGTTGGACAATTCTTTTTGTTTTTTTTCTGGTGAGATTGCTGATTAGCATTCCATTGGATGCCATTGTGGTCACTTGATATAAAAGAGATGTCAAATTTATGTTTTCTTAATTCAACGTTTTTAAACATTGTGGTTTTTGGACTTTGTCAGTCTGTTAAATATCTTGAACCAGTCACCCTATAATATTTTTGAGTTCCTAACATAACCTTTGTAGGTTCTGTTGACTTGGTTTTTCTCTTTTGATTTTATGGACAACCCAGGTTTTCAAAGGGCTATTAGGTCATTTACTCAGTTTATGTTGTATTAATATCTGATTTGTGCTAGACTCAGTGTCAAGAACTTTCTGTGTGAAGATTTAGACTTTTTCCTTATCTTACATAATAATTCACTGCTTTATATGTGCAGAACCATACAGTACAGCAAAAACTACTTGGAGTCTTGTGCTCCTCATCCAATGACCATGATGCAACAAGCAGCTTTTTGCTCTACGACTAAGGAGCAACCTGCTTGGTATTAGTAGTCAACCAACTGCTCAGTTTCTGAATTTTGCAAACAATGCTAGTTTTGTAGAAAACAATGAGTACTGCTTGATTTCTCTTTCTCTACTAACTGTGTGAATCATCAGCAAGTTTGCATTTTAGAAATTTTTTCTGATGGATGATGAGATTATACTGAATTCATTAGTGTTGTTAACTGTCAAAGGAAATGAGCAGTCATTTTGATTTATTACTGAACACTGGAACAACTGACCGGACATAGTGGTCAAAACCACTGTTAAAATATAACTTGAAAGAGTCACTCATCTTGAGCCAACTGTGCTCCTCTTAGCACATGATGCTATAATAGGCACCAAAGTAATTTGATCTGATGTAGTCCCTTCTCAAATTGCGGTCAAGCGTATAGTCATATCAGGTTGGTTGTTGATGATTACCTTTTTGTGCAAAACACTATGTTGTATGCTTTAGGATGGATAAAAAAAATCAATAAAAAAGGGCATGGGAATTGCTCCAGTTGTGTAGACTGAATAGCTAGCATTCCTGGACATGGAGTTGGAAGACATAATAAATCCCAGCTCTGCCACTTACTAGCTGTATAGACTTGGGCAAGTCACTTCACTATTTCAGTCTCACTTCTTTCATCTACAAAATGAGAGGACTGAATGAGACTTAGTGGACACTCAGAAAATGTGGGTTGAATGTAAACCTAGAAATCACTCCACAACAATATCTTATTGTAAGGTGTGCAGATTAATTCAGTGTATACTGGAAAGCAAATCATTCATTTGATGATTAGCCTATGTCACATTGCCTAGCTGTTATCTTTTTCTGTATTTCCTTTTCTCAAAGAGAGCATAAGGGATCCTTGTGATCCCTGATGCTAATGGCCCGTGTGAATCTCTTCAGTAACATTTCACAACAGTACTATAATAATTCATGTACTTATATGCATTAGATGGTAAGATCCTGAAGTAAGACCCCATGTCTTTTGTCTATTTGTAGCTCCTGGCTCATTGTAGTTACTCATATTTGTTGAATGAACGAATGATGGATGAAAATAAGGAACAAGTCTAATAGTGTATTGTATTCCCAATGCCTTGCAGATGTTAGGTGGTTGATAAATTATGACAGTAACAATAAAAACTAAAGAATGTGGAGTATTGAGTTAAACATCAATTTCTTGAGCATTTTCTGTCTTCCAGCCTAGATGGTATCAGAACCAAAAATGGCTAAGAAAATGTTCTGCCCTTTGGCAGTATGGAAAAGGCTGTATAGAAGAGCAATTAGGATATATTGTCATAAGTATAATAATAGAGGGATATGTAAAGTATAAAGTTGCAAAGAGCGATTGAGACTTTTATCTTTTAAACAATCAGAACTAGTGGATTGTCTTACTCATTTATGCAATAAGTATTTTATTGCTTCTTATGTACTGGATGCTGTTTTAGATGCTAGAGTTACAAGACATATGTGGTCTCCCCACTCAGCTGCATCAAGCATCACTGGAATCAGAGATGTAGATCGCCTGCCGTCTCTTGAATCTCTGCTCACGTGTATGGGATAGTTTCATCCTTCTGTATGGTTGTCCAACTTCTCTCACATGGGAAAGATCATGCTGCCCACAGTTCCCAAGTTTTACATCTTAAAGCTTCAGGGACTAGAAAGACACTGGCCCTTTTTTAAGCTTCAGTTATAAAAGTCTCAGTGAAGTCTTGGCCTTGGTCAGGTGTTCACATTTGGTTCTTTGAACTAAGGTCAGGGGAAGAGATCATGTTCTGCTAAGGTAATAGTGACTATGGCAAACTTGGATGTGGTAAACTACACTCTGAAGAGAAAGAATTGGTGGGCAGACATTTCCTTAGGAGAGACAGCCTTAACACTCAGAAGAGGGTTGACAAGAGGGTTGTCTGTTGTGGGATAATGAATTACTATATATTCTAAAGGCTTGGAGCAACATGATTTCTTTGGGTCAGGGGTTTGAGAGTTGCCTAGCTTGGTGGTTCTGACCAGGAGGTTGTCGTCACTGTGTTGGCCAGGACTGCATTCACCTGAAGACTTTTCTGGGGCTGATTGTTCCCTTCTAAGAGGGCTCACTCACTTGTTTTTGGCAGGATTCTTTAGTTCCTTGACACGTGGACCTCTCCATAAAGTGGCTTGAGTGTTCTTATGACATGGCAACTAATTTATCCCAGAACAAGCCACCCAAGAGGGGAAGAGCAAGGTGAAAGCCACAATGTCTTTTTTGTTAAAGGGCTCTATTGGGATGTTGTCTATATACCATGCAACTCTCTTGTTTTAAATGTACAATTCAGTGGATTTTAGTAAAGTTAGAAATATACAGTGATTGCTACAATCTGATTTTAGAACATTTCCATTACCTTAAAAAGAAACCTCATGCCTGTCACTCTACATTCCCACTACCCAGCCCCAGCCTCAAGCAACATACTTATCTATTTTGTGTTTCTATATGTTTGCCTGTTATGAATTTTATCATAGTAGAATTATACAATTGTGGTATTTTGTAACTAGCTTCTTTTGCTAAACATTGTATCTTCAAGATTCATCCACATTTTATTGACAAATTGTATTTTATTATATTAGATGTATCTTATTTTTAAATCCATTCCTCAGTTAATTGACATTTGGGTTGTTTCACCTTTTGGCTATGTGTATAATGTTGCTGTTCACATTTGTAAACAAATTTTTGTGTGGACCTGTATCTTTATTTCTCCTGTGTATTACCAACAGAAGAGAAATGAAGGATCACATGAAGACTGAGTTGAACTCTGTAAGAAACTGCCAAATAGTTTTCCAAAGTGACTGTTCCATTTTATGTCCCCTCCAGCAATGCATGAAGGCCTCAGTTTCTCCATAGCCCAGCCAATGTTTATTATCATCTGTTTGCTTTTTGCCCTTGTAGGAGGGGTGAAGTAGTATTTCATTATGGTTCTGATTTTCATTTTTCTAATGATGTGGTACATCTTTTCATGCATTTACTGGCCATTTGTATATTTTTTGAGAAATGTTTATTCCAATCCTTTGCTCATTTTTTAATTGACTAATTTGTCTTTATTATTGAGATTTCTTTATTCTAGATGCAAGTACCTTGTCATATATGAGGGCAAATATTTTCTTTCATAAAGTAAGTTGCCTTTTCATTTTTTGATGGTGTCCTGAGAAGTTTGAAAGTCTTAATTTTAATGAAATCTATTTTTTCTGTGTTTTCCCCTCCTTTTTTTCTTGTTCTGTGTTTAAAAAATCATTATCTAATTCAAGGTCATGAGAACTTGTGCTTCTGTTTTCTTCTCAGTGTTTTTTGATTTTAGCTCTTTTATGATTTTGGATCTGTGAATTAGAGCCATGCTGAATCTTGAGTAAACTGCTGTGTATGGTGTGAGGTAATGATCCAATTCATTGTTTTGGAAGTGGATATCCAGTTGTCACATCACCATTTGTGGAAGACTGTTTTTCCTCCATTTAGTTGTATTGGCACTGTTGTTGAAAATTAATCAATAGATATATGGTTTGTTGATTTTAGATTCTCAGTGCTGTTCTATTGCTCTGTGTGTCCCTGTTTAAGCAAGTACCACACTACTGTGTCTTATAAAGTGTGTTTTGGAATGGGTGAAGTTCTGACAGGGTTTGCCTTGAACTCATAGATCAATTTTGAGAATATTGTTGTCTTAAGTTTTCTGATCATTGCACTTGAATATCATTTATTAAGGTCTTCTTTCATGTCTTTCAACAGTGTTCTGTAGTTTTCAGAGAGTTTGTACTATTTTGTTAAATTTATTCCCAAGTGATACTATTGTAAAAGAAATTATTTTCTAAATTTCTTTTTTGGATTGTTCTTTGCAGATACCTAGAGATCCTTGTGTCCTGCAACCTTGCTGAACTAATTTATTAACTTTAGTAGTTTTTTTTTTTTTTGGGGGGGGGGGCTTGTGCTTACAAGGCAAGCACTCTACCGACTGAGCTATCTCCCCAGCCCACTTTAGTAGTTTTTCAGTGGGCGCCTTAGGATTGTTTTTTAAATTTATGAGATCATGTCATCTGGGAGTAGAGGTTGTTCCCCTTCTTCCTTTCTAATCTGGATGCTTTTTTCTTAGTTTTCTTGTTTAGTTGCCCTTGCCAACACCTTAAGAACAGTGTTCAATAGCATTGTCAAGAACAGACATCCTTGTCTTATTCCTGACCCTGAGGAAGCACTAGTCTTCCATCACCAAGTGTGAGGATAGCTGTGGGATTTTTCCATAGATGCCCTTTATCAGATTGAGAAATCCTTCTATTTCTAGTTTGTTGGTGTTTTGTCATGAAAGGGTTTTGGACTTTATCAGATGCACCTATTGAGATGATCATGTGGTTTTATTTTTTTGTTCTGTTGGTGTGATTTATTATATAAATTAATTTTTGAATGTTAAGCTAACCTTGAATTCCTGGGATAAATTCTTTGTGGTCCTGGTATGTAATCCTTTTTATATGTCTGCTAGCATGTTGTTGAGAATTTATGCATCTATATTCATAAAAGATACTTGTCTCTAGTTTTCTTTCCTTTCCCTTGCCCCACCCCTTCCTTCTCCTTACTTTTTGGTTTCTGGCATCCATATTTAGTGTCTTTGAACAGAAGTCAGGGGATGGACCAAAGTTCTGATTCTGTTTCTAACTTACTGTGGGACCTGGAATAAGTCACTGAGTCTTTCTGAGCTCAAATTTTCTTTTCCATAAAGTAAAGGAGTTAGAGTGAGTGAAAGCTGGTGTTCTAAGGATTTCTATGGAATAGACAAACGAGCAGTGATCTACTTTTCAGACCATTCTGTTTTATCAAAGAATTCATATAGAATTCCACCGATAAACAACAGTTCCCTGGTGCTTTTTGAGTATGGCTCCATTTATAAGGATTTAATTTGTAGTTAGTTCTTTAGAAATACAGTCATCATGTACAGTGAAAGATATTCACAGATTTCAGTGACAGTCTTAGTTACCTGTATGATGCAGCTCTCCTTTTAATATTAAACATACAAATATATGTTTGTGGATGCAAGTTTTTGAAGTACTTGTTCCTTTTTTATGCTTTCTTTACTTTGAGAAGAATAGGTAGGACTTGTACTCTGTCTTTATTCTTATAGGATACATTGAGAAAGTTGAAAATATGAATAGGTTATCGACAGTACCCTCGCTAATTCCCTAGACCTCCCCCCCCAAAATAATTCCCTTTTAATTTTCTATCATGAATTTCAGAGATCGAGAAAATGATTTATTTGGGCAAAAAGAGTGGCATCTGAGCTTTTATGTCAAAGTGAGTCAAGTGAATAGAGGTTGGCTTATTTCTTCCTTTCCATTGTGGATGTATTTGTAGGGGGAAAGACCTCAGATGATAAATCTAGTTGCATGAACCCATGCCAACCTCTACTCTAGCCCAAGAGAGCACCTTGAAACCCAAGCTTGCTGGAGATAGAGGTGGTTTGATGGGCAGGACTAATTTTTCCCTGTGAACAGGAAACTGATGCTTGGTGAAAGCTCCCTTGGGGAAAGTCTAACTGATAGCGTCACATGTTGGTTGAAGCTTCACAATTAAGGACACTGATAGGAGAGGTCGATCCTCAAGTGCAGGGGAGGGAGAGGTTGTCACAGCTACTGCTTTCGAGCTCCGTCATGACTTACCGATCTGCGTATCTCAAAGGTTTGACCATTCCTGCATTTATCTTGTTTGAGTGACTAGGGTCAAAAATAGATTTTTGCCCTCATTGTGTTTGTTTTCAGCAGTGTCCCTTTTAGTTCAGGCGAGGCTCCTTTCTCTGAAAGTCAGTTGAATTCTCTGGACTTGACACATTCCTAAATTTCTGAGTGAGCTATTTCACTTTTTTTCCTTTCTTTAAAAAAATATTCGCTACATCATATATAACCAGAAGAATGAGAAATTATGCTCCATTATATATGATTTGTCAATGTACATTCTACTGTCTTGTATAACTAATTAAAACAAATTAAAAAATATTTGCTAGACATTCTTCTCTGTGACTGCAGGGACAATAGGAAGGTAAAGTTCTCAAGTTTTAGTGCAGTCCGTGGTATTGCAGTTATTTCACACTCGAGTTCTTGTGTAGGTGTGCTGCTTCTTATATAATCAATGTGTTCTTGACAAAAATTGTGTACATAATATTTTTGTGTATCAGATTATTTGGAATATAGAAAGTGAACTTGGTTCTAAGAATTGTTATTAACTCTTGTATTTAAAAAACTTTTGATTCCGTTTTCTGTTTGTGGCTCTTACAAAAAAGTAAGAAAGTAGATTTCTCTGACACACCATCCTTATAATTTAGGCAACTGCAAACAGGTAAATGAAGTTTTATGTGGTAGGCTGAATAATGACCTCTCTCCTCCTGCCAAAGATGTCCACATCCTAATTCCTGGACCCCTGTGAACATGTTAAACATCTCATGGCAGAAGTGTTTCTGCAGATGGGGAGAGTATCCTGGGTTATCCAGGTGAGCCAGTGTAATCACACAGGTAAAAGCAAGGTAGAAGGGCCGGGGTCAGAGAAGGGGAGATGGGGATGGAGGCCGAGGGAAACAGATGGGGTAATGCTACTGTGGGAAGGGGCCAGGACCTGAGGAAAGTGGGCAGCTTCTAGAAGCTGGGAGCAGCAGTTTTTCCCCCAGTGTCTAAAAGAAACACAGCTCTGCACCTTGATTTTAGTTCCATAAGACCCAGTTTCAGACTTCTGATTTCCAGAACTGTAAGAAAACAAATTTGTGTTGTTAATAAATTATCAAGTTTATGTTCATCTTTTATAGCAGCAATAGGACATGAATACCTGTTGCTTAAGATTGAATGAGCCAAGGGATGTTTTTGCCCCAGGCATGGGTGACTAACAGACTAGGACACTGTCAGTCCTTTAAATGACTATTTTAACAGAGGATGGCAGCCAGTGTCCTTCTGGGGGAAGGGCAGTGCTGTTTCTCCAAGGACTCCCCGAGGAAGCCTCCTTTCTGACTTGGTGCCAAGCCCAGCTTGCTGCTTCTGACCAGCTGTTCTGTTTTTCATAGGAACACTCTGAAGTGGGTCCCTGGGAAGACTGTGTTTATCAAGTTGGTGGCATGAAAACTTTCAGTCTCAGGCCCACAGCATGTAAAAGTGTGATTGGGCACGTGTCCTGAGTCTCCTCCTGGTGCCTTTTGTGCTCTTATTCTTAATTTTCTGGCTTCTTAATTAATCTTAGTGATTTGCCTTCAGTCTTTTCTAGACCAAGGCAAGGATTTATTAAATATGAAATTAAGTACAGTTATATTTAAACACATATATGTACCATAAGTAATATGGAAAACTTGGGAACACATTTTACTTTCTATCTATATAATGTTCATGCTGTTTTTACATTTCTTCTAAAGAGAAAAAAGTGAGGTCTCTGATTGATTAGTAGCCCTTTTGATATTTGAAAAAAATACAAGATGATAAATCAATAAAATAGAGGCATACCTAAAAGAACTCTAGAGGCAACAAGGTGGAGATGGGCAGAGGGCTCTTTGTACTATGCACTTTCCTACATGAGTGGAATATCTCATGGTTGCTGGAAAGTTCAGTCAACTGAAGCACTGTGTCCTCTAACCACAGCAATAATCTCAAGTAGGAGTGTGTGTTTTTCCAAGGGGAAAAATTATTTAAAATAGGTAATAAGGATAATGATGTGCTTTATTTCTAAATATGATGCTGTGTTGAGAGGGCATGAACATTGAATTTTTACAGTATATTTGAACCCACTCTCATGATCTTATGCTTGCTTTTCCTTTATACTTATGTCATTTGTTTATAAGGAAACATCATAATTAGAGCTATAATGGAACAAATCTAATGGGGCCACACACAAATGAAACTTATAACTTGGACCTAATTTTGCCATATATAAATTGGGCAAAATAGTTACAGTTTTATTCATCTGCCAAGTATCATTGAATTCCTACTGTGTGTCCACACTGTCTTAAATGCTCTGTTTAGTAGGGAATACAGTAGACATGGCTTCTGCCATCACTGACTAATACTTGAGAGAGACCTTAAATCCATAATCACATAAGTCGCTCTACAATTGCAGTTGTGATAAACTGAAGATATGCAGGTTCTGTGAGGGAGCCTAACAGGGTGGCCTCACAGGGGGTGAAGGATGAGTGGGGGCTTCTGCGGAGTGATCAAATCCTGTGCAGTGATTACTGTCGTTATTAGTATTCTTCTAATTTTATTCTGTGGGAAAACTGAAAACTTCTACTTTCTGAGAAAGAAAGTAGAAGAATTGGTTTTAAAAGCCAAGCAGGCTGTCTCCAGGTCCCATTTATACCACAGCGCTTACGCCATCAGTGGGATGTGGGCCAGATAAGAATCCTGGCATGGTTGGCATGTAAGTGGTACTTCGAGCCACGGTAGTAAGGAGATCACCTTAGGGGAGATTGAAGAAGGGAAGAGGACTTAGAACTGAGCCCAGAAAACCCCCAAAATGTACAGAATGGATAGAAAAAGAGTTGCCAAGAAAGGATACGGAGAAGGAAGAGTCAGGAGAGAAAGCTGGAGACAACCTAGGGAGGTTGAGTGTCGTGGGGGCCCAGAGAGAGGTGCCAGGACTGGAGGTGGGGAACACAGTCCACAGTCCACTGCACACAGCCGGTGGGTGATGATATTGAGGTCTTCGTGATGGGTGGAATCCAGTGCCATGGGGCCCGGGTGTGAAGTTGGCCTGCGGTAAGAACTGCCTCTTACGATGGGAGAGAGGAGGAGAGCAGACAGTTGCGTTGGTCGATTTGGTGGCAGGAAGATACAGAGTTTTGAAGGCATGATTTTTTTTTCTTTTCTGTGAGTTTTGAAGAAAAGTCAATTCTTTTTCAAGAAAAATAGCTTCATTGTTTTAAAGAATTGTTATTCTGATCTTTAAAAAAATTCCTAGATACAGAAAAACACCCAGAAAGTTGCCACAAAACTTACATAATGTACAAGAAAAATTTATAGACTGTTGTAGAACAGCTTACAGAAAGATTTGCAGGCCTAGCCATTGAAATGCTCCTGTGCTTTCCACAGAGGTCAGTTCCCCGAACATGTTCTCTGGATCATGCCAAAATTCTTAGTAAGCTTAATGTTCTGCTTCTTCTTTTTGAAGTGTTTTATATTTAGTTCAGTTCATCTAAATTAAATTTATTTGGTGCATGTATTGGAAAAAAAGGCTATTTGTTACCACTTTATAAGCATTTGTTTTCTCATTGACTCAGTTTTCACATTGGCTCAGTGATGTAATTCCAAAATCACTTGGGTAAGTAAACACTGCTGTTCTGTACACCAGAGGTGCAGTGAGTCTTTAAGGTAGTAGCTCCCATGGTAAAAGTGGGCCTCATTGTTTTAAAAGTACACAGAAAATAAATATCACTTTGTTCTGCCTCCAGCAGAATGCCGTCCAGAGGCATGGTTTTGAGACCCAGCCACAACTCTGAAACAGCTTCAACAGCTTACCCCCAGCAGTTAAAAGGAACCTAATGTGCCCGTTCTTTGGCTTATTTTCCACCTCTCATGCCTTCCCTAGCATGGGGCTGATTGGACCCTCTGGACAGGAGTTAGGGTTTTTAGTTCAGAGTAAGTTGTGTGCACGGATACCACCCAAACCCAACGAGCTTATCTAATGATTTGCTTTATAAATAATTTCCCCCCTGACAAAAAGGAAGCAAAAATAGCAGAAAAAGTTTTTTTTTTTTCTCACTGCATACAATTGTCACCTTTTGACTGAAACTAAATTAGTCTGAGAAGCTTATGTTTTGTAGTGTGGAATAGGAAAAGACAAGGTTTTAAGAAAAGCTATTTTATTACCTTATTAGGTTGGTCCCAGGAAATGAGATGCTAAATACATGTTTTGTATTTGGTATATTAAAAATAAATCTGAGCATGTGAAATAAATAGGATCAAGTCAGGTTGTGCTCAGCACTGATTTTGAAATCTTCCCCTCCCTCAGACTTCACTCGTCTTCTCCTTCCCTTCCCCCATCCTTAAGCTCTCCTTCCCACATCCACATTTGCGTCTTCTTATAAAGAATAATAATAATAATAATAATAACAATAATAATGATGATAATAATGATAGGCCCTCTGCTTACCATAATCATTCACCTTTCCACCAGAGTTTCCATAAAGCTCAGTTTATGCTGCTTCTTTCTGCTTCTTTGTCCAGTCTTTGATGTGCTTTAGCATCAGGCTTCCATGGCGGTCACTGCACCAAAACGGTTAGTAACTCACCAAAGTTACTCTTTCCTAGTCTGGCGAAATGTGTCAGCTGAATATAACTCAGCTTCTTTAGAGCACCTAGGGCCCAAGTGTTGGTACTGGCCTCCCTCTGCCTAGTGACAGACCCTGCTCTGCTCCCTGGTTCTTCTTGCTCACTGCCTGCTGCCTGCTGTCTCTCTGCTTCTCTTTGAAATATCGGTCCTCCATTCCTTCTCTTCCTGAGAGGTCAGGGTATTATCATGGCATCAGCTATTATCCAGGTCTCTGTTTTCAGCTTAGATCTCTTCTTGAGTTCCTCTTCAGTCACTCCCAGTAGCCCATGGAACACAGAACATCGAGACAACCACAGGTAACTGCAGTCTCGATTTTTTCCTCTAGTTTTCCTTGTTTATTGTTTAACCCTCTGACATTATCATTTCTCGTCTTGCTAGGACCTAGCTGGAAACATCCTAGAAGTTTCCTCTCTCACATTCCCTAGCTTACTGACTGACTCGGCCAGTTGTGTCAGTTGCAACTCTAACATATCTCCTCTATTTGTTCTTGCTCACTGTTGCCATTACCAGTGTTCATTCAGTGTGGAACGTAATAATAATGGCTTTCATTTGCTGAGCTCTGTGTCTCTGCCAAGCATCTACATGTCTAATTTAATTCTCACAACATATCTGTTTGATGGATATTGTATCTGATACCTCTGGGTACAGCCTCCCACCCTGTCTGCCTCACTCTGGAGTCCCCCTGAAGCAGTGACAAATAGTTCTGTTTTGGCGTCCCTCATTTCAGGTTGATGGTGGCTGCCTTCAAGCACACAAACTGCACATTTTCTACTTTCTGCCCTGGGACTTTGATTCCTGCTCCAAATCTTAGGATCCTGGGGGTCATAGGCTCAGTAAGCACAAATGTAACATCCCAGAAGCATTAGGGAGTTAATGTCCCAATGGGGTAGCCTTCAACTAATGGGGTGTAGGAGCTGATAATAAACACTTCTGTGTATTGATCAAGGGTGGAAATTCCGTAAGTTCTTCAGAAGGTCCAGACTAGGTTGGGTTGATAATGCATTCCTGTTTTGGTTTTTCCTAATTCCCTATTTTACTCTCAATTTCTCCTCAGTCCTTCTTCCTTGGATTACCTTCCACATAAGCCACTTGCACATGTGTCTGACTGCAACAGCTAATGCCTAAAGTGGCTCTAGAAAGGGTACCCTTGGATGGGATATTGGCATATATTACTAATTGGTGAAATTGGACCCCATTGATGGTGGCAGTGGGTGCTGAAAACCCTGACAGGGTATTAGAATGTTGAATGGAAGGTAAAGAGCTGGGTTATGCATTGACTCCCGTAACTGAGTGGTGTGAGGACATTGGTGATTATATGACTCTGAGTTGATCTCTTTTAACTTTTGAAATCTTGAAAACAAGTTAGCTAGTTATCAGTGTATCCTGAGGGCTTTTATGGCAGCATTTGGAAAGATCCTGTGGCATAAGTCAGATTGTGCTAAAAAAAAAATCAGGCCCAGGATTTAACTGTAAGGGTAGCATAGCTGTGTCCCTTCTGTGATGGGTTTGTACTGTGTCCGCTGAGCTAAATCGGAGTATGTTTCCCAGAACTCTGTTCTAGACTTTGGGTTAGCACTGACCACAAGCAACATTTTGAGTGACACTGGAGGGCAGAAGTGAAGCAGCAGCCATGCTTCCTTTGCATCTCAAGCTTGGTGATGGCACTAGGCCCTGCCCTGGCTCCCACACGCCATTGCCAGTCTGCTTTATCACAGTGTGGGCGTGGAGCAGGGCCAGGCTGCAGCTCCCCTGTCTCCTGTTGGTTTACCTCCATCGGCTTTGGGAACCCTGGGGCAGTGGGAGTGCAGCTTTCTGCCGGTCCCTGGCATCACTGAGGTTGAAGGTAGAGGCAGAGGTAGGCTCTTGTCTTTGGATTCCAGTGTACTGAGTTCATTTGAACCAGACCTCACTCTTCCTCTTTGATTCTGCCTCCTCCCCAGTGGAAGATGAGATCAGTGGGCTTTAGCTGGCTTGTCGCTCTGAGTCCTCGGCGATCTGGTATACCTGCTTACCCACTGGTTGGCCGGTTGAGCATGCATGCGCTCTTCCCTTTGCCAGTCGGTTGCTTTCCTCTCCTTGCCCTTCACTGTGGTGCTGCGCTTCCCACAACTGCATACTTTTTCTTGATTCTGAGTTCTGTCAACCCTTGTTTCATTTCTACCTTTTTGTTTATTTGCTCATTTCTGTTCTTGGTTTTTGTATTTTTTTTAATATCCTAAATGCCTTTTGAAGGTTTTAAGTTCTGTTTGCTTCAGCTTTGTGGTCTTTGTCATTGTTTTTAGGGGGAGGGTCTCATCAGCTGCTGGAAAGCCTTGATTGGTTCCTAATGCACATCTGCACGTTGTCCCCCATGTGGTCTGCTTTGTTGGCCAGCTGTTTGGTTCTTCTTGGAGGCCCCATGGCACCTTCCTGTGGGCAGTTTCTTTCATGGGTGGCTTTGGGGGAGGGTGGGGTGGTGTATCTTGTTTCTCTTTTGTTCCCATTGGTTCCTCGATTTCCCCCTCTTCCTTCTTTCCCTTCACTGCCATGTTTTCAAGGGGACCCACTCTTTTGTCTGGTTCACCCTTGGATGCTGCTCTCCAAGGCTCACTCTCTTTCCTGCCTGACTGGTGCTTTAAAGCATCAAGTCCTGACCTGTTTTTTTTTTTTTTTTTTTTTTTTTTTAATATTTTGGCTTTTACTATCAGACCCTTTGGGGAAGATGTTGTCTTGCTTTGTCTCAGTGCTCCATGCCCCTCTACTCATTTTCAGGGTCTCCTAAGGCTCCCTTCCTGTCTCTGAGCCTTCACACCTGCTGGGGGTGGGGCTTCTCTGTTGGAATTTGGTCTGTTTTTCTATGACAGGTAATTTGAAGGGGTGGCATCCTCTGTCTCCTGGTACTGTTGAAGGCATAGTCATACATGGTTTTATTTGCTCTCTTTGTTGGTTTTATGTTGGTGGTGGTTTTGTCTTAAGGGTAGGGGGAAGATTTGAAACCAGGCAACCTTCATTGTCCTTGAATTTCTACTTTTAAGGCTCTGTTCAGATTACAACTTCTCTTCTTGAAGACTCTTCTGATAATTTTCTAGTTTTCAAGTTCAGATTTTGCTGCTCTTTTTCTTCTATTTTACCTTTTTCTAATTACTTTTATCATATTGCATTGTATTTATTTGTCTCCCTCTCCCATCAAATTGTGAATGCCTCTGAACAGCAAACCATGGATTTTTCTTTTTTGTGATATGTGGTCGATCCCCACTAAGTGGATTAATTGACTCAAAGGAGAATAGAGACAGCTGATGAATGTCACCTCCATCAGCCACGCATAGTGTGAATATTTTTGGATCAGATTGATCTTCAGTTTTAAGAGAAGTATAAATAGGTACAAATTTGCATAATGATCAGGTTTTTATTATAATAATACCAAAGTTTAGGGTAATAAGATTACCACTTTCTCCTGTATCATTTATAATATTTATTTTTGAAAATTAAGATGACCTTTACATATACCTTTTCTTTAATATTGTTAAGTGGTTGAAACTCTGAAATCTTTTTTCTTTCCTTTGTAAAGGTTTCTGCAAAATTTGTTTTTAATAAATCATTTTAATGAATAAGTGATTTTCTCTCATTTTGCTATTTAAAATGTATTTTGTGTGTCACATGGCTAAAATTTCACATACATTTGGAAAAGATAAATTTGGCTTTTTTTTTTTTTTTTTATGGTGTATGTCTGTGTTTCTGGAATTTGAACCCAGCGCCTTGTACATGCTAGGCAAGTGTTCTACCACTGAACTATAACTCCAGTCTCAAATGTGGGTTCTTAAATATATACTGCTGAATTTACCTGATTTACTTTGGATGTAGGTATATCAAAAATTCCATAATCTGCTCAATTATATTACCATTTTTTAGCATCCTGAAAAGATCTGGTCTGTGATTTTTCTGTAACTGGTTTTGAAATAAAGAATTTGAAAATATGGTTGTATATATTTAAGGAAACTGAATAAATGAAAAATCAGACTCTTCACATAATAATATTCTATTGCTAGAGATTTCAGTTTTTCCAATTTTTCATATTTTAAAAAGCGAGGATTATTTCTTAATCCAATTATTATTTATAATACTCCACTTTGTATTGTTGGCCATAAATATTGGACAAAATGATTTTGGAAGATTAGATTAAGAGGTCAGTATGCAACTATATTATAGTTCACAGGACTTCAAAAAATGACTTTCTTTGGAAGTTCTTCTAGAAAGATTCTGTTATAAATAGCAGGCATTAGTCAGTGATGTATCCTGTTGATTTTGCTCATGTATAGATCAGAAGGAAGATTTGTCTTCATACATGAGTTTGTTCAGAAAATAGAGTTCTTCGTTTCCTGTTCTGAAATGAAGAAGGAAAGATATAGAAGGGATATACAGCTGATATTTGTTTGCCATACAACAGAGATGTACTTTTTAACAATTTTTTAATTGAAAGAGAATCTCCTTTAGTTCTATTTATTTGATAATTGTTTAACTGTACCATTGTGTATTCTACTAAATTTTTCCCTCTTCAAAAGAAGTGAGCCATGTGATACTAGAACTGTGAAGTAATTTCTTTGGAAACATTGTTCTTGCAGAGGGACATCATCCCTTAGAAGACATTTTGACCCTAGTATTTTTAGCATTGTCTGTAAGCTATTCAAAAGATTGTGAACAAACCACTCTGATCTTTTGAGCCAGGGCATGAGGTTTATGTACTATCCCTTGGTTACTATCACTTGGTTATGATCACTGTTAGTACTGCTATATAATTCATTCAGGTGCTTTGCCTGTTAATTCTCATTAACTAGTGCGCTACCTGTGCAGTGAGTTCTATTACCATCTTCGTGTTTCAGAAGGCAAAACTGAGGTTGTGTTCAAGTTCACCCATCTTTCAGGTGACAGAACTATGACTCTAGCTGTTTTGACTCCAGAAACCCATGCTTTGACCTAACACTTTCTCCATGAGTGATTTTTTTTTTGCCCTGCCTGAGAGGAACACACCTTTATTTATTCATTATCTGCTGATCTGACAATCTATCCATTTTCACATGGTGGTGCTGTTAAAGGTAAAGGTGTTGGGAGTGAGGGAAGCATGCCAAGAAAAAGAAACTAACAATTTTTGAATCCTTATGAATTGTTACTTTATTTATTTATTTATTTTGTTTTTTGTTTTTTGTTTCTCAGAGATCAATTTTTAAAGTGTGAATCTTTTCTGATAGGTGCAGAGAGTATACGCCCATAAATATATCAACTAGCTTTGTCTAAGCTTAGCATCATTAACTTAGTTGCAAGCTATGTATCCTTTTGTATTAGTCAGCTTTATGTCGCTGTGATAAAATACCTGATATAAACTTATAAGGAGGAAAGGTTTATTTGGCCACATGGTTTCAGAGGTTTCAGTGCATGGTCATTGGCCCTGTTGCTTTGGGCCTGTGGTGGTATAGTATATCATGGTGGGAGTGTGGTGGAGGAGGCTTGTTTTCTTCATGGTAATTAGGAAAAGAAAGAGAAAAAGAAAGGGCTGGAGACCCAGTGTCCCTTTCAAGGATACACCCCAGTTACCTAACTTCTTCCATGAGGCTTTTCCTCCTAGACGTGACGAAGCTTACAACACCAGGGCCATTGCGGACCTTCAAGATCCACACAGTAGCATCCTCCCTGGACTCATTTTCCCTTCTCTTCCTTTCAGCATAACCATTATCTTGAATTTAATTTTTTAAAATCTCAGTTTATGTTTTTATACTTTGACCCATTATTGTACAAACTATAGTACATAATAATGTTTTGCATGTTTTTCTCTTTACAGAAATGATGTTATACTCATTTATCAAATATATGCTTATGCATATTATAAATATCTTTCCTTGCTAACATTATAAGTGAGAACTGTTAGTGTGTGCATCGACAGCTTAATCATTAGTTAATTTTCACGGCTCTGCAGTATTTCATTGCACGATTGTACCATGATTTCCTTATCTGTTATCCTGCTGATAGATGCTTAGGTTTTTACTTTTCCACTCTTGTGTGTCGATGGTGACTGTGGCATGGACTCTGTCTCTACATGTGTATGTGTAGGTTTCCTGCTGGTACGTGCCTAGGAATACACTCACTAAATTGTGGGTCTGCACACCTTCAGCTCTGGTCAGTGTTGCCAGATTGCTTTCCAAACCATCGTAAGAGCTCACATCCCCCCAGCAGGACACAGGATTTCATTTTGCTTTATTTGCTAACTCTTGGTATTACAAGAACTTTAAAATTTTAGTGATTTGATACAATAATTTCTTTTTGAATTAGCATTTCCCTAAATACCAATAGTTTTAATATATTTATTGACCATTTGGTCTTCCCCTCTTGTGAAACTGTCCATTCATGTAGTTTCTACTTATTTAAAAAAACTGAATTTTCTATTGAATTGTTTTGGTTAATAGGAATTCTTTATGTTGCATGCAGCATAGTCTTATGTTCTTGATTTATTCACTTAATTTCATGTAGATGTATTTTATTTTATTTATTTATTTTTAAATTTTAATTATTTTGGTTGTTGATGGACCTTTATTTTACTCACTTATTTAAATGTGATGCTGAGGATCGAACCCAGTGCCTCAAACATGCTCAGCAAGCGCTCTACCCCTGAGCCACAGCCACCATGTAGATGTATTTTATAGTAGTGATTTACAAAATCTTTACTATGATTTTACTCTGTTACATGTATGGAGACTATAATTTATTCCTTCTATTGTCAATGGATATTTGAGTTATTTTTTTCTATTAAAAACAATATTGCTGTGAATATTTTTTATTTTCTCTCTCCTGGTGCATATTTATGAGCTTCTCTAAGACATATACCTCGGAATCAAATCCTCTAGGGTCATGGGGGCATATACAACTTCAAAAGCACAGGACAGCACCAATTTTTTTCTCAAAATAGTTTTATTAATTTATACTGTTAAACAGCAGCATATAAGTAATCTAGTTGTTCTTCTTCTTTTTTTTTTTTTTTTTTTTTTTGCGGTACTGGGGATCAAACTCAGGGCCTTGTGCTTGCAAGGCATGCACTCTACCAGCTGAGCTATCTCCCCAGCCCTAGTTGTTCTTCATTCTGTCCAACAATTTTTATTGTCAATTTTTAAAAAAAATCTTTTCCAGTCTGGTAGATGTGAATCTTACTGTCATCTTGTGATTTTTAAAATTACATTTCCCTGATTACTAATGAGTTGGAACATTTTCAGATTCTTTTACAAAGTGCTCGTTTGTGTCTTTCCCGTTTTTCTTCTGTCATTTGCCTTCCTGTAGGAGTTTTGTTGTTTCGTTGAGTCTGAGTTTTGGATGGCCATCCTTGGTTGACTGGGAAGTCCTTTGCTTTTCTTGGGATGCTGTTTTCCTTGTGCTGTTTCTTCGGTGGGAATTTATGTTTCTGTTAGCGCCCCCTCAGTTCTGCAGGCACGACTGAGGACCACTGACGCCTTCAGTGACGCCCCACCCAGCTCCGTTCTCCGCCTCTGAAGTCCTGTGGCATCGTGTGTGGCAGCAGTACATTCTTTCTGGAGTATGACGGTTTTTCATGGGTGACACTGACTTTAGTATATAATGAGCTTTTTGAGGAGAAACCATTGCTTCAACTTTGCATCCCAGTGCTTATTTTAGTAACCGTCCTTTTGACTGCAAATAATAGAAAACTCAATCAATACAATAGCTTAAATAAATAGGATTTTAAAATGTCCACATAACAGGAAGTCTGGAGTCCAGCAGCTCATGCCCTGAAGAATCTAGGTACGCGTGTGCGCTCTCTCTGGTCCTGCGGATTTCATCCAGGAGCTTTGTTCATGAGCTCCACCCCCCCCCACCCCCCCAACCCCCCGCACTTTGTTTTATTTTGAGACAGGGTCTTGCTAACTTGTCTTAAGTTCTCTCTAAATTGCTGAAACTGACCTCGTGCTCGCCGTCCTTGGACCTCAGCCTCCCACATCACTGGGATGACAGGCGAGCGCCCCTGCACCCGGCTCGTTCTCTTTTTGCTCCGGCAGTCTTGGTGTGTTTTGACTTTTTCCTTATTGTTCACTGTCCACAATCAGATAGGAACATGGGGGTAAGGAAGATGCTTTTGGTTCGTAAGGTGTTTCCTTTGTATCTAGGATTTGAAATCTTCAGCAGGCTTTTCTATGTATCTGTTTTTTGTGTCATATGGTTATCCTTAAAATTGAGTATGTGGTTTTCCAACTTCCCTAGACAAGGGAGAACATGGTTAAAATGGTGTTCAGTGGATCCTCCTGTAGTGTCTGCTACAAAGGGTACTCAATAAATACTCTTAGTTTAATTCTTTAAAAATTTACAAAAATAATACACATGGATACTTAGTCAAACAGCACCATAGAGCTTATACCAAACCAAACCAAATACGGAGTCCTAACCCGTACCTGCTTTTCCATTCCCAGCTTCTACTTTCTTCTTCTATCATCTTAACAATTTTAAGTGGCATTTCAAAGCTCTCGAGACCTCAGTTTTACACCTCTTCTATTTCCTTGCCTATCTACCTAATGAAGTTGTATTATAATTTTGGTTCAATCCACATTTAACCTTTAATTCTATATAAATATTGATCACTGAACCAAGTATTCTTTGCTTCTGTTTTCTTCCTTATGTGAATTTTTTCCTCTCTGAAGTTAAATTACCCCAATCTTTGTTTTGGATTTTTTTTTTTTTTTTTTTTTTGGTTGCGAGGTGGATATTGGGGATGGACCCAGGGACACTGAACCACATTCCCAGCCCTTTTTATATTTTATTTAGAGACAGGGTCTTGCTGAGTTGCTTCCGGCCTCATTGAGGTGCTGAGACTGGATTTGAACTTGTGACCTTCCTGCCTCTGCCTCCCTAGCTTCTGGGATTTGTAGGTGTGCATCACTCTGTCTGGAACATTACTCCAGTCTTTTCATTCACTTAGTTTCTGAGAGTTTCCATGTTTTAGTGACTCTGAAAAATCTTTTTCAATATGGTTTTCTGTAGATTAGATAACCCACAAGCTCTATTTTTTTTTTAACTTAAATAAATCCCTTCCAGAACCCTCTGCCCTTCTCTTCCATTCAAGTTGGTTTCTGTCTCAGCCCCTGCATGACTGTCATTATGGGACTTTCACTGTCATTGAAAAGACTGAATCTTGATTCTGGGATCCAGGGCTCTCCTCTTTCTTAGTATTATGTGTGGAGCTTCCTCCAGTAGATGATTGAGAAAGTGTTCATCTTTGAATGCTGGAAAATTTCTGGGGATTTAAAAAATTATGTTTAGTTGTAGATGGACACAGTATCTTTATTTTATTTATTTGTTTTTATGTGGTGCTGAGAGTCGAACCCAGTGCCGCTCGGCACATCCTAGGCAAGCGCTCTACCACTGAGCCACAACTTCAGACCATTTTTCTGGAGATTTTTGAAAAAAGATTTTTTGAATATTAGAATATCTATCTTCATTATTACTTATGGTAACTTGGCTTGGTATAATTGGAGGCTTACACTACCTGTAGCATTTTTCACTGGGAAGTCCCATGTCACTATTAGTAAGTCCTTTACCCAGAAATGTTCTGTTTCCCCAGAGAAGATCCTCCAGACTTCTACCTGGGAAGCATCAGTCTGGCTCTGTTTTCTGGAGTCAGCAGTTTCGTGTGGATTATACTGAATTCTGTGTTTTCACCCTTTTCCCTCATCCTTGCCCCTCTCTATGCCCGGTTACCACAAATCTGATTGTTTTCCTCCTGAAATTACTAATCCTTTGTTCTTGGGGGATCTGGGAAATAAAACTTCCTAAAGTGTTTCCAGAGAGTTCCCCCATTCCCACCCCTCACCTCCCTCCTAGTCCTCTGGCTTCTGTGGTCACTCATACCCTGACCCTTGCTGGGGCTTCCTGGGTGGCGGTTTAGCCTGCTCATTGGAACAGCTTCCTCTGCAGGCACTTGGATTTGACCTTTCCCCCTCTGCGCAGACCTTCACCATTCTTTCAGATGTCTTCTGCCCTCACGTACTGTGGAGTAGGACTGTTGATGTCTTCGTGGGTTATTGAATGTATTTCTGTTTCTTGTTTACTCTATTGTTTGTGGATATAGAAAAGTCTTACCATCTTGAAGTTGGAAGTCAATAAATGACTCCTTTAATTATATTTAATATTTTTTATTTTTTTTTATTTTTTTAAATTTTTTTTGTGGTGCTGGGGATTGAACCCAGGGCCTTGTGCTTGCAAGGCAAGCACTCTACCAACTGAGCTATATCCTCAGCCCGACTCCTTTAATTATAACAGTAATTAACATTGTGCACTCACTAAGTAACTGGCTCTGTTCTAAGCAGTACAGATGCATTATTTTATTTAATCCTTACATCTGGCTTATGCCAGACACTGAACTTCCTAAGAATTTTAAATATTTTAACTCTTTTTGTCCCCCACAACAAATCTTAGAGGGGGCATACTGTTGCCTCTTTTTGCAGATGAGGATACATCTGCCCAGAGAGGCTAAATATCTCATCAGAGAATGCATACCTAGGAAAAGGAATCTGGGTTCTCTCCTGTGCCATGTAACTCTTGAGTCCCTACTGTTCTAGATGGCTCCACACAGTGCCTACATGTAATTAGAGCCTGCTACATATTTGTGGAATTAGTGTTTTGAAGTATACTCTGAATTTCAGTTAGGAGGATATTTTTATAGATATGTTTTTTCCTTCACTGATACCTACTTGCAGTCCTTTTCTGTGCAAAACCTTAATATTTAATTCTTCCATTATTGTTGATCGGTTTCAATATCATAATTAAAGATACCTTACTAAAATGTAAATCTGGCTAAAAGCTGTTTTTCATCTACATTTTAAAAGTTGTCAAAAATGGGAGGCAATAAAAGCAAATATGAAAAGCAAAATTGAATTTTTTGGAATTTCCCATAAAGCTCTATAGGAATTTAATTTTTTAAATTATATTTCTTTAAAATTTCTTCTTTTTAAGCACACAACACAAAGAATAGATCTTTTTCTATGGTTAGCTCTTTTTTTTTTTTGCTGTGGATGTCCTGAATTTTTAAAAAATGTGTATGATGATCAACATAGTATTATCTGACTATTATAGATATTTTAAAATTTTCCTCTTTCCAAATATATAGTTCAAATTAAGAATTATTTTCAATACAAAAGTAAATATCTTCCTTTGTGTTTAGTGCCCCTTCAGATATTATTTCTGATGTATTTATGCTAAGTAAACAAGTAATTAGTGACTTCTAAACCTCACATAAATATCTCTGTATACAAATATAAACCTATGTATATTTGTGTTAGTGGTTCCCTTCATTAAACACCATGCACATTTTCTTCTGAAGTGCTTTATGGTTATAGTCATCTTCTATAATTTAAAGTTGGCAGTTGCTTGCTTTGGCAATAACTAACTGTTTTCTGGGAACTCTAAAGCATTTTATATTGCATTATTTGGCCAACAAAAATATTACACGTATTTTATAGGTCTTATTGCATGTCATTTGCATTCTATTAGAACGTGTTTTCTTTGACTTTAATGTTGAGTCAGTGTAGCTTTCATATACTAAGCATTATATTTCCATATTGGTATTAAGAGAAATATTTAGGAAAATTTTAACTTTAAGCTAAATCTTCTATGGAAAGGATTTCTGGTTCTTCTTCAGGTACAAGATAGGTCTGTTGTAGTTGAGTAGTTATGTGACTAGTTTGGGTCAATGAAATTGAGCAGAGATTACATGGGAGTCTTCAGGGCTGGTACATTTGATTGTCATTGACTCTCTTAAACACTTGTATTTCCACTGGGTTCAATTCCCCCATTCACTCCCCCGACAAACAAACAAACTAACAAACTTATTCCCATTGTTTTAGCAACTGATAGTACTAGTACTCTGGGTGGGGTTCTCTGTGCTCCTGTGTCCTGTGAGGAAGACCTGGCACAGAGCCTGCAGACAAGCTGCAGCAGACATGTAGAATGAGTGAGAAATAGCCCGTTGTTTAAAGCTCCGAGATCTTGGGGTAATGTCACTGCAGTGTAACTTAGATGATTCTTAGTGCTACAACCTCCTGTGAGGAAAGTCTTATTTGAAGCCTCTTGGAATTTCTTAAGACTGTGGAACTGCAAAAGAGTCCACCTTTTTTTTTTTTTTTTTTTTTAGGAGAAAGAGAAAAGGAAAACATTCTGCTTGATGGAGATGGGTTTGGAGGGTGTTAAATTTTTGGATCACTGTTCAGAGACTCCTAGAGCAACCTGCAACTTCTAGTCTTTAGGATTTTTGATGTTTTTTTTGTTTAAAACGTCACAAATGATACTTTAACACAGTGAGTAAGGACAGATTTTCTACGTCTGGACAGTTGTCTAATTCCAAACTTCCATGTTCACTGTGCCCTACCCTGCAACATACTATCACCAAGAAAGTCAAATAAAACCCATGTTACCCATGCCTTCCGCAGTGCTGAGTCAGCGATGCCTTAATCTTCACAGTGCTTGTAAATAGATAAACAGCACCAAGTTCCATAGGGCTCTGGCTGCAGCCGTCCTGAAGCTTGGAGTAGGAAAAGGAGTCTTGAGAGACACCATGAAAAAAACACAGAAAGAGAAGGATCCAAAAAGCACAGACAAAAAACACCCCCGAAAGAGAAAGTGTCAACAGTATGAACCAAAGTACTGAACTGTCCCCGGGGACTTGTTTAGTTGACAGCTTCAGCTAAGGCAGAGGGCTTGAAAGTGGAGAGGACCCAAAGTGACAGCCCAAGACTTGAGGAAGTGCTGCTTGTAGCTGGGGAGTGAGTGGGCACCTTGCAGATGTGGTCAGGAAAGGGAAAGGAGAAAAAGAAAAAATTACAGATCTTGTAGAAACAGGAAGAATCATGCACCAGTTCACACCAAGGAAGCCTCACTAGCCTTTTTTAAGGATGACCCTTTTATGCTTAGAACCCTGTACACTAAATGTTAGAAATAGAAAAATAATACAAAACTACTATAAAAAGGAAACAAATGAAAATCAAAATATAGTCTCCCAAATCCAGTCATTATGCAGAAGAAAAACAGGAACACACACTGGAAACTGAATAAATACCCACAGACAAGCATTAGGAGATACATGTGTTTGTGTTTGTATGCGTGCATGCGTGTGTGTGTGTGTTTTAGAAGGGAATATGAGTCAGATTTTAAAAACTAAGAAATGGGTGGGAGGAGAATTGTATTCTGAAAAAGAGATGGAAAAGTAGAGTTATATCAGAAATGATGACTATATTTATAAAACCCCCAAGGAAGGATAGATAAGAATAGATCCAAACAAAAATGTTATGAGGGCATTGAAGGAAAGCAGTGTAAACATTTTTTTAAAAATTAGGTACAGAATGAAAAAAATTATTTTTCAGAGAAAAAGCGTTTGAAGTGGAGAAAGGCAAAGCAGATGTAACATTTGTATAGCAAAAATTAAAGAGTAAAAATAAACTATATAGGAAATATAATTACAAGAATAAAGAAGACTTGAGTCTACACATTGAAATGGTCTGTTGAGTACTGGGGAAAATCAGTGGTGGTAAGGAGGCCAGGATGCACCTGTAATGCCAGCAACTCTGGAGGTGAGGTTGGATTCCAAGTTCAAGGTCAGCAATTTAGTGAGACCCTCAGAAACATAGTCAGACCTTGTCTCAAAATAAAAAATGAAAAGGACTGAGAATGTAACTTAGTGGTAAAGAACCCCTGAGTTCAATCCTCAGTACCAAAAAAAAGAAAAAGGTGATAATATAGTGATAACTCTGAGACATATCCGAGTAATAACCATTATTAGTACTACTTTCGTATTAGTAATATTATTAAACCAAAGATTTTAAAAATCCTTGGAGCTTCAGGCAAAAAGATGTAAACAGATTGTCTACGGCAAGACAATTGGTTGCCTTAGATTTCCCCAAAGCAACACTGGAGCAACATTTTGTTTTTTTAAAAGAAACTTTAGGATAGAAAGTACAAACCAAGGATTATATGTAGCCAATGGCCTTGAGGATTACACCATAGGAAAAATTTTGAGCATACAAGCACTCAGAGACTACACAGGTAGTCTTCCTGAGGAGTCTGCCAGACAGTGAGTTTCATCCAGATGCCTGGGGGAAAGGACCGCTGGGGAGCACTTGATCACATTTGTTTCTAGAGCTTAGACTAAAGCGAGGATGAGATCCATAGAAGACCATATGTAAACCTTAAATTACATTGGATATATGAATATTTGTAATTCATCTTGCATTAGTATGCATACAGCCTAAGGCTGAGTACACGCTTGTTCCCAGTTTCAATTTCAGTTTTACTTGAGGTCACAGCAAAAATCTTGTTCCATGAGATATGCCACACAGAAGCAGAACTCAGAAACCATGCAAACCCCCAAGACATTTTCAAATTCAGGCATTTATTTCCAATGTAGAAAAGTAGTTGGAAAGCATTTAAGCCTGATTCCTCGACTGCTTACCCCTTTTTTCTGCTTTAACTGCTACCAAGTGTCCTTCCTTTAGTTGCTCTAGTTGGGAAGAAACAGGGAGATAGACAGATTGATGGCAAGTGGCTTGGTGATGGATGACAGGGTTGGCTTTTACACTAGCTGGAAACATGGACATCATTGACATCCTTCACAGTGCATTGGTGTGATGTTATAGTATTTGGGCCTCATCATTGATGAAGGTCATTCTTGTACTCCTCATGCTCTTATTTGTTCTAGGTGAGTTGTCCATATGCTTACTGGTTAAACCAGTAAACAAGTGTAAGGTCAAATAATTTTATATCCAAATATTTTTTTTTGCATGAGGAAATTGTAAGACAATGGTGTAACCAATGAATGAGGCAGTATTTTGTGCAGATACAGCAGAAGTCCATGTGCAGCATAAGTGTGTGTATAGCAGCTTAAATAAAGATAAAAAAGCTCAAATATACACAAATACATGACCTAAATACACCTTTCCCAGTTCTGTTCATGAAAGAGCCTCAAAGGCAAGATACCCCAGTAGCCATGAGTTACTCGGTAGCCAGGTCTTGGTTTCTAATATCATTTTCCAACAAAAAGAATGAAGCATACTTGTAAGAAGAATAAAGCATGTGTTCAAGAAAACAGAAAGAAAAGAAAAGAAAGGGGGCATTTCAGGATATAGAAACCAGCTTGAAACTGCTTTCACTGACCAAATGTGGGGAAATTTGTATATCAAAATAATTAAGCATATCAATCAATTTTAAACTGTTGAAAAAACAATAATCCATGAGTAGTACAATAGATAAGTGGGGATAGGGAGACTTCTCCAAGCACGGTGCTGACTAATAAACTTGCAAAAAATTACTCTTTGTAATAACCATTATAGTAAAGATTGGTTCAGGTAAGGATCATTAATGGAAGCTAAATTTTAATGGGAGATTTTGGTGAGGAATGAGGTATTTTAATGGCCCTGTAGTGTCTCCCCACAGGTTGCTTATTGCAAGGGGAATATTAGTACCTCTGCTGTGGAGAACCGTACAGCACCAGGACTGGGTGATCGAGACTAGCAGGATCCGTGAGGGACAGACTGAAATCTATGCTGCTGGCTGTGATACCAGGAGAAGCACATGTCACTTAAGTCCTGGCCATGTACAACCTGAATCATGAGGAAATGTAAAACAGAGGATTTTATTTGAACAAACAGAAACAATGACTTCTATTCTTAAAAAATGTCAGTTTTAAAAGACAAAAATTGAGAAACTCTTCCAGATGAAATGAGACTAGAGACATGACAGAATAAATGCAATATGTTTTGTTCTCAAGGAAAAAGTGCTCTTGGCTGTCCAGATGGTTCCTTCCTTGCAATGGTTTGACTTTGATTTCTGACTTTAGATTGATGTGAAAGTGAAATGGAACTGTACTTTGAATTTTGAGTTTTAATCTTTTCCTGGGCTAGTGATGGGCAGGCCAATCCTCTTTATTGATGCTGAGCAGCAGCCAAGAGCCACAGCTTCTAGTCAGCCCCTGTGACCACGGGGGGACACCATCAGCCCTGCGGTGTGCTGTGTTGCAAAGCGTGGATATTCAGAAGGTATATGTTTATTGACTGATTGATTGAGATGGAGTCTTGATATGTTGTCCAGGCTGGCTGTGAACTCTTGGGCTCAATGATCCCCCTGCCTCCGTGTCCGGAGTAGCTGGAATTACAGACATGTGCCACTGTATCTGGTTTCATTTTTCTAATTTCATTTTTATGTGCTCATTTCTAGTCTTTCTCATTGTATATGTATCCTAGTTGTTAGGTGGGGCTTGCCTTATAATCTAGACTAAACGGACTCAAATCCCATGGCGCCTTGGCCTGTATAAGTCCAAAGGTCACTCCTCACTGACTGTCGAGAGTTCCTTTAACTACTAGGAGGACAGGCCCTCTCAGAACCCTTGCAGTGACTCGGCCACCATCTCATTTCTGCACTCACCTATCCAGATACCTCCCAGGTCCTTGACTGACTTCTGTGAAAGACAAAAGTAAAAATGGAACACATTGAGAAAGCATTCTAAACTTCAGTGAAGACTCCAGAAAAGCAGGGTGGTACACAGGGCAGCAGCAACCATGTAGGAGGCCCTAGGTTTGATCCCCTTCGTTGCAAAAGGTAAAAAGGAGCATAATCTATCTCTCTGTTGTCCAGCCAAGGGGGATGGGGATCTTTATCTCACCTCTCCCCTGGCCTCACATCATTTTTCTGGATCCTTTTCTCTCCCCTTCCCTAATAGAATTAAAGCCATCAAATCTATCTTCATTTCCCTCTACTGCTTCCGACCTCTTGGTTCAAGCTCACCTCCACACTCACAGGGACCCCAACCTTAAGAGAGCTTGAGATTGAGGCACTGCCCCTGGTAGTTCCTGCCATTCAAGGAATTCTGGCATCCTTGACTGTGATAATGTTTTGTGTTGTCATCATATTCTACAGGTGACTGCACAGTCTGCTAATTGAAAAACATCCTATATATTTACCTGCATCTGATATTGTGCCAAGCAGTAGCAGGATTGATCCTAAACACCTCAGGATCCAGGGAAGGCACTCAGGAAGTGACCAAGTCCAAGGTACGAGCACTACTAAGAGGTCGGAGGTCAACAGAGTACTGAAGGGGAAGCATACGAAAGAGAAGTTGGCACATCTGGGAACGTACACTGAGCGTGAACCCGCAGATCAAGGGTGGCATGGCAGGACATCGGGCAGGAAGCATCTCAGCCAGGAATTTGTGCTTGACTTGAAAGAGTATGCACTGGGGAGCCCGTGAAAGATTTTAAGCAGAGCATTAAGGTGTTCAGTTCTGTACTTTAGAAAGACCCACAGCTTCAGTGTAGAACGTAAACCAGGAAAGAATTGAGATGATAGACAGCAGAGTCTTCACAGGTGGATATGACAGTTAAGGCCAGAAATGGTAACAGCCATACAGGGTCCTGAAAGTAGGGAAAGAGGAAAAAGTAAATTCTTAAATGTGTTATTCAGTAAGAACAAAGAGAAACATTAGATGTTATTATTCTCAGTAACTGCAGTGTAATCATTAAAGTTCTCAATGAAAATCAATAAGTAGCAAAGAGATCATAAAGCACTAGGGATAAAAGGCAAGTTAAGATCGACTTTCAAAATGTGGTACAAGAAATGTATTTGTCAAAATTAACAGAACTGTATCCAACAAAGAGTGAATTTTACTACATATAAACTATACCTCCATAGAAACACAGTAGAGCTATATAAAAACCTGAAGGTATTTTTAAAACATGGATATTATAAAGAATAAATTTCAGGGTCAACAAGAATTTTCTTAATGTTTAATTATTATTTAATATATTTAATACATGTATTTGACGTAACTTGTCAAAGCTAATGCTTATTCGAAAAACTCATATTTTTAATATCAAAATGAAACCAAGACTAGTTTTCTTTTTTTAAATATTTTTTTAGTTGTAGTTGTCAATGGATCTTTATTTTATTTATTTATATGTGGTGCTGAGAATCAAACTCAGTGCCTCACACATGCTAGGTAAGCACTGTACCACTGAGACACAACCCCAGACCCCAAGGCTATTTTTCTAATATACACATGTAAAAATGATGCACCATACACATAATCTAGAAAACAACTTGTTCTTTATTTTTATAAAAACATTATTTATTAATGCATTATTCTCAAATGTTGCAAATTTTTATGGTTTTGGTTTAATAGCATGTAATTTGATAACATCACTGTTTTACATGCAGCTGTGTTTGTGTGTGTGTGTGTGTGTGTGTTTGTAGATTTGGTAAATATAAATGTTATGAAATTTAAAAAATATGAGAAATATGCACAGGGTTTCCAAGTGAAAATGGCCAGTGGACAATAAGCAATCTTATAGCCAAATTATTTGAAAGTTTACAGTCATTATAAACCATGCAACTTAATTTAAGAGAACAATCCATGGTCCACATAGCTCATTTCTTGGCCATGTCAGATGACTGGACTTAATATTCACAAAAATGGGAAGAAAGAATATTTTAGGGAACAAAATAGCAAATCAAAAGGGCAGTGTAAGATTTTTAAAAGACTTATTTTTAAATAAGATTCTTTAGTGCGCTTAAAAATCACTAACTGTGTAACACATAAGGGCGGTCATGCCTCAGGCCTGGATGGAGAGGGGCACAGACCCACCTGCTTGCTCCCTCGCATCCTTCGTACCTCCCCTTCATTTGCAGTGGACGTCATACTTTAGTCTTTTGGCAGGGAAAATTAGATAATTGGGGAAGGATCAAGAAGGAAACCATTACAGCAGGCATACATGCTCGTTTCCATACTGCTACGGATCCTATTTTTATGTTTGTTTGTATATTTTGAATTACACTTTCCATGTAAGATATGAAGTACTTTTAAATTGAATCATCCAAGGTAATGTTTTCAAGGATCAGATTTCAGTTCGATGTAAGAAAATATAGCAGCTCTTTGTTCCTTCTAAGTTAGAGCCCACTTTCCACTGCAGTTCTGTTGTGAGAAAGTACTTTGTCAACACCCTTCCCTTTTTCTGTTATCCAGACTACATGCTGCTAATAGTGCCAGTTTGATTTCTGTTGGCACTTAAATGTAGCAGCCTTGAATCGCATATCAGTTTGTAATAATTTGTGCTTACAGCTCCAACTTTTCATAGGGCTACTGCCAATTCATTTTTCAAGAATAATTTTGCTTTTAAAAAATGTTAATTTTAACTCACAGTGAGTTATATAATCTAATGCTGTACAAACTGGGGACCAGAGAAACTCGATCCGTCCTGTCTTGTTCTGTCCTTCCTCTCCTGTGTCAGCTTAGCTGTTCTCTCAGCCATACTGTGCTCTGGCCCATTTCTGTGACCTAGAAGACAAAAGCCAAGGAGTGCTGTGGAGGGCGCAGAAGCCGTGTCCCCCGTCCCCACTTTGCAGGCCTGTGAATCTGTGCCTCAACACCAGTGCATCAGTGCTGCTGATTTTATGACAGCACAATTATGTCACCATATAAAAAGCCACAGATCTTTTATGCCTCTAAACATAATCACAGTGCACACTGGCCAGTTAGCTTTTTCCTTAATTTTTTTTGCCAATTAGTTTTTAAAATTCTATCTTAAAATGATTTAAAAATTCAAAATGACAAAAATAATAGACAACTTGTATTCACATGCCTTTTGATTAATTTATAATCTGAAGAACCCTTTGTTCATAATCCCTAATTTTTAACCTTCTCTCCATTTATTTCTCCTCTTATTCATGTGCTGGTACATACACACACACACATCTACACACGCATATAGTACTGTTTTACTTACTTTTCTGAATCTAGGGTGCCCAAGTATTTGGTCAACATTATTCTGGGTGTTTCTGTGCGTCTTTTTGGATGAGATTAATATTTAAATTGGTCAACCTAAAATGAAGCACATTTCCCTCCATAAAGTGAGGCATGCGTACCTGCACTTGATACCGTGGAGTGGAAGCAGGATGTATGAGATCGGGTCAAGCAGGCCTTGGGGGCAGAGTTCCGTGAAGTGGTCCAGACGCCCCTTCCTCACTCCTGCTCACTGCCTTCTCCCTCCAGCCTGCACGGAAGTGCCTTATGAGCAGTTGACAGAGGAGGAGGACACTAGGGCCTAGTTTACAGTGGTTCTGCGTGGTATGCAGGCGCCATGTGCAAGGAACACCTGCAGCATTACAGCCCTCTCTGGAGACCCCTGAAGGGTGGTGGAGGGAAGTCTTCCAGGGGGCAGGACTTGGATATTGCACTTGGTTGTTCACTTTGCTTGGACGGAGAAATGACCACCTTGAGGTTTTATGCTGAGTTATGAAATACAGCCAAGAGTTTGGTTGGATGGTCAGGGACTTGGAAGGAACACAATTGGGATTTGGAAAACTGAGAAAAAAAAATATGTGGAAATGGGCAAAAACCAGGAAGATATTTTTGTCCCATGTCATTGCTTACAGAAGGGTGACCTTGACAGAGAAGGATATTGAAAATCAAGTGGATAGGATAACTTGTTTGTGGACAACAGTCAGCCTCCGTCCCTAGTCACCCTTCTCTTGGCTCAATGGGGTCACAAACAAAATGGCCAAGGATAGAGTCATATCAGTTCAGGAGCATGAATTTCTACTCATCAAGGCCAGCCTGGCTATAGCCTGTGTCACGCGCCCGATCTGAGTCCTGAGATGGCACCCATGCCTTGAGTGATGAACAGCTACCTACTGCCAGTTTGTATGTGGGACTGCGTACGTTGTGGAAGGGACACGGTAAGAGAGACTCTGATATAGGTTTGCCTTCTGTTGGGCTGCCAGGTGTGGCCTCACCAGATGCCTCATCCATTGTCAGCATATTCCACACATCGCCCATGGTCAGTGAACTCGCCTCAGAGCAACTTAAGTATGATAGTGGGCCTGTTCCATGGAAATTGCTGGACTTAACATGCTTTCTGCCATCTTGAAGCTGTTGTCTTGATAGAATACTGGAATAGTCTTTTGAAAACTCAGTTATAGCACCATTGAGGTGACAGTCCCTTCCAGGGATGCATGCAGTGGGGTTCTCCAGAAGGTGGCATGTGTTCTGAATCAGCATCCAATTAATGACACTGTCGCAAGTCCTGGAATCAAGCGGTGGAAGTTAGAGTGGTACTACTCACTGTTACCCCAATGTCCCGTTTGCTTCCTGTTCCCACAGCTTTATCTCTGCTGACTTAGCATAGTTGCAAAGGCAGGAAAGCTTTCACCAGGAGAAAGAACAGTGACCCCATTCAACTGGCAGCTAAAGCTGCCACCTGGCCACTTTGCCTCTGAATCCACAGGCAGAGTAGGGAGCTATGGCGCTAGTTGGGGCGACTGACCTTGTCTTCCAAGAGAATGAGTAGTAGCAGTACCCCCACCACTGCTCATGGAGTTGGAGCACAGTGAGGGCAGGAAGTCTTGTTGGAGTGCTCGCGTTTCCCTGAGCACTACTGTAACCTGTGACTAAAGTCAGTGGAGGACCGCAGCTCCCCAGTTCAGGCCAGACCCTCATGGCCCAGACGTTTTAAGAGCAAAGGTCTGAGTCGCCCCACCAGCAGGTGCCAGCTGAAGGCAAAAGGCGTAAGAGTGGGGCAGTGGAAGAAAGTTGTTTGTTTATAAATACCAGCCTGGATCATGTAACCGTTACAGAAATGAGTATCATGGATATTTCCTTATTTCTTTATGAATGTATTTGTGTGTATATTAATAAGTAGTAAACAATGTTTTTGTTCTCTATTCTCTTTATTTCCTTATCATGTACCGTTAGGTGTATAGAGTTTGTGTCATGGTATTTAAGTTACCAGATATCAAGGAGAAGAGTGATCATCATCCAAGGACTTTGCCTCCTCCTCTGGAGAAAGATTCTTGCATTTTACACAGGAGAGTCAGATCATATTAGGAAGAATCATGGCCTCATTTTGTCTTCATTTGGAGATTATATATCATTTAAAGGAGATATGTATAGTTGACAAGGGATGGACTTGTGATGGTTAATTTTGTGTGTCAGCTTGGCTGAACCAATGGAGTGCTCAGATATTTGGTCAAACAAACATTTTGGATGTTTCTGTAAGGTTGTTTTGGGGTGAGATTAACATTTAAATTGGTAGATGTCAAGTAAGGTCGATTGCCCTCCATCATGTGGGTGGGCCTTATGTAATCAGTTGAAGGCCTGAAGAGAACAAAAAACTGTCTACACCCAAGTAAGAAAGAATTCTCCAGCACTGCCTTCATTTGCAACATTAGCTCTGCCTGGTTGTGCAGCTGTCTGTATTTGCTACTTTGCTATTTTGTCTGTCCTCAGACTTGAACAGAACTTTCTTAGGTCTCTAGTTTGCCAGCCTTCAGCCTGGGAGCACGAGCCACCAAGCTCCTTCAGCCTGCCAGCTCATTTGCAGTGTTGGACCATCGTCTCCACGATCACATGAGCCAGTTTCTTATAAGTTTTTTGTTTTTTTTTTAAAGAGATGCATCTGTGTGTGTGTGTGTGTGTGTGTGTGTGTGTGAGAGAGAGAGAGAGAGAGAGAGAGAGAGAGAGAGAGAGAGAGAGAGGTGGGGGGAGGTCCTGTTTCTGTTTCTGTTTCTCTGGAGAACCTCCTACAGAGGCTCTTCAACTCACTATGGGGTGCCGTCCTGCAGACCCATCTTGAGGTTGAAAGCAGTGTGTGTTTGAAAGTGCGCTCGGAGCACCTGCCCTACTGAACTCCACAGCTCGGCAGCACAGCACGCGCCAGAGGTCTTTTCCTCACGGTTGCCGGCTGACCGGGAGCTGGGGCTGGCTGCCCTGCCCTGAGGCTGGAGGCCGTATCACGCCATGCGTGGCCAGCCTGGGGAAAGGTCTGAACTCGAGATCTGAAGAACCTTTCTACGATCATCCCTTGGGACCACCAGAAAGTCGGAACAGTCCGTCAGACCACTGAAGCTGGCGCATCTGTAGCGTGCTCTCTTCATACCGGGATTGGAAGTCAGAGACCAATACTGAGATTGCTTTAATACCCAGGCTGTAGAAAGGGGAAGGCGAAACTGGTTATTGAGGAATGGGGAATAAAGGACCCTGGCCGAAACTCCTTTCTTGACCAGAAACAGGAACTTTTAATTCACATGTTAGGCTTCGTTTCCCTTTTTTCTTTTTGGATTTTTGTTTCTTGTTTATTGATGAATTGATATTACAAAGAGAAAAGAAGTTTAAGTATCTGAACATTGAACAGGGTTTTGAATGGATAAAGTTTAAATTTTAGAAATTGACAGTGTTTTGTGAACCACAGTAAGTCATGGCTTACTTATTTCAGTTTAACTGCGATAAATTTCTAGATTTACTGTTGCATCCACAACTAAATCTCACAGTTACTGTTTATAATTGTTTTCCCTTTTTCAAAATTAAAAACATCAGAAAGTCATTGACATAGTCACAGTGTACTTACTGCAGTGTCATTGCAAATAGGGTTCCTTCAGTGTTGGGTCATGGTGCTGCTTGTGTTTTCTCTTCATGCCCTGATTTTATGCATAAAGCTGTCTTTATAATCAAAAGACAGAACGACCCAAGTGCTCCAAGGAATGAGAAAAAACGGAGGTGGCTGACCATCCCGACAGCTGAAGAGTTACGACCGAGAGCGTGGCAGATGCGCCTTCTCCCACACAGGGGTGCTCCTTCCGGGGACCCGATGTTTCAGTTGACTGGTCAGGTTGTCCCTGGACAGTGCGAGGACCACATTGCCACTTGGGCATGGTTTGCCGTCGTCGTTGTTGTTTTAGTTTTACCTTTTTTCCAGTCTGTTCTGTCCATTCTTCAGGCATTTCAATTCCTCTGATTAAGACCCTCAGGTGCTTCTGCTCAGCGTACAGGGATTTCCTCCCTGAAGATGAGTCTGTATAGGGCTGACCTCGTCCTCGGGGCCTGTCTCAGCCTCACCAGCTGCCGAAGCTTCTCCTGCCGCAGTGGGCTGTTCTGCACGCAGTACTTCCGTAGGCCCCGGTTCTGTCCACTAGGAAGGCTGTTGGTTCTGTTGACTCCTTTGCATATGCGTATCCGTCTCCACCTCCGATTCTCCTCTTGACCCCTTTCTGCCCTGGATGCCATCATTCATCGCTGCCCGGAGGACCTGCTCCCTGTGGCCCTCTGCCCACGGGCCTCCTTTCCCATCTGCTTTCTAAGTCGGAAAAAAAAGTTTCACGAGGTTCGCCTCTGTTGCTCTTTCCGGGCGCATTCCCCCTCTCTCCTTCAGGGTGGAGTTTTCCTCCCGTCCTCATCCTGGCCTGCCTGTGTAGACCGAGGCTCTCGCTTTTGATGGGCTTCTAGGTTGGGGTTTGAATTTATTGTGGGCAGTCGGATGCCCATAATATCCTGGCATTGATACGAAGGGGTTTCAGATGATCTGTGGAAAGGCTGCATGTGATTTGGGTTGCAGCCACTGAAGAGTTCGATGAGCTCCATGAGGTTATATTTTCATGGAAAATCCAAATTTTTTCAGCTATTTTGTTGTTCTGGTCTGGGGACAGTTTTTCTTGCTCCCTGGATCATGGCCATGAATACCTGGGTCCCACCAATGCTATTTGACTTCAGAATCTAACAGGGCTGGGTCTTTTCTGTGGTCATTATCCTATTTGACAGTCATACCATGTACGTTTAATGATAAGTCATCATAGAAATAACTCATTTTTTTTCTGTTTTGACTATTTGTTTTATTTTTTAAAATGGCCCTCCACCTTTTAAACTTTAAAAATATAGATTATGCTCTGAATCTGGCTTTTGCTCTTATCCTTCCAGTATTAACGGTTCTTTAAAGAAAATCACTGTTGACCAGACTGCCTTGGGACGGCTCCGTCTCCAGCCTTGCGTCTTCCTGTTGCCCTTCACTCCATCGGGGCTGCTGTGTTTTAGTGGCAAGCTCTTAGCCTGAGCTTAGCGTGCAGGTGGTTTTCTGATGACTGTCTGACTGTTTTCTCCTTGCTTTGGTACTGCCGCGTGTGATCAGGGCTCGTTTCTCTTGCGTAGCCCCCTGAAGGGGCTCTGGAAGCCGCAGCCATTGCCCCCTCCTAATGCCGTGGTAGCGTCTCTGCAGAACTTCAGTTCCGCATCGAGAGCTGCCTGCACGGCCTCCTTCTGGGACTGTGTGCCTTCCCCTTTAGACTTCCTGTTCTGACTGCAGCCTGGTCGTTCACGGTACCTGCAGTTCTTGCACTTTTTGCCCGTTTGGTCTACCACGACAAAATACCTCAGGCTGGCTAACTTACAAACCACGGAATTCAGTTCTCACAGTCCTGGAGGCCGGGAAGTCCGGGATCGAGGCACCAGCAGCCTCGGTGTCTGGTTCGTAGCCCGCCCCTCCTAGCTGTGTCCTCACCTCGCCGAAGGCCTGGAGGCTCCCACAGGCCCTCCCTTCCTCCCTTCCCTGGGAATTGGATCAGGGCACCCAGCCTTGAGCTGTTTCCCTAGCACTTTTTATTTTTATTTTGAGACAGGGTCTCAGTTGCTAAGGTTGACCTCAAACTTGCAGTCCTCCTGCCTCACAGGAGTAGCTGGGATTTCAGGTGTGTGCCATTGTGTCCAGCCCTTAAACTCTCATAAGCCACCGATTCCATTAATGAGAGCTCCGCCCTCAGAGCCTCCTCACCTGCCTAAGGCCCCACCATTTTTTAAACTCTTTTTTGATACACATAACAGTAGAGTGTATGTTGACCTATTAAACATACATGGAGTATAGCTTACTCTAATTAGGATCCCATTCTTGTGGTTGTTCATGATGTGGTGTTTCACTGGTCATGTGTTCACATATGAACATAGGAAAGTGATGTTCAGTGCATTCTATTGTCTTTCCTATTCCCATTCACCCTGCCTTCCCTTCATCTAATCTACTGAACTTCTGTTCTTCACCTCTCCCTTATTATGTATTAGCATCTACATATCAGAGAACATTCAACCGTTGGTTTTTTGGGATGGGCTTATTTCACTTAGCATAATAGTCCCTAGTTCCATCCATTTATGAGCAAAGTCCATAATTTCATTCTTCTTTATGACTGAATAATATTCCATTGTGTATTTATGCCACATTTTCTTATCCATTCATCTGTTGAAGGGCACCTAGGTTGGTTCCATAGTTTAGCTATTGTGAATTGGGCTGTTGTAAACACTGATGTGGCCATGTCACTATAGGATGCCGAGTTTAAGTCTTTTGGGTATATGCTGAGGAGTGGGATAACTGGGTCAAATGCTAGTTCCATTTCAAGTTTTCTAAGGAATCTCCATACTGCTTTCCAGAGTGTTTGCATCAATTTTCATTCCCACCAGCAATGTATGAGTGAACCTTTTTCCCCACATCCTTGCCAACATTGATTGTTACTTGTATTCTTGATAATTGCCATTCTGACTGGAGTGACATAAAATCTCATTGTAGTTTAATTTGCATTTCTCTAATTGCTAGGGATGTTGAGCATTTTTTCATATATTATTTGACCATTTGTATTTCTTCTGTGAAGTGTCTGTTTAGTTCCTTTGTCCATTTATTGATTGGTTATTTATTTTTTTGGTGATTTTTAAAATATTTTTTATATATCCTGGGGATTAATATTCTATTTGAAATGCAGGTGGCAAATATATTCTCCCATTCTGTAGGCTCTTTCTTCACATTCTTGATTGTTTCCTTTGCTGTAAAGAAGATTTTTAGTTTGATACCATTCCATTTATTGATACTTGATTGCACTTTAGGAGACTTGTTGAGGAAGATGGTTCTTAAGCTGACATGATAGAGATTTGGGCCTACATTTTCTTCTAATAGGCACAGGGTCTCTGGTCTAATGCCCAGGTCCTTGATCCACTTTGAGTTGAGTTTTGTGCAGGGTGAGATATGGGTCTAATTTCATTCTACTACATATGGATTTTGAGTTTTCCCAGCACCATTTGTTGAAAAGGCTATCTTTATTCCAATGTATGTTTCTGGCACCTTTGTCTAGTATGAGAGAACTGTGGGTTTGCCTGTGTCTTCTGTTCTGTTCCATTGGTCTTCTTGTCTGTTTTGGTGCCAGTACCATGCCATTTTTGTTACTGTAGCTCTGTAGTATAATTTAAGGTCTGGTATTTTGATGTCGCCTGCTTCACTTTTCTTGCTAAGGATTCCTTTGTCTATTCCAGGCCTCTTATTTTTCCAAATGAATTTCATGACTGCCTTTTCTATTTCTATGAAGAACACCAATGGACTTTTCATAGGAATTGCATTAAATTTGTATAGTGCTTTTGGTGTCATGGCCATTTTGAGAATATTAATTCTGCCTATCCAAGAATGCAGGAGAGCTTTCCATCTTCTAAGGTCTTCTTCAGTTTCTTTTTTAGTTCTGTAGTTTTCAGGGTGAATAGAGGAAAAATGGGTCAGGATTTCAAAATTCATCTTTGAAAGCAGATTCCTGTTCACTTTTTGTGGTCTCAGCACCCAAGACAGTCATTTAATTCATTTTTTTTTTAAGTGACCACTGCTGTGATTCTTCAGTTCATTCATTCCTCTTCAGTCTAGTGCTCCTCAGACCAGACCCTCGCAGCACACGTTTAGTTTATTGCAATGACCTCATCGTCTTTTAGCATCAGTTTTCCTTTTCCTCTATCCTCCTAGCACACTATTGCCAGAATAATTTTTCTAAAAAATTACTTTCATCACATCAAGAGAAATTATTCCTTACAGATTCAGTTAAAATTAGTGAGTCTGGCATTCCAGGTTTTGAATCAGCTAGTTCCATGTGTCTTTTTTATGTTATGTTTTTATGTTTTCCCACGTTACATCATATAGTGAATTAGAACAGTCCTCTTATTATTTTCTACTAAGAAAATAGCTATTTCCACCCATCCCTTTGCTGCAGCCAGTCTTCAGGCCTAGCATTCCCTGGCCATCCTCGTCTTCTTGCCTGTATAAATCCTTTACTTCTAGCAAAGACCTAGCACCTAACCTCGGGCCCAGCCCTGGTCGGCATTCGTGGCTGTTTGTTAAAGGAGTGAATGAGGATGTATATTCCCAATGAACTTCTTTGACCAGCTTCAGGCGATGATGATATTCATGGCCACAGGCTCCATGAGCCTATTTATTAAATTATATTTCAAACATAGTCAAGTTTAATAAAAGATTAATTTATTAAATACAATCTTGTGTAGAAGTACCTTAATCATCTTCTAAGAAGCAAATTTGAAATGGCTTAAAGCATCATTCTCTTTATTCTTCTTCAATTATAAAAGTGCTTTTAAATTAATCCTTTTCTTAGCTTTAACATAAGTGAATCATTGGATCTAATCAAATGATTTCAGCACATGGCCTGTGCAATTACATTTGTGCAGCTTAGCAGAAACCATGGCAACAGAATTGAAAAAATGTGTTTTCACTGATTGTTTTCCTCTGTAAGAGTGGGAAGTTCCAAGTTAAACATTTCACAACTTAAAAAAAATCATAGATAATATGCATTACAGATTACACTTGGTAATATAATTATCTGGAAAGCTGGATTAAGAAGTCATTTATCAATCATAGGTTTACTGCTAAAATATGCCAAGAAGCATATATCAAAGGCTAACAATAAGTTCTCATTGAATGTTGGCATTATGGGGGATTTTCAAGGGCTGCTTCAGGCCTGTCTATATTATCTTTTTGTTAAAGTTAAACCTGGATTATTTTATAATAAAAAAAGAAAAAACAAACTGGGGCTGAGCTGGGGCTGAGTGGAGAGCACTTGTCTCGCACGTGTGAGGCACTGGGTTCGATCCTCAGCACCACATAAAAATAAATGAATAAATAAAGATATTATGTCAATCTACAACTAAAAAAATTTAAAAACAGTAACAAAGTTATTTAAACCTGGTAAAAATACCAATTATCCTTTTAGCTTAAATTTGCTGTTTTTAAAGTTAGACTAATTAGTACCTCACACCCATCGGGATGGCTACCTTCAAAAAAAAAAAGAAAATAGAGAATAGCAGGTATTGGCAAGGACGTAAAAAACACATCTATGAGGAACAGTATGGAAGTTCTTCAGAAAATTAAAACTATAATGACCATTTGGTCCAACAATTCCACTTCCCCTAAGATTTCAATGACCTTAAGAATTGAGGTATTTGTACACACACGTACATAACAGCATTATTCATAATGTTGAAGCGTGGACGCAACCCAGGTGTCCCTTGACAAATGACTGGGTTAGCCTGCCCCCAAACTGCAGATTCCTCTTCAGTGAGAACCTCACCTTGGTCAAAATCATGGAGACCCCAAGGGAATTGGTTGCCAGGGATTGGAAGCAGGGGAAACGGGAAACTGTTCAGTGGCTAGAGTTTTAGTTTTACATGACGAGTTGCAGAGACGGTTGGTGGGGAGGGTTGCACGTTGAGTGCAGTTAGTGACACTGATACAGTTCAAACGGTTCGTATATTCAATTTTTTTGTACATCTTACTACAGTAAAAATTGAAAAATTAGTCAAATTTTGTTACTGGGCATGTAGACAGATTATTATTTATTAAATACAGGAGGGGTTGAAGTTCAATCCTTGTGTAAGGAACCAATTATTTTATAGCTATTTTATGATATTCTTTAAGAACTATTAGTAGTTCAAACTGTCTTTAAATGAGTCATTTTAATATTGAAATTCATTTGAGTTTTGAAATTTAAAAAAAACACAGTTGATTTCTTATGAAAGGATTAAATTCAGTTTTAAAAGTGATCACCTCACCAAGGAATATGCATTATAGGAAAATAACTCTCATCAAGTGGAAAGATTTTCAGTGGGCTGATTCCAGTGTTTTCCTTCCTTCTTTTTCTCCCCCCTCCCTCCTCTGCCTCCCCAGACAAGCACTCTACCACTGGGCCACATCCCCAGCTCCTAATATTTTAATAAGAAGAAAAATGGGTTATAATTGCTTTGTGAAAGCATGAGAACTTATTTGTATCTTTCTTTTCAGAATGATTAAACTCAATAATTCATTAATGTAAAAAAAATTATAAAAGCTTTTGACAAGAGGAGACTAAGAAGAGACAATAGAGACAGGCTTAAAGTAGACCTTGAAAAGATCTTAAGTATTGTCTTCGTCCAAGTTATTAATATTTAACAACCCATTTGGTGTGACTGTCAGAGTAGATGCCACCTGTAAACCCCTGGTGTGGTCCCACTGCCTTGTACCAGCCAACCAGCTCCAGCGTTGAGTTTTTGAAGCCTATTGCTATTCTTTATTTTTGTGTTTTTGTGTAGGGTTTCATGTGGCAGTGCTTCTGTGGGAAGGAGTCAGGCCTTTGTGTTAGGATTTAGAGGCTGAAGGTAAGGTTCATGCCATCGTGGCGTTAAGAGCCAGAAATCCAGGAATGCAGGACGCTGCTCCGCCAGTCTGCTCTCTCCGCTGAGGAGCCCAGGGGTCTGTCTGCAGGGCTGAGAGCAAGTGGAGGCAGAGCGCCACCTTGGAAGGGCTGTGCGTGCTCCCAGCCCTTCATGAAAGGTGCACTGATACAGGTGGTTTAGGCTGAGGCCTCAGTGAGGCTTCCTGGGTCCCTCCCAACCCTCTCGTCATGATCTGGGGACCAGCATGTTCAGGTATGTGGCTTAGAAGGTTAGAAGGGAGAACAAACTAGTGAGTGAACCCCAGGTGCCTTATTAGTTTGGGCTTCTCTAGCCAAAATACCCCAGACTGAGTGGCGTGAACTGCACAGCCTTTCTCACTGTTCCAGAGGCTGGGAAGTGCAAGTTGAAGGTTCTGGTAGCTACAGTCTCTGGTGAAGGCCTGCTTCCTGCTTTGTAGATGGCTGTCTTCTCAGTGTGCTCACGTGGTGGAAAGCAGAGAGAAGGAAGCATGCTCCCTCCTGTCTCACAGTTTTTATGAGGGCACCAACCCATGCTGGGACTCCACCTTCATGACCTGATTGCCTCCCACGGGCCCCATTTCCCAAATCAGCACATTAGAGATTAGGATTTCAACATGATGAACTTGAGTGGGGAGGAGACACAAAGATTAAAACCATAGCCCCAGGTCTCGAGTCAGCCCTAAACCTGCTTAGCCAACTGCTACGTGTATTGAGGGAAGAAGTGTGAGAGAATGACCTGTCTGCCCCAGGAGTCAAGCTGTGACAGAAATCTGAGGGAAAAAACCAAGTGCCTTTGCAGAGGCTGACCAACTGGGCACTCTCGAGCGGTTAGAGTAGCGCACTCTCACCTTTGGGGAAAACTGTGCGGGGGTCGAGCAGGGCAAGCCTGCAGAGGGTCAGGAGCAAAGCTCTTTTTCTCCTACAGCCACAGTGAGTTACCATCATGTCCTTTTGGCAATGAAGAAAAACAATGGCCAACCTTAATTCTCTCTTAGGAGTACAGGCCTGTTCTGGTGGCGTGGTTCCAGGTATCAGGGTCGCTCCATATCTTCTGATCAGCCTATTTTGAACTTAACTAAGGCATGTGAGTGACTCTCAGTGCAGAAAATTTTTCTGCAATTGGTGATGTTTATGTCACCTCTAGGGTGACATAAAATGTGTAAATATTTTAATACTTGTTCTAATAAATGTTAGTGTTGTTGCTGGAAAGTTTGAGCTCTTGTTCTTAGGTTAACAATTTAATTAAGAGAAATACAGTTTATTTTTAGACTTTCATGTTCAAAGGCTTTAATCATAATGACAAAATAATAGCACAGAAATGAGAACTATTTAGACACCTAGATTCACATGCTTGAATATGTGTTTTTCGTTTGCTTTTGTGTGTGTGTGTGTGCGCGCTAAAGGTGGAACCTAGGTAGGGCTTTTCACATGCTAATAAGCACAAACTCTACCACCGAGCTATATCCTGGGCCCCATTTGCTCTTACATATTTTGTCATTAACGCAGTGAAAAAATATTTACAGTTAAACACTCCTATGCCTAAATATGGTTGAGCTTCCTGTTGAGTTGCTTCCATATGTGTGGACACTTACTTTACCTAGTGGATGTAAAGTAAAAGAAAAAAAAATTATGAATATTAAGTTCAAGATCTCTGAGATGGACCTATATCCTATCACTATTTTTATTTGCTTTTATTCTTTTAAGTTAACTTGTGGAGGTAGTGAAAGAAATTACTATTATAATGTTGACTGCAAGAAGACTTTTGCTTCTTGTAATGTCAGAATAAAACCCACTACTGGAGGCTGCCTTTTGAGAAAACAAGTATAAAAACCTCCACCTAATACAAAAAGCCTCTGAAAGCATCTGAGAATATACAGGAGCAGAAGCTCTGGCGTGGAATACACGGTTGGAGGAGGAGAGGAGGGGAACCTTCAAGAAGTAGCTTTGCTTTTTCACTGATCTTCTGCCTCAGGTTAAGTACGTTGCACGCTGGGGACTGGGTGGAAAAATAGCAGTCTTTCTGGCCAGGGAAACTAGAAAACTGAAACCAGGTAACCCTAACAAGTGAAGATAGGAGAAGAATCCCAGAGGGAGAAGAGCGGGAGGAAGGTATCCTTAAATTTTGTGCAGCACATTTCTGACTAACCTTTGAACTAAACCTGAACATAGCAGATGCTGAATACCTGAGCTAAAGTTAAGAAATCTCAACTGGGATTGAAGCTGCCACCCAAGAAACAAAGTTTAAAATTCAAGTCAAGCCAAGCCAAGATACTTGTTTACTAAAAGAAAAGAAGTAACACTCATTGGAGAAAAATAGTCCAGGCATTTCACAGTAACATTTACACTATTCAGGGTACAATCCAAAATTATCCTACATGTTAATAATCATGAAAATGGAACATATCCCAAGAGGAAAGAAAATCAGATAAGGCCTATCCCAGGGTGAATGAGGTACTGGAAATAACAGATAAGAATTTTAAAGATGCTCTTACAGTATCCTTAATGAAACAAAGTGATACTCTCTCAGAAGGGAAAAAAATAGGAAAATCACACAAAACCAATGAAAAAGAACTACGTGGAAGTTGTAGAAATGGAAAACAATGCATAGAATACAAAAGTTCATTGGATGGATTCAACAGTTGAATAAAAATGCAGAGGAAGAAGCATGTGAACTTGAAGAATGTAAAAGAGAATGGGATAGAAAAATATTTGAAAAATTAAGACCAGAATTTCCCAAATTGATGAAGAAGAGAAATTTACAAATAAGAGATACTCAAAGAATAGCAGACAGAATGAACCCAGAGAAATCTGTATTAAGGTACATCACTGGGAAAATGTTGAAAGCCAAAGGTGGAGAGCAGTGAGAGAAGGACCCATTTCAAACAGAGGAGCCCGTGAGTCACTGCACTGTGGCTGCCCTGGAGGCTGAGAGAGAATGTCGTCCTAGAGAAAGAGAAAAAGCCTGTTAATCAGAAATCATCCATCAAAGACTCTCCCTTCAGGAACAGCGGGGACTCTGGAATTAGCAATGATGATGGCACAACCTTGTGAATGTATTAAAAACCACTGAATTGTATGCTTTTAAAGGGCGGATGTATGGCATGTGAATTACACATCAGTGAAAATTTTAATGGGGGCTGGGGTTGTGGCTCAGTGGTAGAGCACTTGCCTGGCATATGCAAGGCACTGGGTTTGATCCTTAGCACACATTAAAATAAATAAGGGTATTTTTAAAAGTTTAAAACATTTTAATGAGGGTAAATAAAGACTTTTTTGGATAAAAGAAATATCAGAGAATTTATCACCTGTACCATAAGAAATGTCAAAGGAAGTTCTTCAAGGTTAAGGCAAAGTGATAACAGATGAAATTTTGGGTCCCAGAAAAGAATGATCATCAAATATGGCAAATATGTGAGCAGATACAAGAGTTTCTCTCTTCCCTTTTCTTTTTAATTTCTTTGCAAATCATATCATATAAACAAAACTTCTTGTGGAAGCCCCAAACAGTATGTCACAACTAGTAATAACAGAAGCAGGTTGTACCCCTGTCTCTCACCAGTTACAAATATCAGCTCAAAATGGATCAAAGACTTAAATCTGAGACCAAAAACCATGAAACAACTAGAAGAAAACAGGAGAAACATTTCAGGATATTGGCCTGGGCAAGAGTTTTTTGGCTATATCTCTAGTGTGCAAGCTACAAAAGCAGAGGTTGACAAATGGAGTCGTACCAAACTAAGAAACTTCTGTAAGGCAAAGGGAATGTCAGCAGAGTGACGAGACTACCTATGGAATGCGAGAAAATATTGGCAAGCTGTAAATCTGACAAGGGGTGAATTTCCAATATGGATACAGAATTCAAACAACTCGGCAGCTAAAATCATCATTATCTGTCTCCCAGATTTTTAATTCTAGAAGTTCTTGTTTGAGTCTAATTCTCTTAAAGTTGCAGTCAGTTCCATAGCATTAATTTCTGACACACTATCTGATTAGCATGCATCAGGCACTGTGTGAATTTATTTAATCCTCATTACAACTTTGTGAGGTAGGTGTTATTTTGTTTTCTATCATTTTAATTTAGTCATTTAAAAATATACAGTTTGAAAGAATTATCTATTGAATACCCTTAAACTCATGACCAATTAAAATTTTGTTACATTTACTTTATGACATATCTAGTCATACCTTTATTTATCCATCAGTCCATCTTACTTTTTAAATGCTTTCCAAAGTAAATTGCAGACATCAGTACACTTTGGGAGTAGGTATTTTTATTATCCCCATTTTATATTATTGGGAACTGAGACATAGAGAAGTAACTTGTTCAAAGTCACACAGCTTTTAAGTGGTAGAACTGGGACTTGGATCAAGTCTTCGTGTGTGTGTGTTGCAGGATTGAACCCAGGGCCTTGCACATGCTAGGCAAGCACTCTACCACTGGGCTACATTCCTACCCCTGGATCCAGCCTTAACCATTCCACAGAATGATAGTTCACATAATATTTGTAATATTGCCACAAGTAGGAATCTTGTCATCAGATAAGTTTACAAATGCAGTATCTCGGTCTTGAAGATGTGTGGTACAGAATCTGTGACATTTAGCAGTAAGGAAAGTATTTAACTTTGGTAAAGTCAGCCATTTCCAGATTGACTTCCCCACAGTCCTCTGCTTCCCACACTTCCCCAAACACAGCACCTGTGAACCTTTCATCGATAGGACCCGAATTCAGTGGAATGAACTGTGGAAAGTGCTCATTATAAGATACCTTAGTCTAGTTTGTGGAGGATAGAATATGTTTTTGGAGAGTTTATATTTTTAAGCATAGTCCTTGAACTTGAGAGGTAATGGGATCTTAGTGTGCACTGTGCTTTTCAAGGGTGAGGGAGCTGAGACGCTGTGTGTGTGCAGGTGACAGTGCACCTGACTTGTGCCCATATTCTTAGTGGCAGAAGTGGACCTAGAACCCAAGCTAGACTTTAGGATGGCATTTGGATGCTCAGTAAATATTTGCTTAATAAATAAGTGTATCTTCTAAATCTGTCAAATTTTCTTTTTAGTATATATGTATTAGAATTTTTATTTATTTTCAGATTATATTGGTCCTAGAGAGTCTACTAATACTTTATGTTAACTTTTGGTACAAATATCTAGTTCATTGAAATGTAAAACACAAAATTGTACAAAACATAATATGCCACTTAACAAGTAAATTATACAGTGATCCCTTTTTTAATCACCCAGGTCAAGAAATAGAACTTTACTGGTAGATCAGAAACCCCCATGGGCCCTGTCCTGTTGCTGAGCCCCTTAATTATTTCTCTTTCTATCTCTCTTTTTAGCTAATTTAACAGGACATGCAGAGAAGGTGGGAATTGAAAATTTTGAGCTACTGAAGGTTCTGGGAACTGGAGGTAAGTTGTAACTTTTCCTTCTATTTTTTTTTAAGTAAGGAAAAAAGAGTACTTGTTATTCCTATGACACAGAATTGATATCCCAGTGCAGAAGTCAGTGAAAATTTTAGAAGCCTGTGGAATCTGACAGACAGGACAAGGAAGGATTATGAACAGATCACTCACAAAAGAAATAAAAAGGCAAAAATTTCAAGAATTAAAGAATCTCTTTTCTTGGTGTTGGGAATATAAATTAGTTCAACCTTTACACAGAAGACAATGTTTTAAAAAATCACTAACACTTATAGAGAGCTTACTACATGCCAACTACTCTGTGAAGTGCCTTGTGTTGATTGACTTATGTCTTGACTCAGTGCTGCTGATACTCAACATACATCATTTATAGTAATGAAAAACCCAAGCCCCTTTAGAAACCCAACAGCAGGGGAGTGAATAAATGGAACATGGACTTGTGTGCTCTATCACCTATAGAATAGGATTGAAACTATCTACACTTACTAACATTTTGGAAAGCTCTCCAAAAAGCCATAAGTTAAAAAGTAGGCTACCAAAGAGAAAGAACAATATCCCATTTCCATAATTAAATAAATGTCTGTATTTATATATGTAGAAAAATAGGGATAAAAACCAAAATGGTGGCAGTGGTGGTCTCTGGGCGGCGATGTTGTTTCTGCTTTACACGTGCCTCCAGCTGCCTCTGCTCTGCTACTCAGGAGTCAGGCCTAGAGGCCTCACAGGTGGCCAGCTCTGTGGTTGAAGAGATCCCCATCTCTTGAAGAGACCTGCAGTCACGTCCTGCTGTCGATGTTTTGGACTTCTTAGTGATTCATGGGCCAGGCAGGCACATTTTCGTGGTGCACTGGGCCCTGCCAGCTGCGTGGCTGCTCTTGTCTGCATGTGACCTTTCCCTTCAGCTCTGCCATCACCACCACCCTGAAAGCTGGCTATTCTCACTTTTCTTCCTGCAGTGGAATTGAAGAGGAGGCTCTTAATTCTCTGTTTCCATCCTTAGCACTCCAAGGGCCCTATCCCTGGAAGGAACCAGAGGGCCTCAAAGGACAGAGTGATGTTTTTCTTCCCCACTGAAGGTCAGCGTCACCCTCTAGGGACTTCAGTACTTTGTTAGACTTCCAGGCCCTGATGATGGACTTCAGTTGTTTTTTGAAGGATACTGTCCACACCTTCCAAAATGGCAAACCTTCCCGCAGGAGACAGGGCCTTTCTCCTAGGCTCCCACTCTCAGTCCTGCTGCTGCTCTAGCCTCACACGCATAGGTTTAAGTTCGGCGGTCTTTTGGTTCCTTTCATGCCTAGGGTCTTGCCGCCTGAGATCTTCATGAACCTCCTGAGCATGTTGTGTAGAGCCAGCTCTACAGCTGCCGGTGAATGATCCCTAAAGTAAGCACCTTGGTAGGAAGAGCGATGTACCTGTCAACTTGGAGATTATTCTAGTGCATCTTACCTTTGGATCATTCACAAAGGTGCATTTAAAAACAAAATTAAACAAATGAACAGGCATCCAGGAGCGGTGGTGCACACCTATAATCCCAGCTGCCTGAAAGGCTGCACAGAGGACCACAGGTTTGCGGCCTGCCTGGGCAACTTAGTGAGGCCCTGCCTCTAAGTAGCATCTTTTAAAGAGGACTAGGATGTAGCTCAGCGGTATAGTGCTCACCTAGCTGGTACAAGGCGCTGGGTTCAATCCCTAGCACTACAAAAAACAACAAAACCATAAAACAAGTGGCCCCACTACTCTCTAGCCCTAAGAAGTAATGATTTCAAATATAACAAAATAATGTTTTTCATGTCTACCTTTGTTTTCTATTTTCAAAGGCAGCATCTTTTCCCAGGGGAAAGAACGTTACAGACCCGTGGTAACTCATTTCCCTTAAAAGTAGTATTTGTGATATCTTGTCAAAAGCTTTACGTGTCAATTTATATCCAGACTGTGTTTTATTTGCATGAGTTTTGTTTTGTTTTTGTTTTTGTAACAAATTTATTGAGATTTAATTTGCATATCATATAGTTCATCCATTTAAAGTGTTTGATTCAGTGGGTTTATAGTCATAGAATTGTACAATCATCACCAAAACTAATTTTATAAGTTTTTAAAATTATTATTATTATTATTTGATTCATTGTACACAAATGGGGTACAACTTTCATTTCTATGCACACAAAGTAGAGTCTCACCATTTGTGTAATCGTACATGTACATAGGGTAATGTTTGTCTCATTCTATTATCTTGCCTTCCCCTGCCCCCTCTCTACCCCTCATTTCCCTCTACACAATCTATTGTTCCTCCATTCTTCCCTTACCCCGTCCCCACCCACCCTCGTTGTGTATCATCATCCACTTATCAGAGAAATCATTCAGTCTTTGGTTTTTGGGAATTGACTTATTTCACTTAGCATGATATTCTCCAACTCCATCCATTTACCTGCAAATGCCATAAGTTTATTCTTCTTTATGACTGAATAATATTCCATTGTGTATATATACCACAGTTTATTTATCCATTCATCTATTGAAGGGCATCTAGGAATTAGACCAGAGACCCAACACCAAAGAGAAAAAAAGACCCAATCTTCATCATGTTGTCTTAGGACCAGACTTCCTTAACATGACTCCCAAAGCACAAGAAATAAAAACAGGAATCAATAAATGGGATAGATTCAAACTAAAAAGCTTTTTTATAACAGTTTTGAACCCTTTAGCTGTTACTTCCCAAGGTCGCCATCCTCCCTACTACTAAATAAGTATGAACCTACCTTCCATACCTGTGTTTTTGCCTATTCTGGACATTTCCTTCAAGTGAAATCATACAGTATGTGGTATTTTTATTACGTAACACATTCCCCAGATTCGTAGTGCTGCAGTAGGTATCTGTACTGCATTCCTTTTATGGATGAATTTTTCGTTGTCTGAATATATAACATTTTTTTGTTTTTCCACTCAGTTGATAAAAATTTGGGTATTTCCACTTTTTAACTGTAATTTATAAATCCCGCTATCAACATTCATATACAGTGTTTTGCGTGCACATGTTTTCATTTCTTATGGGTATATAACTATGAGTAATTTGCTGGTTCAGATGGTAACCAAAGTAGTTGCACCATTTCACATTCGTACCAGTAATATATGAGGATTCTAGTTTCTCCACATCCTTCTCAGTACTTCTTACTGGATATGAAAAGGCTTAGGTGAATTCTTAAGAATACAATTCATTAATGCTGCTTGTCCTGCTTAAAGATTAAACTGTACAGGTCAACTTACTTGCTTTCCATTTTCAGGTGTTTTACAAGGAGTTGTGCACATTTTAAATATTTTAAGTTTCAGATTATATAAATTCCCTCTCAAATTTATTTCAGCTTGAAGTAATTCTTCATATGAAACTGTTCATCTCATCTTTCTTTTTACCATGTTTGGTTTAACAGTTGGGGAGACAGTAAGAAATCTGTGCCAAAAATATTGCTTATATAATAAATTATAATCTATATTGCCTGGAGCATTTGTAGTTTTTTGGTGTTTAGAGAACCTTCCAGCTAAATTGGGATTCTAGTACCAGAGCAGCTAGCAACCCTAATGGGAAATGAAGGGGCTGAGTGTGGTGTTCACAGTGTGCTTTTCACAGGAGACTTCTTTTACTCAGCCTTAGGCCTAGTTGTCCAACCCCTGACCAAGGAGTCCCTTATGAGAAACTTGTTTATCCTGGCAGATGCCACATGGACTTTGTTTGACCCATGTCTAGTTTATGCCTACCTGAGCATTTGTTGGTGCTCAGGGCCCTGTCTTATGTTCTCCTGGGCATGATGGGAAAAACTAGTTCTTTAGATGGAAGGCACAACTGGCTGCGAAGGCAAAACAAAAATTCACTAAACTTGGCATACTTTTTCCATTGGAATTTATCACTAATTGAGTAATATAAATCACCAGGAAAATAGGATAGAATAGAAATTTTCTTAATGGGTAAATTCTCAGGAGTAATGCCTCATACATAGTAGTCACTCAGTGAATATTGAATGAACGAATGAGTACTCTTATCCCGTACAGGACAAGATTTCTATGAAGGTCCTTGAATTTTAAGAGCAAATTACTGTGTTTTTTTTTTTTCAATGTTTACTTTGTCTTTGTGTGATCTGGAGATTAGAACTTATATTTTGTTTCCATATTGAAGTGTTAGAAATGTTGTCAGTTCTTATGTTTTTTTACAAAAGTAAAACTTAGTAAAAACATCATCACATTAACCAAATGAATACTGTTTACATAGTTTTACTGCTGATTTTATTTTTAAAATAGATTTATAGCAGTTTCTTTAAGTTTAAAAAGTTTAGACTGATATGTTTTATTCTACATATGGTTAAAGTCATACAGCGTCAATGGTAGTAGATAACTTCTTTGCAGAAAAATAGGGTATCTATCAAACTTTTTCAAGTACACTGTGAAAATGTGATATTAACCAGTTTGCATAATTGAATTTTATAGCATGTAACAAGAACCATGAAACTAATTCTGTTCCTCGATTTAGTATTTATAGCACTATATTCCAAATTCAGAAGTAGTTAGTTTCACCTTCTGGTTAGATGACAGCTTAGATATCGTAGAAAACCCCTTTGATTATCATACCCCTAAGGTGTTAGATAAAATACCTTTAAAGAAAGAAAAAAAAATCTACTCACTACAAAGATCTAACACATAGATCAGCTGGCAGGAATAAGAAAAAGGCGGGAATTGTGCTGGGGAAACATGCCATTCAGTTGGGAGTAGTTCTGTGGATCTACCATTTTCATGCTTGGTATGGGACACAGCATCTAAGACTCCCAAGTGGTAGAGATAACTATTGTTCATTAAAGACTAAATGAAAGCCAAGCATGGTGGCATATGCCTGTAATTCCAGCTATTCAGGAGACTGAGGCAGGAGGATTGCAACTTCGAGGCCAACCGGGGTAACTTAGCAAGATCCTGTCTCTAGTCCTTTTTGGAGACTTCTTTTTTCTTTTTGGAGTCTCCAAAAAGGACTGGAGATGTCGCTCACTGGTAATGTACTTGGTTTAGTCAGCTTTTTCACTGCTGCGACTAAAGGACTATAGGAAGAAAATACTGAATGATGGGGTGGGGGGAATCTCCAGCTAGAAAAGTTGGATAGAGAGGAAACTTTTCTACCTCAGCGTTTGTTCTGGGTGAAGGAAACAGATAAATAAAAGCCTTTCCTGAGTATTTATAACTATAAGTCAGGTATCATGCAGGTCTGCAGCTTGCATATGTATTCATACCTGTGTGATTAAAAGCAAAGCAAAACAAAAAACTCAAGAATGTATGGATTTAGCTTAAGGTAGTTCTGCATTGGTATTGTTCCCAGGTGTGTCACAAAAGCAAATATGAATCCTCTTTGTAGGAATTAATTCTTACCAAGACCTTAAAGAAGTATCAAAGTTTTATAGATATACCTTACTTTCAAAAATTGGCAAACACTCAAGATGCAAGGCATTATGGATGAAAAGGGTGGAAATAAAGGAGAATTAGATCCAAAGAGGTCATTGAAATTTCATTGATATGAAATGAAATTGATATGAAATGATAATTTTTATGTTTATTTTTATTAACTTGAAAAATTAACGTAATTGTGTATATTTTAGACCAAAACAGTGTAATGTTTTGGCTTATGTATATATTGAAGAAAAATTTACTCAAGCTAATTAACTAATGTAGTCATTACCTCACCAACTTACCATTTTCTTATGGTAGGAATGTTGCAAATCTATTCTTTTAGAAAACTTGAACTATATAATGTATTATAATTGACCATCATCACTATACAGTACAGTAGGTGACTGAAACTTATTCCCTCCACTCTAATTGAAACTTTATATCCTTTAATTAACTTCTCAAAGAGATTCAATGGTACTATTAAGAGAAAGACAAGCTAAAACAAACTAGACAGATTTTACAGGAAAGGTCTGTTCACTGCACAGATGAACCCAGTACTACTTGAATGGCCAATACTACTTCTGTATGTGAAAATAAAATAATGCAAATTATAACAAAGGATGGTTCCCTAGCAGATGAGGTATAGCTAAAGAGAGAATTAGTGGATTGGAAGATAGATTTGGGGAAAATATACAGAATATAGGATGAAGGACAAAGAGATGATATATATAAAAGAAAAGTTTAAACATAGATGGTAGAGAATATAACATTTGTCTAATCAGAGTCCTAGAAAGAACTAACAAAATGAGGAGAGGCACTATTCAAAGGTATAACAGCTGAGCATTCATTAATTAGTTTAATCAACATATGAATTCACTGATTTATGAAACACATCAACTCCTAGGTAGATAAGTAAAAATAAGTTCTTATGTAGATAGATCAGAAAGAAACTGATAAACACAAGAGATGTAGAAATACCTCAAAAGAAGCCAAAAAGTAAAGACTTACTTGTAGAAGAACAGTGATTCAACACTGTTGACAACAGTTGTAACTGTGACTTTTCAGTGACAGCCGTGGGAGCTGTAGAAGAGTGGAATGATATCTATAAAATACTCAGAGAAATAACTGCTGATCTGGAATTGTATCCCAATAAAACTACTCCCATAAGTGAGGGCAAAGTAGACATTTTCAGATACTCAAAAACTGAGTGTAGGTAGGGGCTGGGGTTGTGGCTCAGTGGTAGAGCACTCACCTAGATGTGTGAGGCCCTGGATTTGATCCTCAGCACCACATAAAAATAAAATAAAGGTATTGTGTCCACCTACAACTAATATAAATAAATAAATATATATGTAATATACATATATATAAAACTGAGTGTATTTTCCACCAGTAAGTCCACACTAGAAAACTTTCTAAATGTACTTCTAGGGAGAAGAAAAGTGATACCAGGGATGTTTCTGAGATACCAAAAGTATTGGTGAGCAAACAAAATGTAAATGGTATTAACAATGTGAAACCATAGGAATAACATCTAATTTGTGAGATTAAAAAAGGAAAACTGAAATATTGAACAAAATAGCATATAATTTGGGGAAGTGATAGGAATTAGTGTTCTGAGATACTAGCTTCACCATGTGGAATGGTTTGGATGTGAGTTGTCCCCTGAAAACTCCCGTTAATACAGGAATATTCACAGGCAAGATGATTAGATCATGAGAACCAAAACCCGATGGGTCCATCCAGGTTTGAATGGATTAACTGGGTCATAGTTGTAAGAGGCGGGTCACTGGGGGTTGGGGTGTGCCCTGGAAGTGTTCTTCCTGTGTCCCCTCCTGCTCCCTGCCTCTATCTCTTCCTCTCCCCCTCCTCTCCTTCTCCCTTCCTCTCTCTCTCCCTCCTTCCTGACTCTGCCCTTAGCTTAGCAACTTTCCTCCCCTGGGTCCTTCCTCCGTGATGTGTTGCCTCAACTTGGGCCCAGAGCAATGGAGTTGACCATCTATGAACTGAGACCTCTGAGTCCGTGAACCCCAAATAAACTTTTCCTCCTCTAAGTTGTTCTTGTCAGGTGTTTTGGTCACAGTGATAAAAATACTAACTAAAACTACATGCACACGATTTTAATATGTGTAAATTTCCAAGCTAATTGAGAAAGAAAGCCCACATAGTACTGTAACTGTTAAAATAATTTGGTCAATTATTAAAGCTCTCCTCACTAGGAAACCACTTGGTAGAGTTTTACCAACATTAAAGTCATAGATAATTTTATTCTTCTGCAAACTTTTCCAGAGAACAGATTATTTCTTCCTTCTCATTTTGAGGCTAGTGTAACCTAGATTCCAAAAACATGTAAGTACAAGGAAGGAAATTTTTATTATCAAGTCTATAAAATCAAACCTGTGTGTATTTCTCTCAGCACATTTGCCTACTTTTCCTTTGAGTTGTTTGATTATAGACCAAGACATTTTGTCAAAAGTGAGTGTGGTGGTTTGGATATGACGTGTCTCCCAAAAACTCATGTGTGGGACAGTGTAGCATTGTTGAGAGGTGAAAGGGTTAGATGATGAGGGCCAGACCCTCCTCAGAGGATTAACTTATGGTTGGATTAATACTTTGAAAGGTCTGCTGTATGGGGTGTTAACTGTAGGCAGGTGGAGCAAGGCTAGAGAAAGTGGTTCACGGAGGCATGCTCTTGGGAATTATATCTTGGTCCTCTGGCTCCTCCTCTCCTCTCTGCTTTCTGGCCATCATGAGCTGAGCCTCTCTCCTCCCCTCCACCCTTAGGTCATGACGTTCTGCCTCAGTAATGGACTGTGCTAACCATGGACTGAACCTTGAAACCATGAGTCCCAAATACACTTTTCCTTCTCTAAGTTGTTCTTGTCAGGTATTTTGGTCACAATGACAAAAGCTGACTAACACAGTGGGGACACAGTCTAGTCGTAATGGTTTTCCTGTGTGTGTCCACTTCACGCTTCTTCACTTAGCCATAACAGGTCTGTTGTTAGCCACAGATGCCACTTTTCCTTCCCATCAGCTGACAATATGTAGCTTTTATAAGAAGATGGAATAACTAAGAAATGTCATTTATAGATATTCCTGAATTTAAAATCACAGTTTTGATGACTAAATGGAGTAGGTGGAAACTTTTATTATGAATATAATAAAATCTCAGTTTTATTCAAAAATTCATCACTAATCTTTCAGTTTCATTACCTTTTTAAGGTAATTTTTTTCAGCACTACTTAGAATAATAGAAAAGCCTCATCAGATGTCTTTATGTATGTCATGTAAGGTTTTCTTTGGCAATGAAGCTAAGAACTTTTCTGATGAGTTAATTTTATATATTGTGAACTAGAAAAAATGCTGTTTGTCAGATATTTTGAAGACTTTGTGGAGTATTTGAATATGAAAGATGAAAGATTACTTTTTGATCTAATTATATGTCTGTAATATTTGTCAACATCAAAGCAGTGCTTTCTCTTTTTCAGTTTCTTTCTTGTTTCCTTTAGACCATTAATAATCTGTTGGTCACTTTACTCAGCTTGAAACTTTGACATAATTTTTGGCTTTTCTCTATTTTGCCTTCTTTATGTTCAGTTTCTCATGAAGTTTATAACTTTTCCATAAAAATGACCCTTGGATTCATTTTCGCTCCTCTGTTCCTAGTGACATGGCTCATTTTAGCTTACGCGTGGGTTATTGCTAGGGGTTTCTTAACTGTTCTGCTTTCTGCAGGTACTCTCCTCTGTATTATGCATTTTAAACTATGTTATAAATAATATGCAGCTTCTTAAGTACATTATTGTACAATTCTCCTGTTTAATAACTTGTAGTGTCTTTTTTCCAGTAACGTAGTCAAGTCCAAACTCTTGCTTGGCTTTTAGTTTCGTCCTTTTTCCTCGGCCACCCTGCTGTCCCGCCTCCTTTGTTGGTGATTTATTTTCCTTTACTCCCTCCTATCGTGTGTACTCTCCTCTGATGCTGTGCCTTATCGTTTCCCCCGTCTGGAGTAGTCCTTCTTTTTCCAGTTGTCTACATCCTCACCAAATTGCTTCATTCTCTGAATCGTTGCACTGAGAGCCCTTTGTAGAGATTTCAGCACCGAGTTGTTCTCTGAATTTCCCTTTGGATCTACCAGCTTTCTCCTCCATCGTAAACTCTTTAAGGTGATCCGCGTGTGTTTTCCCAGCCCTGTTCCTGCCCCTTGCCTTAGCCCAGCACAGGGAGTGGTACAAGTCTAACACAGATACCACTTCTGCTTCTGCCTCTAGCATTATTTTTCAGATTGATACCCCAAGGCCAAGAAATAGCTTCGGTTCCTCTTTTAGAATTCTCTCTTTCATGTGGAAGTATTTGTAGGAATCATGATTCTATTTTATTTCTTTTCCTGTCTTTTCTGCTGCCTTCCTTTTTCACCATTTTGTTTTCTTTGAGATAGCTGTCCAAGTGCAGTCATGCCACTTGTTAACAGGATTATGTTCTAAGAAATGTGCCTTAGAGGATTTTGTCATCGTGTGTACATCATAGGGTGCACGTAGATAAACCTAGATGGGCTGGCCTCCTCCTCCCTCAGACTAAATGGTGTAGCCTAGCTCCTAGGCTGCAAACTGGAACAGCATGTTACTGCACTGAGTCCTGTGGATAGATGCAGCACAGTGGTATTTGCATATTTAAATGTACCTAAACATAGAAAAGGTACTGTAAAAATACTAGATGATAGGAATTTTTCAGCTCCATTATAACCTTACGGGACCACCATCATATTTGCAATCTGTCATTGACCTAAATATTATTATACAGCTCGTTATTCTTATATTCTTGTATTATCAGTAGTTCTCATATGAAGTAGAAATCGAGGATCTCAGCTAAAAGACTACTTTTTCTATGAATTTTCTTTGTTGATCATACATGATCATGTATTTTGGAGGTGTTATGTGATCTTGTCTTACCATGATTAAAAAGAAAAACAAATTTTGCCATGTGACTGTCAAGGGTGCAGTCAAGTTGACTTACTACATCATTTTGATGTCTTCTGGGTTGTGGGGACCTTGAGGATAGGGGATGACCTAGAATACCATGTTTGTGTCCTGACACAATCATTGCCTATCTGAGTTCCTTGAAGAAATCATATGAATTCTGTGAGCCAAGATTCCTTTGTGTCTAGGTTAGTAATACCTATCTCTCAATGTTGTTATAAGATTAATGAGATAATGGATAGGAAATACCAGTTGCTAGATAACCATCTGCCATGTTTGTTTATTCAATAGGGAACTACTTAGTAAAGTTTTAACATAAATCAGAAAAACAGAATTATTTACAACTTACTCATAAGGAGAGATTACTAGTTATTTCATATAGTTACTTACTTTGTTAGCATCTCTGGGACTAATTTCAACTAAAGTGATATTTCTGATAAAAACTGTGAAATAATCTTTGAAATGAGGTGTTGGTAGTTGAAATTTTATTACCATTTTTAAGAAGGTTATTTGTTACCTTAAAAGTAACATATCAAATGAAAAGATCATATTTCTTATTTTTTGTTTTTTTTTTCTCTTTTAACTACTCAACCACTTAGGTTCAGAACAATCTTAGTGTATTATAGGTGAATAGTCTTACTGAGTAATAAAATGTTTAGATTGCTCGACACATAGTGAATACTATACTGTTGTGGTTTCGATATGAGGTGTCCCCCAGAGCTCATGGGCGAGACAGTGAAATGATTACCAGGGCCTGAACCTAATCAGTGCATTCATCCTCAGATGGGGATTAACTGGGTCTTTAGGCAAGTACCAAGTAGCTGGAGGAGGCAGGCCACTGCAGGCATGCCTTTAGGGTATATATTCTGTCCTTGGTGAGAGAACTCTGTTTCCTGATCATCATACCCTGAGCCGCTTTCCTCCACTTCTACCATAAGGTTCTGCCTCATCTCAGGCTTTGAGGAGTGGAGTCAGCCATCTATGGACTGAGACATCCGAAACTGTGAGCCCCAATTGTTCCTCTAATTGTTTTTGTCAGGTCTTTTGGTCGTAGTGTTAAAAAAATATATACATTTAAACATATACATTTAAACATATACATGATTAAAACATATACATTTTAGCTATTATGGTAGAAATTGAGAGGAAAAGTAATGCAGCTTCTAAAAGAGCTGATACTGTACATTACTGAGCTCTCATTAGCTTACTGTAGAATTGAATGTCATTTCTTTATCAACGTTTAATTGTAAAACCTAAAATAAGTCTAGCCCTAGGAACAGTGACCACCAGAGGTCTTCTTGATATCAGGCTGGACCTTGCTGATCCATTATTCACACCACAACCAGAGCAGTCTTTCTGAAGTGCAGATTTGATCATGCCACTTTTCTATGTAAAGCTTTTCAGTTCATTCCAGTTTCTCTCGGGATTCGTCCATTCACATGTATTGATTGGGAAGCATATGGTGTTTTGGGAGAGAGTAGTGAGTACTTTTAAAAGACACGTTACCTGCAACCCACAAATTGAAGATTGAGGTCTGGTACTCATTCATGTAGAATTACTTCTGAGTGTGTAAAACCTTGGACTGCAGGTTGGCAAAGTGTAGAACTCTAAACTGCCTTGCCTATAGTAGTGTCTAATGAACAGTATCCATCTATGCCTAACTTGGTTCCTTGAGAAGGTCACTTTTTTCTTACATGGATTTTTTTTCAACAAATCAACAACAGATCTTGCAAGTTGTTCTGTGGAAATGCTGATCTATCCAGTGGAGATTCTTCCTGGGCTGCTTACTCCTGCCTTGAGCGTCCTCCTTGTAATGTAGTCTGTGGTATGTCTTTACTCCTTGTTCCCAGACTCTATTAAAAACAAAAAATCAAAAAACTCCCAACAGGGTAGTCTTTGTATGTTTAATAAATCTTTCTTTTTTTAACAGCAGGCTTAGACAATAATCATACAAAATAGTGAGTCTCATCGTGGCGTATTTGTACCTGCCTATAACATAATTCAGTTTCACTCCCCAGTGCCTCCTCTTATCCTCCCCCTTCCCTGCCTGATCTCTTTCCTCTACCCTTATAGTCTCCCTTTTCTTTTCATGAAGTCCTTTTTTTCCCCTCTTCCACACATGAGAGAAAACATTTGATAATTGACTTTGAGTCTAGCTTATTCATGTAACATGATTCTCTCCAGTTCCATCCATTTTCCTGCAAATAACAAATTGGACAAAATCAAACTCCTGTGTATATGTATCAGATTTTCTTTATCCAGTCATTTGTTGATGGACATGTAGGCTGATTCTATAACTTGGCTATTGTGAATTGTGATGTGATAAAAATGGGTATGCATGTATCTCTGAAGAATGTCAACTTTATTTCTTTTGGATAAATATCAAGGAGTGGTATAGTTAGGTCATATTGTAGTTCTATTTTTAGCTTTTTGAGGCCCCTCCTTAGTGATTTCCTTAGTGGTTGCACTAATTTACATCACCACTAACAATGTGTAAGAGTTCCCTTACCCCTCACATTCTCGCCAGCATTTATTGTTATTTCTTTTCTTGATGATTGCCATTCTAGGCAGAGATGGATTCTCAGTGTAGCTTAGACTTGGATTTCCCTGGATGGCTAAAGATGTTGAACATTGTTTCATACAATTGTCAGCTGTTTGTACTTCTTTTGAGATGTGTGTATTCAGTTCATTAACCTTTTTATGAATGGGTTATTTGGTTTTATGGTGCTGAGATTTTTGAGTTCTTTAAGTATTTTGGATACTAATCCAATGTCAGAAGAGCAGCTGGCAAAGACTTTCTTCTCTTCTGTAGTCATCTTTTCATGCTGTTTCCTTTGCTGTGCAGAAGCTTTTTAATTGGATACCATCCCATTTATCACTTCTTGGTATTATTTCCTATTGGGACCCATTCAGTAGATGATTGCCTATGCCTGTATTGGCACATAGAGAACAAAAAACCCAGAAGAGCCAAAGCAATCTTGAGCAGAAAGAGGCATGCTGGAGGTATCACAATACCCAGTTTCAAATTATAGCATAGAGCCATAGTAACAAAACCAGCATGGCACTGATATGAAGAAAACACACACAGATCAATGTGAAGAAGACGGACTCCCACACAGGTATAGTCATCCAGATCTTGACCTAAGTGCCAAAGACATACATAGAAGACCATCCTAATTAGCACATGGTGCTGGGAAAGCTGGATGTCTATATGCAGAAGATGAAACTAGAACCTTGTATCTCACCCTATACAAACCTCCAGCCTAAAATGGATCAGAGATCTAGGCATGAGACCAGAAACTGTATAGCAGACTTCTCAGATTTGTTTCTTCTGTGTAATTTTCCACTAGAGAGTGCTAGAAATTACCCTAGGTAACTTAAACACTGCCCCTTTTTGGTGACATGGTGGAAAAAACTTTGGCTGAGTCATGTAAAAAGACTTTTAAATAGTATGATGACTTAGTCATCATTTGTCATTTTATTCTTTTGTTTGGAAAGTATTCCTATTTAAAAAGTATATTTGAAAGCATATGTTCATTAAATTGTCAAATCATCATTCAGAAAATTTATAATTTTATATCTGTGCATATCCACTATGCCTTGTGGTTCAGTGTAAACCTACTATGTTTATATAAATCCTGGAAGTTAAGTACTTGTGGTGTTTATGCTATAATCAGAAGATGATTCCATATGAAGGTATTGATATTAGCTTCCAAGTATAAACATAATTTTTATTTGTTGTTGTTGTATTAGGTCCTGTTAGCTAGAAGCAGAGGGTAGGATTTGGGTATGTGCAATTGATTGCAGGAGTGTGGCAGAAGAATGAGAGAGAGGGAACAGAATAGGCAGAGGAAGAGCCTAGGAAAGCGTGTGGTTTAAGCTGGGGTCTAGGTTCAGTCTGAACTCATGGAAGTTTTGGGCAAGAATCAGGAAGCAGACCTTTTGTGTCCATGTTAGTCACTGGCCACAGGCTGCTTGAGTGGAGGTGAGGTAGGGAATGGTGGCATCTAACCTTCCAGGGGAGGTGGCTTCTAGATACATTAGACCCTTCTCCAAAGAAGGGAGTCACCGTGGACCATTGGCCCTCCTGGCAGCTAGGGTGTAGATGCACCATTCTGGAGAGGGGATCAGGCAAGGCACTACCAGCATCCACTACAGATGCTCATTGACTACTGCGGTTAAGACAGCTGTCTAGTCAGGCAGATAACTGGTTTGTTAAGATGTATACAAAGAATGAATTATGAATATGCTTCTTGGTCTTCCTTGATTCCTTGTTTTTCTTATGTTTTTCTTTTAATAAGCCCTTCTGGTAATCAGATCTGTGAATAATTATCTCCTAAGTTTAGACCTCACGGTAAGACATGGTTTCTTTGCAACTTTTCTTCTTCTTAGCTGAACCATAACTTTGGTTTTCAAGTCACTTGGGACCAGGGGTGAGAAACAGCCTATGAATCTTACAGGTCCTCCATGTGGAAGCAGTCAGGAGTTGGCTACAGCAACACAGATACACATAACTGCAAACTGGTTAATGTGTATAGTCTCAGCTTTCTCTGAAACTTGAAAAATACTAGAAGAAAGAGCATTGTGAAATTTGTCTTTAATTATTCTAGCTAATGCAGTATGTATAAATGGGATTGATGGGTAGTTAGTTCCTTAATTGTTTTTGTTTTCAACCTTCTTACAGGTTAAGTCTTTTATCGGAAGCCGTCACCATCCATGAGCAAATGTACTCATTTGTGTTCCTGATTTGCTATGTAATTGTCTTTGACCATTAAAATGGTTAAGCAAGTGAGTCAGTTGGTCCTGGTTAATTTAAAAAACCAAAATTGAATTAAATCTAGAATAATGGCATTTTTATTATGCATCTCTTATCTGAAGAGGATATGAGTGTTTATGCCTAAAACAAATGGACTACCTCAGCCTCTTTCAGAAAAATTATTGCCTGTAATTTCCTGTGTTTTTATTGTGTCTATACTTTTGGCATCAGTTTATTTATCCAAACATGTTGTGGGTTCATAGTTTTTTCTTATGTTAGAAGAAGAATCTATGTTTAATCATTCTTTTTACTTATTTATATTGTTACGTATTTATATATTTATCAATATACAGTTGTTTATACTTGTGTGTATGCATTTATGTAAACCGTATTTGTGTTCTTATTTCTACATGATGTGACGAATCACTCCAGACTGGTAGTGTATATATACATACTATATGTATATGTGTATGTGTGTGTGTGTTTGAATAAATTACTACATATATGTATACACACTTTTATATTATATATTCTGTAAATAGGTATGTTTGTATTTTGTTTACCTATATAAATATTTATGAAACAAGTCTCTTTTTTCTTAAGAGGCTAGAAAGGCCTCAGTCTACCAGTGATAACCAAAAAGACATCTCCAAAGCTTGCAGGGATAAATAAATATGACTTCTTTTTTTAAATTTAGAAATTCTGTTTTTATGATTTTACAAATCCCAACAATAACTATTTTGAAAATTATATTAAATGGTATAAATTCTTCATTTTTATTTTATTGAAATATTGTTGAAATATGAAAATACTTTTCATAATACAGACTTTTTAATATTTGAAATTTAGGGTGCAATTAAAGGATTTTTTACTTTTTGGTGGTGGTACTAGGGATCAATCCAATGATGTAGGTTAGGCAAATGCTCTACCTATCACTGAGTTACATACATCCCCAGCCCTAGGGTGCAATTGAGATATCTGTTTTATAAGGTAATTTAAGAATCACTGCCTCTGTTTGATAAATATGTAAAATCAAGTGCATTTTATTTTTAAGGTATTTTGAAGTTGACATATTTCAAAAGAGATTAAGGGAGTTTTCAAAGATAACAAAAAAATCGGAAGTCAGGGAGGGAGGGAAAGGAAAGAGAAGAGGGAGGGAAAGAAGGAAGGAAGGAAGAAATCCAGATTAAAGGGGGTGAAATAGGTCTTAGAGTCATCTGGGATGAGGCAGACATTGTTATGGAGTCTTAAATTTAAGTCCAGGTTACTAAGAGTTTAGGCAAGAGAGAAAATTCTTTAGCCTGTATAATTTGTTTATGAGGGTTGTGTAAATTTCTCTAAACAGTGACTTTCAAGCACTTTTGACTATTACCCATAGCAAGAATAAGATTTTTTTATTGCAACTCAGTTGGGTTTATTCATGTATTTATAAATATAAATGCACATTTTTTTTCACTAATACTTAATTAGTGTTTGTTATTGGCCAGGCCCTATTCTAGATGCTTATGTTAACTTATTTGATTCCCAAACCACATCATGCAGAAACTATTACTATTCCTAATGAGAAAGTTTAGATGTAGATATGTTAATATTTTGCCCAAGGTCACAGAGTTAGTAAATAACATATCTAGGGTTTAAACCCATGCAATCTGACACTAGAGTTTGTTTGTTTGTTTGTTTTGCAGTACTGGGTGTTGGACTCAGGGCCTTGTGTGTGCTCGGCAAAACCTCTACGACTGAGCAACTACCCCAGCCCTGTTTTTCATCATTGTTCTGTATCTCTACTTCTTCCCTCCCATGTGCTTAATTTGTTCATGTTCATGTATACTTGTGTATATATATGTGTGTAGAAAGAGGAAACAAGTTTCATGAAAACTTCTAGTATATTCAGTTCTGTTTAAGTTTTTGAAAATGCTTGTTGGACCTACTGAATTGATACCATCATTCACCAATGGATCTCAGCCCATAGTTTGAAAAATAAAAATAGGTTGTATAGAGACCTTTAATAAGTTTGGAAGTTATCAAATAGCTGCTGTGTCATGGGCATTAAATAATATCATAAGGATAGGATCTTTGACCAAAAAACAGATATTCTTGAAAACACATGATTTTCTTTTTTTATGTAGTTTCTTTAAAAAGTGACACACAAAAGATTAAACTCCAATTTCCTAAAGTCTTTCTGAGTAGAATCTTGCTACTGCATTTGTCCAGGTGAGGTGCTTTTTGTTGATCTGTCCTAACAGAGGGTACATTTTAGAGAATTTCCCAGGATCACAGTAAGTGTTCTTTTTGATTATAGGTGTAATAGATGTTTCACGAGTCTTCAGACGTATGTTGTTATGATCAGTTTCACATGGAACTCCGTGCGTTTGTGTTTTTGTACAGACCAGGCTTCAGTAATGCTGAAATGAAGCTCCTTCTTAATAATCCTTTTCAGTGGTGGTTTTCCTGGGCATTGATATGTACTTCTCTAGTGTCACTTCCCATGTAGGTGAGGCAGGCGTGAAGCTATCCAACAAGGATGCCAATTTCTAATGGCATAGCAAGTGAAATTTAGAGTTCCCAAAGTATGTTTCTTGCTTGATTCCATTTCTGGCATTTCTATTGTGGGGTTAATGAGGCTCTGGTGGAACAGGGTGGGCATGGGCAGGTGGGTCGATTGTCAGCTGCGAGCTAGGGCCTTTCACGTGTGGGGAACTTGGAAGTCTTTCCCCAAGTTAAATTCCATGTGAGGAAGGGATGTGGCCAGGCATTATAAATAGTTCTTACATAGTTATGGCAGATTACAAGGCAGTGGCTGTATATAGATGTCACTATGTTAAGATATTTTCTTGTTCTAAAATGGTGGTAGCTAGGTTTCCTAAGTTCACTTTTGTCAGGGAATATAGCCAAGCAGATTAAATACCAAAATTAGAAGGAATTTCTTCATGCCAATTCATTGTTCCTTCCTGAAAGCGAAAGAGCCACCTGTGGCTCTGCCCTATGGATCAGAATTGCTGGATTCTTTTTACTAAAGACCCAGCTTGGACTTTAGGTCAAAATAGTCAGCTAAGAGGAGGGGATTAGGTAGTACTCTGTGCAGCTCTTTCTCTAATCCTTGCTTGTTTGTTTGCCTGCTTATTTTTTTTCATGCCTTCAACATTGAGTTTTACCAGGCTTCAGCTCCAAAGTTACTTGCTAATGATACAAAGTGAGCAAGATCAGAAGCAATGATTTTGTGAAATTCATAGCCTAGTGTAAGTTAGATGATAAAGCAATCACACAAATAAATATAAAATTACATTCCTGATTATTTCTATGATAGAGGAGTGCACAGGGGTATGAGAGCCTAACAGGGAAAGAATTATCCTAGTTGGGAAGTCGGGAAAGGATGGTGGAACAGAGGTCTGAAGGAGTTAGCTGAGTGATACTGTGGGGACATGTAGAGGGAAGAAGCCAGATAATTGAGAAACTTAGGTTAAGAATGCTCTTTATCATGAGAACAATAGGAACCAGGTGTTTTGAATCAGAAGGGGTGTAATTTTTTTTTTATCAAGTTAGATGTCAGCATAAAAGACATGCTTATCAGACTGAAGATGAAAGCAAGCTGGGAGACATGGCTAGAAAGGCTGATGAGCCTGCGCTGTTTAACAAGATTCGAATCATCTGGAAGGCAAGAGGACCAATTCAGCTGTGGTTAGTAGAAATTCTCTCAAGTGACACAATGGGTACTTGGAGTTAATCAAAGAAAGCGGGTTCAAGTGAGAATAATTTCAGAAAGGATAGATACGTATTTTTAGAATGTTATTTTTTCCTTGATGTACAAATACACATTCCATGCCAATCTTTGCATATAGGCTTAAGACTTTGAGAATAGATTCATTAACAATGGTTTATTTTACACAAACCACACCTGTAAGGCACTCTCTAAAATGAACAGTTTCAGATTCTTTTGAGTGAGAACTGGACACATTTGAAGTAATCTGAGTAGAAAATCCTTTTAGATTTCCACAATTTTCCCCTTAGCCTTTTTTAGTTGTTTCACCCACACCTCATTTTTCAACAGTTCTTTTCTTTTAAGTGCCTTGCTTTTATCTAATCCTTTCAAAGCATTCAACCTCATTATTCTCTTTTCTTTCACATTCACATTTTATTGGCTTATGTAATATCTAATTACATTATGTAATAGAATAACTCATACAAGAAGCATAAGCCTGTACGACAATAAGTATCAGTGACTGGTACAGAGTATGAGGGCAGAAGCACATGAGTGGACCAGCTCACTGTGAGCCTTCCTGTGCAGCCAGGAAGGGAAAGGAGAGCACTCCTTAGTCTTGGGAGAACATCTCTGTGCTTTTTGCCTTTAAAGCAGTAATTCAAGTGCAATAGTTTATATCATAAATTTGATATGAATCCAAAGTATAATGTGATTAGTAAGCAGTACACACACACACACACAGTGTATACATTTTAAAACAGCATTTACAAAATTTTGACAGAAAGCAGTGGTCTCAGGGTGGTTGTATCATTTGGATCCTAGTGAGAGCACCATATCCCAGTTGAGCACTCTAAAAACATAAACCAGGGCCTTCTGAACAATGTTTCTTCACCTTTTTGGTCCATGACTGCTTCCTCCAGAATAATGAAGGTAAACATACTGTATAATTACAAAGTTTTACATGCATTTAATTATCTTACATTGTAAATTGATTACTTTCATAGGCAGATTGTAAAAATAGTTTTTAACAAATTGACCTCATTATCATTTTAATGCAAAAATTAAAGACTATTTCTTGAACATTTTTAATTTAAATTTTCCAGATAAAATGGAAGACATTAGCTTAGTTGTGCTCAAAGTTAATTTCAACAAAAGACTACTTTTTGCTTGGCTTAAGAAAGTTGAAATTGGTAGTGTTTTTTGACATGGCAGCATGAGTTTCTTGCTTTATTTTAATGTTTTAGCTGCTATAATGGCAAAAACTGCTAAAACTTAATTCATAATGGTAATTGTGACAAATGGAATAATAGTCCCAAATTTGCAAAAGCAACCAAGAAGAGTACTACTCCAAGGAACCAGAATTTTCTCCATGTCACGCTAAGCCACTAAGATCCTCAGCAAAGCTTGTCAATATATTGTGAATTTTCTACCAAGCAGAATAGAATTACAAAGCCACACTTCAACTTGAACAGAAGTTACTTGCATATCTACAATGTTTTGGGAAATTTATATAGTTTTCTTGATCTAATTATATCTTATGAAATGGCTACTTAGCTAAAGGTTTTTGACAGCATTCAAAATGATGTCTGAATGGCCTTGAATTGAAAGATTTACCTTATTCATTTGGTTACAGATGTCTGCTAAGACAGGAAGTGATTCTTCCTGTTAGTTTTTTCTTAGAATGTACTTTCCCTCCATCTCAAAATAAGTAGAACTTCTACTTTAAATTCAGTCAAAAGTTGCAAGATTAGTAAATTCCACATCTTCTTTTGCTCTGGACCAAGTATCATGGAAAGGCCCTAGTTCTAATGAAGTTGGTAAGATTCACAGCCATGGACAAGACTTCTGTAAAGATTTCTAGTGCAGCATTTACTATCATTGCATGTTAATGCAGAAATTAGAGAGTCACGCTAAGGCATGAAGCCAATCTCTTCACCCCCGGTAGCAAATCCAGATGTGCTGCCAAGCATCCTTCTTAGGGGCTCCATCCAAGCAGGAAATGCTGTTGTTTATCTTTTCTTGGCCAGCAGAGTTTTTGCTATCAGTAGCCTTTGCAGTTTCCAAAAGATGTTTTCAAAATTGGATTATGTAATAGCATCAGCATACATAGAATGAATAAAAACCAGCAGTTGGCTGCACTTAAAGCAGTCAGTCATCTAGGTGCAAATTAAAAAGAAATAAAGGAAATAATATTGCCACTAATTCCAGGTTTGGTGGTCTTTTTTACAGTATTAAAAACATGTAGGCAGTTCTGGAAAGGATGGCTGTTAACAGGACGATTTCACTGTCTCCCTCTACTCCAAGCTGCAAATGAGCTTAAACACATGAGGTGTGTTCTTCAAGGTCTTTCCAATGATGGATATGTTTTCTTCCCCCTTGGCAATATGATAAGCAGCCTGTGGGTGCCTCAGAAACAAGTCTGTTTGGGGGCCACTGTGTGTTAGTTGTGCAGCCTACTCCCAAATCAGTTCCTCGTCTGAAATATTGGTTGTTGGGAATGTTTTAAGACACCCTGAATTTTATTTCAGCAGTACCGAAGCTTCAGTGTTAATTGTGGCAACTCTTAAAAGTAAAAGCTGAGGATCTGGGAGCTTCACAGTCCCCCCACCCCCTGAAATTTTCTGGTAGATGAATATAATTGTGTTGGCTGAGATGTGGTCTTTAATTTAAATTATTGGGAAACTTCTGGGCATCATCAGCTGGCAAGGAGGATAACTATGCTGTTAGATTTTGTAGAGTATAACTTGGTGTTATAGTATGGATAAAAAGTGTCCCCCAAAAGCTCATGTATGAGACATTGTAAGGGAGTTTACAGGTAAAATGCTGGAGTTGGGAGAACCTTAACCTAATCAGGACATTGATTCACTTGAATGGATTAACTGGGTGGTCTCTGTAGGCAGGTGGGGTATGGTTGGAGGAGGAACGTTACTGTGGACATACCTTTGGGATATATATTTTGACCCTGATGAACAGAGCTGTTTCTGCTTCTTGGAGGCCAAGTCCTGAGCTACTTTCCTTCACCCCACTCGTCTGCCATGATGTTCTGCCTCACCTCTGGCCCAGAGCAATGAAGTTGGCCATCTGTGGACTAAGACCATGAGCCCCAAATAAACTTTTCCTCTTCTACATTGTTCTTGCCAGATCCTTTGGTCAAAGTGAGGGAAAAGCTGACTAAAACACATGGTAATAAGGATGATTTTGTATTGTTTGACTAATTGTCATTAACAACCTGTACTACCTGTACTATGCTTATGTGGAATAAAATATAATTTTCAAAGAAGTAGAGAAGAATTCAAGGAAAAAAAATTATACTACCCACAGAACACATCAATGAACCTCCTAATAATGGCAAGAAGTCTCAAAGTCTTACTGCTTTGAGATTGGCATAAGGAGTAAGGAGCTGACATGATAGTTTTTCAAAACACTTTTAAAGGATCTTACGGAAGAAGGGTTAACATTTAGTCCAGAGGGTAGGGAAGGACCAACAGATGAAGATTAAAGAACATTTTGTAACATTTAAAGCCCCCATCAATAAAATGAGACTGCTTTGCAAAACTTTCTTGTCTTAGACGTAGTCACTCGTGCATCCATCCTTCTAGAATACTTCAGCTGGGCTGTGACCTCTCTTCAATGTCTGGCTCCTTTTGCTGATGAAGTCGTTCACTTAAGGGAGGTAGTTGGAGCTCAGCCAAGAGAGGCACTCAGGAGGCAGGCTCAGTGGCAGGTGTGATCCTGGGCATGTGGGCCAACTCTCCTCACTTCAGTTTCTTCATCTGTGAGATGGATGTCATTGTCCCACCACCTGTAGGGATACTCTAAGAATGGAACAAGTTATATATCTCAAGTGGCTGCTGAGTATCCTGTTGTTAGGTGCCAACACCCAGCCATCTGCCACATGGTTGACATCTGGGCTGAAGGACAAATGTGAAGTGCTAGGAAGAAGCAGAACAGCCATATTCGAGAGGGTAGATGGCCTCCACATGTTCTAGGGACTGTAGCACTCTGGAGACTGCAATCTGGGAGGACAGGAGGTCCAGTGGTACCCTGCGTGTGCAAGGAGCACAGAAGCTCGGCAGCTGCTTGGAGGACTTGGCTTTCTCCCTAGATAATGTAGTGGCTTCCTTTGTTGGGAAGTATAGTACACACCAAAAGAGTATTTTCAGCTTGCTTTCTTTGCTTCTGGACAGATATACTTTTTTCATTTTATACTTAAGTTATTTGTTAGGTTCTAAAAGTTGTCATTTCTTACTTTGTTTACTTCTGTCTTTCTGAAGTCTCAGTGTACAGTTCTCATATATATTTACAATGAGAAAAGGCACAAACCTTTGTCAGCTTTCTCTGTGTTCCTAAATGTGTTCAGTATGCTTAAGATACTGGTTTTATTAAAATCCAGGTACCTGGCATGCAAGAGGAATTATTCTTTTATTCAGTACAGTTAGGAGGGTAGTCCCAGGAATCATACTGCTTGCTCTCAGTCAGCTCTACCCCTTCTTACCCAAATCTTGGCCAGTTCTTGAACCCATTTCCTCCTCTGTGAAGTAGGATTGCTGACTGTGGTGAGGATTAAGCCATTCAGTATGTGGAAAGGGTTTAGCACAGAGCTTGGCTCAGTCACGTCCATAACAAGTACTGGCTCTGCTTCTCCTTGGGATTAGCATGTCTAGCACTGATGCAGGGTGTATCATGTGTCAGCGCTAATCCAGTTCCCGAAGCTGAAGTGCATGGCATACAGAGGACAAGAGCACTTCTTATAAAGTTCTCTTATTCCAGCGGGTGGATTGTGATAGAATTTTGGAGTTTTGAACACAGGATATGGAAGCAGTGGTCTGTGTCAAAACTGGGCTTACCCATTCCAAGAGGCATTTGCATTTTTCACAGGATTAACTCTAGAGAGGGGACAAATTGGGGACATCCCACTCTCCTCTCTTGGGTTTGCTGTTGTTTACCTGCCCTTTCTCCTCCCTCTTCCTTCCATGGCTTCCTACCCTCTGCCATTCTCTAGTGAGATAAAGACAGAAACCTGCTCTGCCTGTGAGCCCCAGTGCCCCCAGGGCCCCCAGGACCCCAGGCCCTGCACCTGGAAGAATGGCATCACATATTGACTGTGCCCAGGAGAGCCCTTACTCATGAAAAGTGGCCTGGTTGACCCAGTAAGACGTGAATTTCTGCCCAGAGATATGAAGGGGCTTCTCTCTTTATTGCTTGTAATTTAGGATTTTTGTACGTTTATTAACTCTAGAGGTCTTCTTTGTTTATAATGTCAGATTATGTTTCTTTAGGTTTTTTTTGGTTTTTTGTGGGTTTTTTTTTTTTTTTTGGTAAGTATTTAGGAATTTTGGGGGTTCTTTGATTTGTGTGTTTGCATATAAGATTTCTCTTAAGAGCTACCATCCTTTCTCTACATCAGTAACACACACACACATATATATATATTTAGAGATTTTATCTGATGTCTAAAGTGCCCTAGTTGTTCCAGAATTGGATTGTGGTTAACTGACCATAATAACAGTTAGTTTCCTACAGCTAAAAATATTGAGGAGAGAATAACATTTAAAGAGTAAAAGCATAACTTTGTCAGCTTTGACCAGATATGTAATACTGAGTGCTAGACCTAGAAGTTTATTCGGTCTGAAATTGAAGAATTCTATCAAAGAACTGTTTGAAAGAGTACCAAGGATACTTTTCCTTTAAAGAGTATTGTGTGTGCATTAAATAAAAATTTCCATAAATTACCATTCTGCCTGTATAGCATTTTAATTTTTTTCTTTTCATTTTCAGCTTATGGAAAAGTATTTCTAGTGCGTAAAATAAGCGGTCATGATACTGGAAAGCTGTATGCCATGAAAGTTTTGAAAAAGGCAACCATCGTTCAGAAGGCCAAAACCACAGAGCACACGAGGACAGAACGGCAAGTCCTAGAGCACATCCGACAGTCGCCATTCTTGGTGACGCTGCACTATGCCTTCCAGACAGAGACCAAGCTTCATCTCATTTTAGGTAAGTGTCAGGTGTCATACTTTTTATGAGAACATTTTCCTCAGGCCTTGAGTTATAACTTGCTCAAAGGACCGCATACTTCAGACTTAGTAGCAACGATGTGTTTTTACTGTCATTCTTCTCCTTGTGGGGCATTCCTTGAACATCACAGATTCCTCTGGATTTGAGACTTCCTAGCGGGAAGAAGTTTAGACACTTCAATCCCACACTACATTGTAATCTTAAGAAACAGTGGTGTCGTTAGGCGGACCCCCTTCTGGCCAGTGTGCTTCCGTTCCATTTGAGGAGCTGAGTCGCAAAGTGGGCCTTGATTTCTGCTTTCAGAGTTCTTAGAAGTGTGTAGATTTGGGCTGTCAGGGAGACAATTATGGAAATCAATAATAGGAAGGAAATTTTAAAAAGAAAGGGAAAACTATTACTCCTAGTGATGCTTTGCATTTCCTAGTGGAAAGCCTGCCGAGAAAGGAGCAGCCCCTCACCTGCCACTCCCGTTTCCCACAGGCACTTTCTGAGTATTCCTTCCCAGTTGGACCATTGTTTCTGACTTTTGGAAAAGTCCTCACTTAGCACATGTTGCCAGTGTGCTTTTCAGAAAAGTCGCACTGTTTTCTCTTCCTACTAACAGCAAAAAGTACATGGCAGTGCTTCTGGCCTTGTGCTTGGCCATCATTGATTGTTTCAGCGAGGTCCCCTGGTATGCTGATTTCATGTAAGTGTCACGTGTCCCTCCTGGAACTGTAGTGAGGTTTGGGTGAGCCAGAATTTCCCATTGTCTCTGTCTAGAAGTGTGAGCTATTTCTGGAGTACCTCTAGGACATCCTCCGTACAGCCATTCCCCACAGTGCCAGTGGCCCTCACAGCACCTCCAGACCCCCTCACTGTCCACATCAGAGTTCTGGAAGATGCATGTCCTGAAGTTACACATCTTGTGTAAGATTAGGACTCAGCCCTGACTCCTTCCAAAGTCCGTCTTCTCTTGGCCAAATAGTACAGTCTCTGTTCTTTTGTTGTTAGTTGTACAAACAGGTTTTGTATTAAATGTTCTCATTTTGGAAAGTATACTTTTATTGATGATGCCTAAATTTGCATTCACTTTTTCAACCTTGAAGTTATACTTCAGGCTCCCTGTGGAATGAGTACCATCAACTAACAACCCTAAGTCTTCTCTCTGTATGGCACAGTTTCTCCTGTCCTGTCAGAGTCCCCATTAATGGGATACCTGCCTATTGTTCCAGTGAGTCAACACATGTGGCCCTTGGACCTGCCTCATGTGTGTATTAACTGATTTTTTTGTTATGTATTTTTTCAGTATCTTTACCCACATGATTAGTAACAGTGTTATTAAGGGACAGAACATTTTAATACAGTAGCTTCAAACATTTTTTGCATGGAAAACAGAATGAAAACAGAAATTCAAATGGAAAATAAGTAGAAATAAATAGCTGTGCTTGAACGTGGGCTTGAGGGCTTCGAGCCCTACCAGTTTATTTCTGTTCCTCACCCACGAGAGTTTCCAAGGAAGGCTGAGGGGTCATCGAGGGCTGTTTAAGAAATGACTCTCTTGTTCCAGCTTTTCCCTTTACAATATTCTTAAAAGTTAAATCATGTTAAGGTCACATGAGTCAGGAGCTAGGAAGCCCAGGAACTGTAAGCCCAGGTACCACGACCCTGCGGCTGCACCCCAGCCTGCCTCTCGCCCTCCTCCTCCTTCTCTCTTCTCTCTTCTCCCTCTTCCGTCTGTTTTTGTTCTCATATCATAACTGGACTCAGCATGTTTTTCATTATGTATTGCAAGTAGTGTCATTTTTGTAAATCATGTTTTTAATTTAAAAGGAGATGAAATATTTTGTATCTGATTAAAAAGCAATAGTCCTTAATCATTTTGCTTTTTAGCTGTTAGCTTTTCATTATTTTTGCTCTTTGTCAGTGACCCATAAAGAAACAAATACAACAAAACAAGGAGACCCATTTCTGTGCCATTTCAAGAGTGGAATATGGACTAGACGATGTGCTTGTTCCCTAAGTGGCAGTACATTAGAAAGCACACCCTGTCCTCACAGATTTACTTACACAGTTTCTTTTTGTACATGTTTAGTTGTTCAACTTTAAAGATGAAAATCTTTCAGAAATTTAGAACAGAACTTTCAGAAATTTGGAACTTTTAAGTTTAGAACTTTTAAAGGCTATTTTAATGGTTTAGTTATTATTTGCAGTGCTCTGATGCACATTAGGTCAATTTTCCAAATATCCAGCTACAACACTTAGTCTCTGCCATAACAAAATCTCACAGACTGGGTGGCGTAGACAGCAGAGATTATCTTCTCACAGTTCTGGAGGCTAAAGTTCGGGATCGAGGTGTCAGCAGGGTTGGTGCCTCTGAGGCCTAGTCCTTGGCTTGGAGAGGGCTGCTCTCTGCTGTCTCCTCACAGGGCCATCTCTCTTGGCACGGGTGCCCTTGGTGTCTCATTGCATGCCCCAGTTTTCTCTTTCTGTGACAGCGCCTCCTTAGAGGCCTCATTTTAACTTCAAATCCAGTCACATCCTGAGGTATCAAGGATTGGCGTTTTGATAGAGGAGCTTTGGGGAGATATCATTCAGCCCATAGCAGTCTGTTATCTATTGATAACTGTTACTGTTGATAACTGACTTCATTTGGACTTTTGTGAGGTTAGAGCAAGAAATTACATGTCTAGCTTCTTAGGAACCCAGCTGACCTTCATCTGACAGTCTGGTAAACATTATAGATCCTTTTAAAAAATTGATATTTGAAAAAATATTCTGTTACTGCAAAGATAATACATATACATACAGAAGCGATAGAAAAAGAAAAAATGAGAAAATAAATGTGTATTTCCATTACTGAGAGTTTACCTTATTACAGTAGTCCCTGATTTAAGATGGTTTGACTTGTCATTTTTCAACTTTAGGGTGGTGCAAAAGCAGTATTAATTTGGTTAAATCATACTTCAGATTTTTGACTTTTGATCTTTTCTTGGTCTAGTGATACGTGGTCCAGTTCTCTCTCTTGATGCTGGGCAGTGGTAGTGAGCCCCTGTTTCTCGTTAACTTCGTGATCACAAAGGTCAACAAGCCAGACTCCGTAGTATGCTGCGTTGCCAAGTCAGGATGTTTAGAATGTTAGGCATATTAACTGTGTTTTCCACATAATGATATTTTCAATTTACCGTGGGTTTCTTGGCACAGAACCCTGTCATAATGCAAGCATCTGTGTATATACCTTTGTTACTATTTAGTGTAGCTCCTAGTAGATCTTTTTGTCTGTGTATGCATGCATACATGTTTTATCAAAAAGAGAATGTTGGGCTGGGGCTGGGGCTCAGTGGTAGAGCACTTGCCTAGCATGCATGAGGCACTGGGTTTGCTCCTCAGCACCACATAAATGAAAACAAATAAAAAATAAAACAAAAGTATAAAAATTACCATAACATTATTAAAAAAAAGAATGTCCTATATGTATTATTTATGATTAGTTTTTTTCAGTTAACGATGTCTACCTTTCCTGACTAATAAATTTTCATTTCCTTCAATCCCCAATTATAAAAATTTATAACAAATCACCTAAAATTTAAATCATGATTTCTTCTCATGATTCTGTGGGTTGGCTGGACAGGGCAGCCCTGGCTGGTTTGGTCTGGGCTCACTCAGGTCGTGTTTAGAGTTAGCTGGACTGAAGGGCTACGATGGAGTCATGTTCATGCCTGGCAGTTGGTGGTGGCTGTTTGCTGAGCCACCTCACCTCTCCTCATGACCCCTCAGCCTCCAGGACGGTAGATCAGCTTCCTCATAGCTGGCAGTCTGAGGGCAGCAGTGAAGACTGCCAAGAGGGCAAGGTGGAGGCTGCAAGGTTTCCCAAGCCAAGTCCTGGAGCTTACACAGCCTCCCTGCCAACACCACCAGCCTGGGTTCATGTCCTGATGAGGGGAACTGCAAAGATGTGGTCATCTGCCACCAAGTCTGCATTCCCACTTCACTAATGGTCACAGAATTGTCCTTTACTGTTGTTTTTTGGTGGTTTGTTGGTTTTGTTTTTCCAAGATGGGGTCTCACTGTGTTGCCCAGGCTGGTCTCAAATACCTGGGCTCTGGTGATCCTCCTGCCTCACTCTCTCAAGTGCTGGAACTGCAGGTACAGGTCACCAGGCTGGGCAGCTGGTTTGCGTAATCCAGGGATATCTACTTGGCTGTGTCCTTGTGGTGTCTTTATCTTTATTCTTGCTTCTGCTGAATTCTAATAATTGGGAAGTTAAATCTTGATAGATTGAAGTTAAACGTTTGGGGCTGGAATATACCATAGATGAAATTGTATACTATGTGTAATATCAAATTAGAAGAAAACTATTATCTAGTTATTCACAGTTCTTGATGTAAGAATTACATTACATAAATGACAGCCTGATTTTGTCATTATAATGTTTTATTTTTTCCCTTAGAAAATATTCTGTGTGATGTTTTAATACTTCATAATTTTAATATAATACAGCATGTTTATAATATAACAGAAAATAGCATGAACTCCATATCAATTCATAAAGTTCTTGGGTCCTGTTCGTTTTTTTTTTTTTTTTTTTGCAAAACTAGGGATTGAACCTAGGGCCTCACACATGCTAGGCAAGTGCTCTATCTCCGAGCTACATCCCCAGCCCTCGTTTTTTATTTTGAGACAGGTTCTCACTGAGTTGCCCAGGCTGCCCTCAGCTTCCTGAGGAGCTGGGATTCAGGTGTGCATTCACGCACCTGCAAAATCATGCCATTTCACAGCCCCACGAGCACTGAGAGTGCCTCCTCAGTGTGTTATCAGACATCTAAGGTGCCTGTCTCTTAGGTGAGGAGTATTGTCTCACTGTAGAGTTCATTTGCTTTGTCCATCACCCCACCCCTCTCCCAGGCTGAGCCTCTTTTCATATGACCCGTTGGTTTATTTCTGACAATTGCCTATTTGTACCCTTTGCCCATTTTTTTCATTAATTTCTAAGAGCCCCTAGCGAGAGTAACCATTTTTTGATATGCACTGTAACTATTTCCTCCTTTTCTGCAAATATTTCCTCCTTTTCCATTAGTTTTTTGGCTTATTTATTATGTTGTTAGCCATGCAAAAATTTAAATGTATGTATAGCATAATTCTTTTAAAAAATTGTTTGTTGTAGATGAATACAATATTTTTATTTATTTGCTTTTATTTATGTGGTGCTGAGAATTGAACCCAGTGCATCACACATACTAGGTGAGTGCTCTATCACTGAACCACAACCCCAGCCCCAGAATTTACTTTTTATATTTATGGCTTATGAATTTTGATTCATAGTTAAAAACCTCCTCTAAGTTTATGAAGGAACTCACTGATTTTTTTTTCTGTTAATACTTCAATGGTTTTATATTTTGCATGGAGGACTTTAATTCAAATGGATTTTTTTCTTTGATACTGACATGAATTAAGGATCTAGTTTAGTCTTTTTCAAATAGCGCTTAGTTTCTCCAACACTGTTGGGTAAAAAAGGCCATGTTGACCCTGGCTCGAGGTGCTGCTGTTTGGGTCTGTTTCTTGACTTTGTGTGCTGTTTGGGTTGTTGACTCAGGTGTGGTACCATATTGCTTTGATTTACCAAGGCTTTACAGTGTATTTTAGTCTGTGGGAAGGCTTGGCCTGTTCCTCGTGTTGTCTTTCATTGTTATTTTTCAGAGCATGATAGAGGGTTCTTCCTGTTGGTTGGATTATTTATTTATTTATTTTGGTACTGGGGATTGAACTCAGGGGCAGTTTACCATTGAGCTACATCTCTCCAGCCCTTATTTTTTATTCTGAGATAGCGCCTCACTAAGTTGATTAGGGCCTTGCCAAGTTGCTGAGGCTGGCCTTGAACTTGGAATCCTCCTGCCTCAGCCTCCAGAGTTGATGGGATTATAGGTGTGTGCCCCCTATTCCCAGCCTGTTGGTTTTTATTTTTTAATGTGAACTTTAGAATCTAATTTTCTGGTAGAAAAAATAAATAAAAAAAAAACTTGGTTGGGTGTTTTTTATTTTGATTGCTTTGAATTAAAAAAAATTAGACAGAATCAACATTTTTATGATGTTACTCATTCCACCTCAAGAACATAGTGTGTCTTCTCTTATTGACGATCTACTTCTGAGACCTTGAGGAGTGTTTTTTTTTTTTTTTTTTTGCTATCCACATGTCTTGTTAAGTTAATCTCAGATGTTCTCTCTTCTGTTGCTTTTCTAAATGGGGTCTTCCACCATATCTTCCAGCTGACTTACCAAGTTTGTACATTAATTTTATATACTGCTGCCTTCCCAAATTTTCTCACCTTCCCACAGTGCTCATATCCTGCCCTGTTCCCTCTGCAAAAGACTAGCATTTCTATCAGAAGTGGGCATGGATGACTGTTTCCCAAGATAAGGTTTTGCTTCCTCTTCTTGCCTTCCATTACTTACATTCTACGTTCAGTCCTCTAACTTAGTGGATAGGACTTTTCTGACCAGTAGAGGGCCAGATGGTAAATGTTTTAGGCTTCTTAGGCCTCAAGGTCTTTTTACCATAGATAACAGTTCAAATAGGGGTAACAGTTTCCAGTATAATGTTATTTACCAAAAGGCAGTGGGCTTGATACGACCCATGACCTAAAACCATCTGTTGTAAGTCAGATTCATATTTTTTTAGTTCTACATCATCTATATGTTTTTAGGCTCTGTCTTAATTTGTATCTGATGGCATCATACGAATGTGATGGAGCTTTCCTTTATGTTTCTTTCTGTCTTTCCAAATCTTAAAACATGAAGACCATATCTCCTTTACAATTTTTTGGTACTTGTGTATGGTCACAACAAGAGAGGTAAAAGTATTTTCATCTTTTCTCTCTCATGTAAGACTCATATTTATTTCAACAACAGTAGGAGGGAATTCTATGTGGAAAATAATCTGTGAAAAAAACTTCTCTTTTGGTGTTCTCTAGTCTGTTGATTTTGTCAAAACACTAGCTGATCTATGACTGTATTAAACTGTCAGATTGATCAGGAGAATTCATAAGGCATTAAAGAAGCAAGCCACGAAGTTATTTATAAAGGTGATGCCAGGGATCATTCTCCATGCTGAATGCCACCCAGTCTTCCAGACAGTTCTATTATCATGAGTCATTCTTTCAGTAGGAATTAAAGAGGTATGTAAAACATTGAAGTTTCACTTTTGAGTATTCGTTTCATCTCAGAAATTGCAGGGGTGACGGTACTTGCTGCGATGGTAACGGAATGTTCATGATCCACTGCAGTCGCTCGTGTGACAGAACAGACAGTAACTGAAGGAACTTCCTGGCTTCTAAGTAAATGTGAAAACCCACAAGCTGGTAGGTGGATATTCTCAGAGCTTTGAAGTGATTTCACTGAGCTGGGAGCGGTCGCCACCATTAGGAACCACGAGAGAAGTTCCAAGTAAAAGAACTTGAGATAGAAAGGTTGGAAGACCAGAGATCAGTGAAAGTTGGGACCCAAGCAGGCGTTTGGAGAGTGAAAGCAGAATAGACACTTTCCTAGAAAGCCCTTCTTCTGCCTGTGCTGCCACATCCCTCCCATAGCAGGCTTGCAGGAGGAGACCGCATGTGAGAGGCAGCCTGAGGAGCGCTCACCAGCTCGCTCCCTGGTTGTTCTTTTGCGTCCTTAGTGGCAAATAGTGCAGTGGAGGCCGTTTGTCCAGTTTCTGTGATTTGTCAAGCCTTAGTGAACTCACTGTCACTGGATTTCAATCTCTCCATCTGCTTGTAGAAGCAAGGGGACTGAAGCACAGTAGAGAAATTTCTGGGTTCAACATTGAGTCAAGACGTGCATGCAGAGGACTTGAACTGAAACTAATGAAGTTGCAGTGCCTGTTCCTGTTCAGTATTACAGGGCTTCTCGCCAGTGATGCTAATAGTGCAGGTGCAAAGTTGTACCTTCAAACACTTGGTCTTTTTGTTTTGAAATGTACCAATCTAATAAATAGTCTCTGCTTAGAAAGTAGTAATTTTGAGAATGGGTATCCTTTTACCCATAAGTAAGATATTGTCAGAATTATATGAATAATTTTGTCTGAGGGAATCACTAGACTCTTCAGAAACTTTATGGAGACCTTCTATTTGAAATCTCAGCATTAGTTCATTTTCTAAAAAGCAAATGTACTGGTTTAAAGGCTGCTTCTTTCTCTTCCACTCTCTGCCATCAGCGCGCGCACACACACACACACACACCATACTGTTCTGAATCCAAGGAGGAGGTACCAGTGTAACAAAAAGTAAAATTTATTTGCTGTTGTTGAATTTCTGTATACAATTAGTTACCATTAAAATGAAATATAAATTGTGTCCCTCATATGACAAGACTAGCCTGAATTAAAAGAACATCATTATGTTAACATAGAAAAAAATACGTATACATACGTACTTATGCACACTTTTTTTTTAAAGGGTTGGGCATGGTGGCCCATACCTGTAATCCCAGTTACTCGGCAGGGAGGAATCCCAGTTCAAGGCCTTCCTGGGCAACTTAAAAAAAAAGAAGAAAGGAAAGAAGAAAAGGCTGGGAATGTAGCTCAGTGCTAAAGCGCCTGAATTCAGTCCCCAGCCCCGGGGGAAAAAATCAGTCTGGCATTATGACATTACAATTTTGAATTACTTTCTGAAAGAATATGTGAATGTGTCATAATACTAAAAGTACTGCTTATTAGGAAGTCTTAAACATTCTAACTTGTGACATCTCTAGACATAAACTTCACTCTGACTTTTAGAAGTCCTTTCTCACAGTCCATGGGCCTTGTACTCAGCCAGTTCAGAAACTCATTGTAACTCAACCATGGAAGAATAAATGTTGGATTCCTCTGTGAAACAATACATGGCTTCAGATTCTTGTGGGTTTCCTTTTTGTGATATTGCCCCCTTTGATACAATATGTATCAAGGTATTGACAGATTGAAACTCTTTATTCCTTCTACAAATATTTACCTGGTTGCTCTGTGCCAGGTGTTCGCATCTAGTAGCAAACTACCTACGCTAAATTATTGTCCTTGGGGCCTCTGAGTTTAAAAGTGAGACAGACATTAACAAATTAATACACCATTAAGTAATTACCATTGAAATAAGGACTTGAAGGGAAACACAAAGGGTACTAATGACAGTGTATAATGAAAAGTCCTAAATATAATCTCGGTTATCAGAGAAGACCTTCTTGGGAAAAGTAACATTTCATCTGGGACTAGAAGCAAGAATAATCCATAACTGAGCAGAAGGAGGAGATAGGGAAGAACATTCCAGGCACAGGGATGCATCCAACATGAGTGAGGGTCCGAAGACCGGGAAGTGTGTGGAGCATTAGAAAACTGCCAGAAAGGCCAAGCTGAGTGCAGCAGAGTCGTGGGAAGCTGGTGGTGCGATCAGAGTACGTGGGTCTTCATTCTCTTCAGTCAAATGGATTTGGATTTAAATTGTGGCATTATCACTTCCTGTGTGATCTTGAACAGGTCTCTTAGTAATTCTAAGCATGATCTACAAGTTACTACGGTATTAGTTAGCCTTTTCTACATAACAGACTATCCCAAAATTCAGTGGCTAAATCCAAGCAATTTTTAGAGATTCAGTGCTCATCTACCAGTCGGTTCTTATGCCAGTCTCATTTTGCTCTTCTGGAACTATTCTTTCCATGATTTGCAAAGTGCATCTGAAAAATTAAGTAATATGAGTCCTGGAAAGTATTCATGGATTTTGGAAACATGAAGTTATTTTTAACCTTAGTCTACAGTGGTGTTATGAAGGTGAAGTTGTACTGTAGTGTGTTAAGGAGTGAATAGAGGCATGGTAGGCAGAATAATGGCCTCCCAAAGATGCCCACAACCTCATCCCCAGACCCTGCGACTGTGTTGGATTACTGGCAGAAGGTATACTTGGAAGAGAGATTCCGTGAGATAGGAGGTTTACCCTGAATTGCCTGAGCAGGCCCATTGTAACCGTTCTCACAGTAGAAGAGGGAAGCAGGAGATGCGGTGTGAGGAGCATTCGACTGCCTTTGCTGGCTTTGAAGGTGGAGAAAGGGGCCCAGAGCCAAGGAATGTGGGCAACCTCTGTCTAGAAGCTAGAAAAGCAAGGACACAGATGCCTCCAGAGAGAGCCTTTGGAAGAAATGCAGCCCACTCAGACACTGGCTTTAGCACAGTGATGTCCACCCTAGACTTCAAATGTCCAAAATGGTAAAATAATAAATTTATATTGTTTATACCACTGGGTCTGAGGTAATTTGTTACAGCAGCATTCTGAAGTGAACACTGGGTAAGAAAGGAGTGTCCACCACATAGACCACCCTTTATAAAAGTTTGGCCATAAAAGAAAGAAGAAAGGGAAGATGTGACATGCAGGATTTAGGGAGGATGGAAGAGTTTTTGTGGTTTTGACGGTTCACTTTATTTGTTCGATTTCTGTGTTATTTTTATGCCGTTTAGAGAGACAGTATCAGAATTCTTCATCTGGCACCCCAAATACCGGTACACAAAAGTCTTTAAAAACAAATTAATTGCACTAAAATAAAAACCAGATTTTTTCACAATTATAAAATTTGAGGTTTGCACTAAAAAATCAATTACATAAGAAAATTTCCCTTTTAGCAATAACTAAAACTAATTAAACACTAGTAATTGATATATATATTAAGCATTTATAAGCCTTAAATTTCTGCATATTTTGGGTACCATAAATCTGATTTTTGTGTTTAAGTCATAATAATTAAACTTGACAGTATTTTTCTATCCTATAAATTATAATTGATGTGTACAAAATAATAACAATAGCTATTAGTTGCCACGTAATAAGTGTCTACTGTACGTCTGGTCCAGCCTTTATCCTTGATAGCTCGTTTAGTCCTCATGACAATATTACATGGGAATTAGAAGCATTTATATTAATAATTTGCAGCTATAGAATATGAGTCATTCTATTTGCAAAACACAATTTAACAAATATGAAAGAATTGAGATATAATCATTCATATAACAAAGAAATACCCTTTAGTTTAATCAAGGGACCAACCATCAATACAAGGATCATATGAGGTATTCCACTGTTAAGGACTACAAATAAATTTCAATGTAATTATAAATTGGTCACTGCTTTTTGGAAGAGTCACAATTGATGAAATTTGACATCTTCAGAGGATATATACAGGTTTATTCCCTATTTATTTCTAATTTTTGTTTTTGGTTTTGGTGGTGCTGGGGATTGAACTCAGGGCCTTGTGCCTGCTAGGCAAGCACTCTGTCCCTGTCCATTTATTGTCTTGAAGTTGGACTATTAATATTAATGCCCCTCTTTTGTTCTTCAGTTATAAACAGACTAAGTCTTAAGATTTATTCTGAACTTTCTTAGGAGAAGGGATCAGAATATAAGAACATGGCTGTTAGGAAAGATTTTCTTGCCATGTCACTACAGGTTCCCTTTTCCTTCCCCCTTCCTTTCTGCTGCCCACTGGCCCCTTTCGGTTGCAGTTTTTAGCAATTACAACATCTTATAATTTCTTTGTATTTTATCAGTGCGAAACCTTGAGATGAACTATACCCTACGACTCCTTTGCAGCACAGCGCAAGTAATTGGGCTCTTGCACATTTATTCATTTCTTGCAATGAATATTATAGTACCTTATATTTGCTAGTGTCAGCCCCTGTGTCTGCAAGTGGGAAAATCGCCCTAGGACTTTAAAGCCTGTCTCATCAGTGCCAAATTTCAACTTGACTTTCTGTCAGAATACATTTAAATCAGCTTGTAGAATAAAATATAAAATATGTAATTAGGCATGAATGTGACAGTGAACTCACTATAAAGCTTCATTTTGTGTGCACCTGCTGTTTTAGAACTTCGGAGATTTTTTAACTTACTGATTTATTTCATTCTTTCCTACGTACACATCCTCTGTCCCTCGTCTTCTACTAACCCTTTCCCTGTGCTTCGTGAGTGTCCCTGTGTGCACAGGTACCCGAATCCTAACAAGTGTGCTTTATTGTCCTTTCGTCCTAAATAAAACCTCTGTCCTCAAACAGGGTTGCTTCCCAGCAGCCCCTTTCACGGAAGACCATCCTCCCATTCTGCTCCTTGCACTCAACGAAGTGATGGCGGCTAAACGTCATTTTCAGTAGTTAATTGTCAATGGAGTTCTGGTTTTCCTGGGCACCTTTCTCACCCCTGCCCTCAGTTCTGTCATTTACTGACCCCTGGGACACATTCATGCCTTTCCAACGACTTGCTCATTAGGCTTGGTTTCCTTTGCCTGCAGTTTCCTTCTGTCACCTCCCACAATTCTAGTAGCAGTGTTGATAACCAGTACAACTCCGTGACAAACATCTTTGATCTCTACCACCTTGACCTTTTACTTCACATTAGCCATTCTGAAATAAGTATAGCTCCACACTGGGCCTTGGTCAAACCAGATGTGTTCCCTGGCCATGATCTTCCTTCTCCCCTTTCTTTCACTCCCCAAGCAGCTCCTGAATCCTCTTTGAACCCTTCCTTACCTTCCTGTTCCTCTCTCCTCTGCCTTTGAGTTCCATGTGCATCCTTACTCACCTGGACTCTGCCTTGCTGGTACCCTGAAAGTGCTCACTCTCTGATCTCCCCCCTCGCCTGACACTGCTGTCAACTTGGATCACATTTGATCTCTTATTTCCAATACCAGGTTGCTAAGCTTTCCTCCTATGTCAACAAAATGTGTCTCTTGGGTCTGGCATGAAATCCATGCTGACAGTCTTAACAGAACTTCCTGGAAGGTTAGCAGGTGTTTTACTCTTCTCTCATGAACTGCATATGAACTTTCCAGCCTTTCTTGCTTCTTGGACCCACAGCCCATCACTATCTTCCTCTCTGGCAGAGGTGATTTTTTTCTACCTCACTGAAAATATATCCAGTCCAGCTGCAGCAGACTCTAAGATTTTCTTTTCCTCTCCTTTATTTTGAACCTTAAATATCTTGGAATTTCCTATTAGACCGACAAATATTAAAGATATTGATAATAGCAAGAGTTTGAACTTTTTAAAAGACATGCATTCACTGTTGGTGTGGGATATAAATGACTTGAACATTTTTAAGCAAAGTGCTTATCAAAAATTGACAGCAGAGGCCTGGGGTTGTGGCTCAGTGGTAGATCGCATGCGGGGCACACGTGAGGCTCTGGGTTTGATTACTGAGCACCACATATAAATAAATTAATTAAAAGATCCATTGACAACTTAAAAAATATTTTTAAAAATTGACAGCAGTTATCAAAATTTAATATGCAGGTATTTTGTAACTCACCATTCCAGTTTTAGGAATGTGTCCTACCATTCTATACCTGCCCATGTAGTGTGTGTGTGTGTATATATATACACACACACACACACACACACACACCAGGGCATTTCTTGTGGCATTATTTTCTTATTTTTATTATTCAATCAAGGTTATCTATAGGCCAGAAAATCCTAGATTCCTGTGTCTAGAACCACAGAGTCATTTGAGATGAAGATGGCCGATATTTCTTACTGTAATTTTTAGATTTTTCAGTATTTATAATCGGGCAGCACTCCTGGCATTTTTCAGACCTATCTCATGCGCTCCTTATATGCAGCACTTATGGGATGGATTGTGGTCTCTGTGAAAGGTGCCCACGGCCTTATGGCTATTAGGTGGAGGAACCACGGGACTTCAGCACACAGTTCAGGCCAGAGGTATTGATTTTCTGGGTGTGTCAGGAGAGAAGCAACTCTATTTTTAATAACTGAAAATCATAAATAGTTGTAATGTCTATTTGTTTCACCTCTCTCAATCCTTTCCAGTCCATCCTTTAAAGATACTACTAATTAGTCTTCTTACTGCATAGTCATAATTGGAACACCGCTCCTTTAAATCTCCAAGTGACTTCTGTTTACTTGACAAGACAGTCTCAACTCCATAGTCAGGCTTTTAGAACAGTCTGACCCAGTCTCGGCCTGTCTTTCCCAGCCACACTCCCACTATTGTGCTCTGATATCCAGGCTCCAGCCAAGCTGAACTATTTTTTTTCCCTTTTTTTTTTTTTCTTTTAAATGCGGAGTCACACCAGTAGTGTAATCATACATGTAGAGAGGGTAATAATGTCTGTCTCAATCTACCATCCTCCCCCTCCCCACTGCTCCACCCTCCCCTGACCCCCTTTATACAATGCAAAGTTCCTTTATTCTCCCCTACCCACCCCCCACTATGGATCAACATCCCCTTATCAGAAAACATTAGGCCTTTGGTTTTTTGGGAGTGACTTATTTCACTAGCACAATATTTTCTAGTTCCATGCATTTACCTGCAAATGCCATATTTAAATAAATCTACTTGCTCCTTTGCAAACCTGCATTTTTATTTCCGTGATTTTTACTTGAGTACTAGCTTGAGTTCACCTCTGGGTTTCAGCGTTTCCTAGCTGCAGAATCCTAGACACAGCACTTAATCTCTCGGGCCCTTTGCTGTCCCACTTCCCTGCGGTCGTCTGGCTTAAGTGGAATGATCTATGTAAAGTGTTTTGCTGTAAAGTGATAACGATCTATCAGTGGTGGCTGTATTAAAATAAAGCCTAGAAGAGTACAAGATGAAACTAGAACATCTCGTTGTGCTAGAAAGGAAAGAGCAATAAATGGGGCGAAGGGAAAGCTCTTCCTCCTGGGAGAAAGCCAACTGAGAGGCAGGGGAGCGATGGAATTCAACAACCATGCTCCTGCCAGAAAGAGGGAGCAATACTTGGTTGAGGAGCAGGATATTTTGTTACATAGTCTCAATTGATCACCCCCCAATTTGCCAGTTAATTACAAAGGAAAACATAATGACTTTATGGTGGAGAAGCCTGGCAAATGCCACTCTCATGACTCTGCACTACTGATGTGACCAGTAACTCCAGTGTTGGGGAGAAGAACTCCTGATTTGTTCTAAGAAGGGTAACATCATTCCATCAGTATTAGCCAAGAATCTACAACCTGCATCTAATCGTGAGGAAACATCACACAAAACCCAAATCAAGGTTGGTCCACAAAATAACAGGCCTCTCTTCTTCAGAAGTGTCAAGATCAAGAAAGAAGGAAAGAAAGTTCCAGACAAATGATGTCATTCCAAATGCATTGTATGATCTTTAACTAGATCCTGGACTGAATGAGCATTATTAGGCAAACGATAAAACTTGAAAAGGAGTATAGATTAGGTAATAGTACTTTTACCTAATTGAATGCTCTGATATTGATAATGATATTGTGGGTGTGTCAGAGCACGTCCTGGGAGATGCATGCTGAGGTAGTTAGGAATGTGGGTCAGGAAATGTTTGTGCCATGTGTGAAAACAGAACAGGACAGAGAAAGATAATACTAAAGCAAAAGAAGCAAAATGGAAACAATTGGTGAACTTCATAATGAGCATATGGGGATTCCTTGTACTGAACTTTGCATTTTTCTTAGAATTTCATATCAAGAGGTTTTTTTTTTAAGTCCCTAAGTGAAGCATTGTGACCTAGGAGAAACTGTCTTAATAGGGCTTCCTTTAGGAGCCACTGTATGACGTGATGGACAGCTTTCACCAGACTTCCCAAACATAGCACTTTCATATCACTACTTAGGCTTCCTACTAGAAGCCTTTGGAACAAGATGACAGAGTAGTTTTTTCCAAAACAGTGTTGTCCAGGTTTGTGGTGTTCTGCTGCTCTTTGTCCAGAGCCACAAGGGTATATTCAGAAGGGTGTAGAGTACCGTATTGCCCTTTGTATGCACTATTTTTCACAACTGAATTTTGGATGATATTTGGTCTGTAGACCATTTGAGGTTCTAAATTTTGGCAAGAACCATGAATGTAGTTCTTTGTTGATAAATTCAGATTCATCTGCTTTAATGGGCAAGTGGGTTAAAATAGCTTAGTAAAAATTAAGGAGATTTCTGCAAGTTTGTAGATATTTCTGCCGACAAGGCCAAGTCCTTTTCTCAAGAAAATAGCTGGATTACACAGCAACACGATATAAATTGCTTAAGTTCTATGCCATGAAATCTGTCAATCATAATTTTAGTTTGGCACATTTCTAGAAAAGGTTTAAACTAATTGTTTACTCTAGCCATTAAAATAACAACTCAGTATGAACCCAATCAAACATCTGCTCTCAAGATCTGTAATATTCTGATGAGTCTTCAAAACTTTAATTGGGAAAAATCCCTAAGATAGTGAAATTATATGACCAAATATGTATTTAAAATATCTTTTATGTTGGCTATAAGTCATTTAAAGAGTCAAAGGACATAATTATTGCTTTGAAGGCATTTTTTTCTGACATTGATTAGCAAGACCAATGCCTGATGAGGGTGTTTTAATAAGCAGCAGTGTAGTCATGTCAGAAGGGGAGAAGACCAACCGGAAGGGACCTGGGAAGTCATGGCGGAGCCAGATGCTTCCACTCACTGTCCTTATTCCTCCAGTTAGTAAACTGTGCAGCTGTGGAGCATTTATTTAACCTCTCCCACGTGTTACTTTTCTCTAGCAATTGTCATATTTTCTCTGAGGATTATACTATTATTATTTCTTTTCTTTTTTTTTCCTGGTTCAGGAATTGAACCAGGGACACTTTATCATTGAGCTACATCCTCAATCCTTTTTAAGTTTTTTTTTTGAGACAGGGTCTTGCTAAGTTGCTCAGGCTGACCTTAAACTTGTGGCCCTCCTGCTTCCACCTCCCAGGCATGCAACACCATACCCAGCTTATTATTTTAATAGTTTCTACTTAATAGCATTGTTTATGAGGATCAAATTTATTATGCCGAAATAGAACAGGCACAGAATAAATGCCTGGTATCTGTAGCTATATTATTATTTGTCTAGCCTCAGAAGCAGTGGTGGATGTATGTTAAGATTCAGATTTTAAGGAGGGTAACCCAAAACCCTTGGTAATATTACTTGGTTCTTCTCTTTCAGCAGTCCTTTCCCCTCTCTCTGATTCTCTGGGGTTATGAAGATGCTGCTTCTGTAAGAAACATCAGTACCCAGGGGTGTATCGACAGTGCTACTCAGTCCATTTTTGTTGTCTTTCCACAGAGGCAAAAAGCTTAAGGAATATCAATAAAAACTGAGCAACCTCATGCTATTTCTGACAGCTTTCCTATAGCAAAAAGAATAAAAACACCATTGGTTTAAAAATTAAAAGAAATGATCAAGTTGCAACTTGTGGGAAAAAATTGTCAAAAACTTGAGAAGGAATTTCTAGAAATGTAAGTGGTTCGTCATTCTCTCAGATGAGCTCTTCAGGGTACATGCATTGGCATGGGTCAAAACCCACCAGGCAGGTTGTACCTTAAATAGTTCTAGCTGTAGGCAACTTTCACTCAGGTCATTTAGCCTGAGCTGCTTAATACATCTTTTATGTGAAGCAGTGTAATTTGTGTTCAGCTGGAAAGGTATGACGATGGCTTCCTTGAATTATAAAGTGGAGAAGACTCATCCTCTTGATGTCAGTGAGAATCTAGCAGCTTGTGATGTTACTGACCATTTTGAAGTCACCGGTGACTCTGGCCCAGAATTTGCCTGTATTTCTGCTTCTGTTGCTTCTTTTGAGAGAATAAAAACTTCAAAATTGAACTCAAATTTGATAATATCCAAGACAGTCTTCTCCTTGTTTTGTCTTGGTTGTTTCATTGCCTGATGAGTTTCCAGGGCGAGCCCTGACCTTTCCCTACACTTGCTTCAGCTCCTGATGAACAGAGAGATGTAAAGATACCAGAGATGCAGCTTCGGCATATCCTCTGTCATCAGAGCTTATTGGAAATGAAAAGCCCTTGCTGCAACTCACTCTTCTTCAGCTTCCAGCCTCCCCTGTCTAATTCTGATTACATTTAAGCTCTAGGGTAGCCATGCCAGGCAGGGGTGAAGACAGGGATAAGTAAGCTCAGCACTCAGGGACGAGTGACCCTGGGTGTGAATGCTGCGGATGATCCCACGTCTGTGTGGCACTTAGGGAAGAGTGGTAGAGGACTGCTCGCTCCCAGACGTTCCCATGTGCTGTCCGTCAACACTCGCTGGTTTCTTAGTCAATAAACTCATTAGAAACTTTTCCATTCGGAGTTATACTGTATTTAAGGTGCTCTTTGTAGTTGGTTTGGATTACAAAATTCCTTGGAGAATCTTATTTAAGAATTTTTTTTATGTTGATCTTATATCCTGCTACTTAACAGAATTTATCAGCTCTAGAAATGTTCTGGTAGAGTTTTCTTGGGTCTTCTAGATACAAGGTAATATCATCAGCTAGCAGAGATAATTCGACTTCTTTTCCTAGTATATCCCTTTAATTTCCTTTTCTTGTCTGATTACTCTAGCTAGAGTTTTAAGAACTGTGTTGAATATGAGTGGTAAGAGTGAACATCCTTGGTTTTTTTCCTTATTTTAGAGTAAATGTTTTCAGTTTTTCTCCATTCAGTATGATGTTGACCTTGAGTTTGTTGTACAGAGAATATCACTTTCCTAATGAATGTGCTGAAAAAGAAATCAGGAAAACTGTCCCATTCATAATAACTGCCAAAAAAAAAAAAAAAACCTTGGGAATAAATCTAACCATGGAAGTAAAAGACCTCTATAATGAAAACTGTAGAACATGGAAGAAAGAAATTGAAGTGGATAGAAGATGGTAAGACCTTCCATGTTCTTAGATATGCAGAATTAATATTGTCAAAATAGCAATACTACCAAAAGCATTATACAGATTTAGTGCAATCCCCATCAAAATACCAATGGCATTTTTAACAGAACTTTAAAAAAATCCTAAAATTCATTTAGAAAAATAAAAGACCCAGAAAAGCCAAAGCAATCCTGAACAAGAAGAGTGATGGTGGAGACATCATAATACCCGATCTCAAATTATACTACAGAGCTATAATAACAAAAACAGCATGGTATTGACATCAAAACAGACAGGAAGACCAGTGGAATGGAATAGAAGACACAGAGATATGGCCACATAGATAGTCATCTGATACACAACAAAGATGCCAAAAACACATTAGAAGAAAAGATAGCCTTTTTAACAAATGGTGCTAGTAAAACTAGATATCCATATGTAGAAGATTGAAACTATATCCCTATCTCTAATCCTGCACAAAAGTTAAATCAAAGTGAATCAAATTCCTAGGAATTAGACCAGGAACTTTGCAACTGCTAGAAGAAAATATAGACTCCACACTCCTAATTTATTGGAACAGGTGCCATCTTCCTTAACCAGACCCTAAACCTCAAGAAATAAAACAAAAAATCAATCATTGGGTGGCATCAAATTAAAAAACTTCTGCACAGCAAAGGACACAATTAAGAATGTGAAGAGAGCCTACGTTTATGGGAGAAGATCTTTGCCCTCACTCCTCTGACAAGAGGATTGATATCCAGAATATATAAAGAACTAGAAAGACTTAATAACAAATAAATAAATAACCAACCAATCTATGAAAAAATGTTCAACATCTCCAGTGATCAGGGAATTGCAAATCCAAACCTCATGGAGATTTTATCTCACTCCAGTTAGAATGGCAATCATTAAGAATAAAACAATAACAACAGTTCACAAGGATGTCAGGGAAGGATACACTCGTACATTTTTGACACTACAAATTAGTATACCCACTTTGGAAAGCAGTATGGAGTTTCTGCAAAAGACTAGGAATGGAGCCACCATATGACCCAGCTATCTCCCTCCTTAGTATTTATCCAAAAGAATTAGGATGAGTATACTGTAGTAATACAGGCACATCAATGTTTATTGAAATGCAAGCTACAGTAGCCAAGTTATGGAGCCATCCCAGATGCCCATCAACATATATACACAGTGGAATTTTATTCAGCCATAAAGAAGAATGAAATTATGTTATTTTATGGTAAGTGGATGAAACTAGAGAACATCATGTTAAGTAAAATCAGCCAGACTCAGAAAGGCAAAGGTCGGATGTTTTCTCTCATATGTGAAAGCTATAACAAAATGAGAAAAAAAGGGGGGCCAGGGAATTCCATGAAAATAGAAGGGAGATCAGGGGAGTAAATGAAGGGGATAGATGGGGGGAGGAAGGAGAAATGGGAAAAGGGAAGAACAGTAGAATGAAATTGATCAAATTATGCACATACACGTATAAATATACCACAGTGAATTTCACCTTTATGTATATCTGTAAAGCACCAATTAAAAAAAAAAAACTGTGAAGAGAAGGAAGATGTAAAGTAGAGGAAGGGGAACAGGGGGAGGGAGGAGGGGAAGGAAAAAGGAAGTACTAGGAACTAAAGTGGATTATATCCCATGCATGTATAATTATGTCAAAATGAACCCCAATATTATAATGTACTATAATGTACTAATAAAAACATTAAACGTTTTTAATCTAATGTTATTTTTTACATGGTTCTAGGTGTTGAACTAGGACCTCGCTCATGTTAAGCACATGCTCCCACTTAGCTATCTCCCAGTCCATCCTTGGAGATTTTATAAAAGTTGTGAACGCTCTCTTAGAAGAATGCACATGTGCATCCGTGTACTCAAAACAGTGCCACATGATTTCAAGGAATTTACATGAAGCTCTTTTCGGGCTGGTTCATGGAACCTCCTCTTCATACTATAAAATTGGCCATAGAAGTCTTTCTTCCTTCCTGAGAGGGTCCCTATAGAGCTGTCTTACCACTCTTAACATGTGTAACTCAAAGTGGTGATTATGACGACGGTGATAGCTGCCGTGCTCTTTGTCAGCACTGTGCATTCCTCACATCTGGCTGTGAACCCCCATCATGCCTTCAGTGCTTTCCCCTCTCAGGTGAACCAGCTCCACCTCCAGTTGCTCAGGCAGGGCTGCCCTTACCTCCACCACTGCTGTCGCTTCCTCCGAGCCACCATCCTCTCTCCCCTTACTGATTGCAGTGACCTCCTGCTTCCACCCTTAGTTCTCAACTCAGCAACCACAGCCATTGATCCTATTAGAAGGTGTCATGTAAAAAAAAAAGGAGTCGTGTCATATCAATCTCCTCTCCAGAACCTTCCAAAGACTCCCATTTCATTCAGAGTAGGTGATGAAATCCTGACAGTGGCCAGGGCCCCTGTATTCACATTGACTACAGCATGTCATGCAATAATGGCATATAGAATAGACCAAATAATGGTCTGCCAGGCCCTTTCCAGCCTGTCCCTCTGCCCTAATTCAGTTATCTCTGTGACCTTGACTCCTCCTCTCCTTTGTTCTGTTATAACCATACTGGTCTCCTCTCTGATCTTTGAATATACCAGTGTCCTCCTTCCTCAGGGTCTCTGCACTAGTTGGTAACTTCTGCCTGGAACCTTCTTCCCCAAAATATCTGCTTAGCTCATATATATGCCTAAAGTATTTGTTCAGAAGTCACCTTGGTAAGGCCTGTACTGACCACTCTCATTTAGAATCCTTCCTCATCTCTACCTTGGTATTCCCTACCCCCTTCTATCTGGGTTATTTTTCCATCATAATCATGACCTTCCAATGATGGCTGGTTTATTTATGATTCTGTCTTTTCACTAACTTCACTTGGCTAGAGATTTTTACCTGTTTTGTTCAGTGCTGTACATGCAGTGCCTCAATGAGTGACTTACTTAATAAAGGCTCAGATAGCTATTGATGAAATGGACAGACCCTAGGAAGGTTCTTTTAATATGGATTTAGATTCAGAAAGATTAAGTAACTTGCTCAGTCATCCACTGATGAAGGGTATAGCTAGGACTACCCTTTAGGACTTCCTGCTATCGAAGACCTGTGTTCTTAATGATCGCATTACCGTCCTTTCTAAAGAGGAAAATATTTCTCTCCAAGAATATGCAAAATAAGAAGTAAAAATATATTCCTGAAATGGCAGTCCTACCTGGATGAAGAGTCAGAAGTTGGAGTAAGGGGGATGGAGTAGTTGCAGGTGGGGGAGGAGAGGGAACCTAGAACATTTTATTTCTTGAGCTTTGGGGTCTGGTGAAGGAAGATGGTACCTGTTCCAACGAACTAGGAGTGTTGAGTCTGTATTTTCTCCTAGCAGTTGCATGAACGTGTGGGAGGACAGTCTCAGGAGCCACACAAAGCAACAGCTGGAAGGCTCAGCAGCTCCTCACCTCAAGGGAGATGGAGTTTGGAGTTAAATTCCTCCCAGGGTACATGGATGTAAATACCACAAGGTTTCCATCAAAATGACAGCAGTGCCATGCCTTAGCAATAAGAAGCACATACCCAGAATAAAAATGAGTGATAGTAGAACAGTTCAGCTACTTGAATAAAATAGAAAACCATGCATTCACTCAGATATAAATAAATAAACCAAATGTTTGATGAGGCTTGGAACCATTATGTAATTTCAAGCTGCCTCTCCCAGATTACTTTTTTAATCACAAGGTGAAATATGTACTCTGGATGGTAGAGGAACCAAGGAGACAATACCTTAATCAATTGGTCCAAGTCAAGTCATTGATAATAGAATGTGCCACAACAAGGACACAGTGTCACTTTCATAATTTTCCTCCCAGAGTTACACACCTGAATATGGTGGTGGCTATAAGGAGACAAACTCACATTGTGAGGAGTCTTCAAAAGTGTTAAGATTATGGAAGTCAAGGAAAGATGGAGGAATTGTTACCATTTAAACAAAATATGTCAACTAAAGTTAATGCTTGGTTCTGAATTGGATCCATTTTCTATGAAGATATTTGGGGAACAACTTGAGAGACTTGAGTTTAGATCTGAGGATTAGATGATAATGCTATGTTTTTTAAAATATTTTTTAGTTGTAGATGGATACAGTAACTTTATTTTATTATTAAATTTTTATGTGGCGCTGAGGATCGAACCCAGCGCCTCACATATGCTAGGCAAGCACTCCATCAGTAAGCCACAACCCCAGCCCCAGATGATAATGATATATTCATGTTAATTTTCTTACTTTGTAATGATTGTGTTGTGGTTTGAAATACAACTTCAAGTATATACGAATGATGGGCTGCCAAGTTGGGGACTTTAAATGGTTCATGAAAAAAGTTCTAAAAAATAAATAAATAAAATTTAAAAAGAAAAAAGTTCTATGTTCTTTACTTAAAGCTTTTCTGTAAACTTAAAATTGTTTCAAAATAAAAACCAAAAAGGTACAATTATATTTTGATCTAACATCAGATAACTAGAATGTAAACTTTTCAAATATTCTTTATAGTATATATTTTTAAAAACAGAATACTTAGGAATAAATTTACTCTACTTTAGAATACATTGCTGAGAGAAGTTAAAGAATACCTGCTTATTGGAGAAAGTTACTATATTCGTGGTTGATAAATTCAATATTGTTAAAATGTTAGTGCTGTGGTGTGGATTTAAATATCCCCGAAAGCCCATGGGTTAAAGGGTTAGTTCTCAGCCTAATGCTATTGGAAGGTGGTGAAAACATTAAGAGGTGAGACCTAGTGGGAGGTTTTAGATCATTGGGTGTGTGCTTAAAGTGCAGTGTTGGGACACCTTACCTCTCTACTACCATTCCCTCTTCTGCCTCTCTTTTCACTTTATGGCCACCACTGGGTGAATAAGGTTCTCCATTGCATGTTCCCTGCCATGATGTGCTGCCCCACCATAGGCCCAAAGGTGACAGATGTGCTGCCCCACCATAGGCCCAAAGGTGACAGGGTTCAACGACCATGAACCAAAACCTCTGGAACTATGGACCAAAATAAACCTTTCCTCCTTGTAAGTCATTTATTTCAGGTATTTGTTACAGTAACAGAAAGCTGCTTAAAGGGGTCAGTTCCCCAACTAAGGAACTATAAATGTAAAATTGCCCAAATCAAAATCCAAGTCCTTTTCTTTCTACAGAAATTGAAGAGCTGGCTCTACAATAAAACAATAAGGAGGGAATTAAACAATCTGATTAAACAATCTGATTTCAAAACCTACTACAACGTTGCAGTAATTGAGACGGTAGTATATAGTATGATATGACATGGATCAATAGAGTATAACAGAACTCTGGATAGACTCACATTTATGTGGTCAGTCAGTTTTTCACATATGTGCCAAAGCAGTTTCAAAGGTGAAACAAATTTCTTCTTCAGATTGTCCTGGAACAACCAAATATGTATGTAAAATAACTGGGTAGTATGGAAAAAAAGCAAATTCCAGCCCTACTTCACTCTGAACACAAAAAATAATTTGAAGCAGAAAGATTTTAAATATAAAAGCTGACAGAAAATATAAAAGCTTTGACAAGAAATTAGAGAAAATTTTTGACTTTAGGATAAGCAAAGATTCCTCAAAACACTAACAGGGGCAGGGATTGATTTTAATCAAATTTAAACAATTTCAACTCACCAAGAGAAATGTTTAAGAAAATTAAAATGTCAGTTGCAAAGTCAGAGATAATATTTGCCATATACATACCCAAAAAGGATTTGTATCTAAAATATATAAGAATGCCTTCAAATTAATAACAAAAAAGGAAAATCAGGACCGGATTTGTGACTCAGTGGTAGAGCGCTTGCCTACCATACGTGAGGCACTGGGTTCAATTCTTAGCACTGCATATAAATAAATGAATAAAATAAAGGTTAATCAACTACTGAAATATATTTTAAAAATTTGTTTTAAGAAAGGAAAACTAGAGGTCCTACTCGTAGAGTGGAGCGTGAGGAGCTCTCTAGACATACTCTGCAGGAAAGCTATTGAAACAGCCATTAAACGTCTCTGGGAGTTTAAGGGTAGGCATACAGCCAACAAAGGAACATTTATTCAAGAAAAATCTAATAAACTCTAAATTTGAGTAAGAGTAGCCAGTAGATGGCACTTGAGGCATGGCTTACCACCAAGACTGAAGTGCCATGGCCTGAAGTGGGACTCCTTCCCGCAGGCCCCTGTCTAGGGATACAGGATCTCACCAGAAGAGCCAGGCCACCAGCACTTGGTACCCACCAGCTCTGAGTTACACTGCCTACACTTTTGACAAGTGAGGCTGAGAGGTTGGGAGATCCTTTCCTTCACCAGCCCCCACTGCCAGGGCAGGAGCTCTGTCCATGGCTTGGCAAGCTGAGAATATGAAACTGATCATCCCTGCACACTCCGCTAGCAGAATGAGGCTCCATGGAGGTAGGGAAAGCTGGCAGAGATGGCCAGAAGCTACTGTGCTCACCCAGCAGCCTCCGAATAAAACAGGAATGTCACTCCAAGAGAAGTGGGCCACAGTTCTCACCCCTAACTCCAGAACAATGGCTCACAGTTTTGTTTTTTTTTTAATCCACAAGGGGAATGGCAGTTTATAATAACAGTCATCTGAAACTTTCACCCAAAGAACTAACTGTATGTAAAATAGAGTATCTGGAAAGTTCAAAACTACACGTGCTTTGGTGGGGGGAGGGATCCTGGCAGTGAGCACCTGAGAGGAGTCTGGTAACTCTATTAAACCAACAAGGTAGACTGTCAGATGTGGACACCTCAGGAGGGTCCTCCCAGGGTCAGAGCCAACCTCAAATTCTTGTTAAGGGTCCTGAATGTATAGGATCAGAGTGTGGAATAATTTATGCCCCAGAGTATTAATGGAAACAGCAGAGCCATCAGCCAGCAATTAATGGAGCCTAGTGGCTGTTTGTAATACCTGCAGAGGCAGACAGCCTAACCAATCAGAAAAGAGTAAAGATGCCCAGGATTCTGCTTTCTGAGGAGCAATATGGGAGCATGCTGCAGATCAAATAGACTTTAGAATAGAATCCCCCAAAAAGAAGAGAATCAGAAATGGTAACTAGGAAGACTGAAATAACAAACTATAAATATGTACTTGCTCTCTTCTTTCAACTTCTTTGAAAGACAAAATTTCATAAAGTAATAATTATAGTAGTATTGTCAGGCTTTCAACATATGGTCACCCTTGGTGTCCATGGGTTATTGATTCTAGGACCCTTCACAGATCAGAACAAAAGATGTCCATATCCCTATATAAAAGGGTGTAGGTTGGTTACTGGAATAAGGTCCCACCAGCTCACCATTTAAAAGCCAATATGTGGGAGATGAGTTGAAGGAATCAGGTTTATTCAAGGGCCAGCATCTTGGAAGATGGAGGAGCTGTCAACCTCCAAGCTTCACCTTGGGGAACTCAGGTGCAAAGCTACTTTGACCTCAACCTCTTGGGGTAGTGCCTGCAATTTACAAATAAGTAAATTTTGGCTTACTATTTTTAGTATGCTATTGGTTGAACCAGTGGATGTGGAATCCACAGATAGAGCAGGCCAGCTGTGTATAGTTGAACTTTGTCTAACATTAAGAGATTTTCTGCAAATTAAACTTCACTGCAGTTAATATGGTGGGTGTTAATCGATGCACTGAACACCATGCTATAGTGGGGCATTACCAAGTTCACCAGATGTTCTTGCTTCCGTAAATCTAAAGATAGACAATTTAGCAATTACCTAATCTTAGAATTTAGAATGCAGGGCGAAAGAGAGAGGGGCACACCCTTTCAAAAGGAATAGGGAAGGGCAACAGTTTGCAAAAGAGCAAAGGAAGGAGGTAAAGGTAATTTTGCCAAGAATCACATTCAAAAGAGCAGCCCTATTACTCTATTAGCATATGAACTATGCACACATCCCTTTATAATTTAAGTGATCTCTAGGTTGCTTATAATACCTAATACCTTATAATTGCTACAAAAATGATTGTTATACTGTTTTGTTTAGGGAATGGTAACAAGAAAAATAAAGTCTGCTTATGTTCAATATAGACAGTTTTTTTCTGAATATTTTCAGTTTGCAATTGGTTAAATTCATGGATATGGAACCCTAGAAAAGAAGGCCAATGGTATGCAATTGTATATTGTGTCTAACATTAATAGAACAAAGAGGAGGAAGAGAATAGAGCTACATAGAATTAATTTCCAATATATCACTGGAAATAAGTTAGTATAAATTTTATACTGTTTCTAAGTTAATGTTATATAGTAAGTTATAGCACAGCCACTAAGAAAATAACTGAAGAAAATGCAGTAAAAATTTACTACATGAATTAAAATGTTAATTAAGAGAATGATCAACAAGGAAAGAGAAGAGTTGATTAATACTAAAATCTACCTAGACGTAATAGACATCTATAGAATAACTCAGTAAATAACAATAGCAGAATACTTATTTTTCTCTAGGATAGGGATGTTCTCTAGGGTAGAACATACACCAGACCATTTTTAAAAAGTCAATAAATGCAAGAAGATTAAAATTATAAAGAGTTACATTCTTCCACCATAAAATAATAGGATTAGAAAGGAAATTCAGAATATCCACAGTTATGTGCAACTTAAACAACATATCGCTAAATAAGCAACATACCAAAGAAGGAATTAATCAGAAAATATTTTGATGAGATAAAATGAAGACACTACCTACTCAAACTTTTGGGATAAAGAAATGCTTGTTGGGAAATTCATATCTACAGTTGTCTAAATTTTTTAAAAGAAAGATCCCAAATCAGTAAACCAATATTTTACCTTAAGACACTGCAAAAAGGAGCAAACTCAGCCCATATCACACAGAAAGGAGGGAAATAATAAAGATTGGGGGAAAATTAATCAAATAAAGAATATGAAAACAATAGAGAAAATCAGTGAAACCAAAAGGTGGTTCTTTGAGGAGATAAACAAATTCACAAACCTTTAGCCAGACTGACCAAGGAAAAAAGGTTTAAGTTGGTAAAATCTTGAAAGAAGGGACATCCCTGTAAACCTTATAAAATTAACGAGGATTGTAAGAGAATACCATGAACAACTGTATAACAACATACAGTTAATTTGTTTTTATCATAGTGTTTCATGTTAGATAAATTATGTTATATAAAGAAATTCCTAGAAGAACATGAACTACTTGAACTCAAGAAGAAATATAACTGTGGACTTATGACAAGTAAAGATATTGAACTGTTGTTATTATCATTACTATTATGACTATACTATGCTACTGTTACTACAAGTACTACTACTTATAATAAAACTACATACAAAGAAAAGCCAGGACCCAAACATCTTCACTGGTGAATGTTACCAAACATTAAAAGAACAATTAATACCAGTTCTTCACAAGCTCTTCCAAAAAATAGAAGAGGAAACAACACTTCCCAGATTATCTTATGAAAACAGTATTCCCTCAATTCCCAAACCAGACAAAAATTTCACAAGAAACCTTCAAACCAAAATCTCTTTTAAGAGTATAAATGCAAAAATACTTAATAAAATTATGTCAGACTGAATCTAGCAACTTGTATAATAAGGATTATATAACATGGCCAAGTGAGATTTATCCTAGGAATGCAAGGTTGGTTTCATAAACACAAATCAATCAGTTTAGTAGACCTTATCCGAAGAATAAAGGACAAAAATCATATAGTCCTCTCAATAGACAAAGAAAAAGCATTTGACAAAATTCAACATTCCTTCATGACAAAAAAAAAGTAATACTCAACAAAGTAAGATTAGTAGTAAACTTCCTCAGTCTGGTAAAGGAATCTATAAAAAACCCCACAGCTAACATAATATTTAATGATAAGAAACCAAATGCTTCCCTCCTACAATCAGGAACAGAGGAAGAATATTCCCTTTTACCACTTCATTCAACATCATAGGCCAAAAAGGTCACAGAAGGAAAGGAAGAAAATTTATATTGTGAATATAAGATCAACATGCAAAAATTGACTGAGTTTCTATACACTTGCATTGAACAATCTGAAAATGAAATTAAGAAAACACTTCCATTTACTTTAAAAGCAAAAAGAACAAAACACTTGTGAATAAATTTAACAAAACTATGAAACAACACATTGTTGGAAGATTGAAAGAATAAATAAATGGAAAGACATCCCATCTTTATGTACTGAAAGACACTTGTTAGGATGGCAGTACTTCATATATCGATTTATAGATTTAACACAACCTTTCTCAAAAACATCTATATGTTTATAGATATTTTGAAAAGGGAGAATGAAGTTGGAAGACTTCATTCCTATTTCAGAGTTCACTGTAAAACTGCAGTAATAGAGCATAGTGCTGGTGTAAGAATAGACATATAGATCAGTATAGATCCGTCAAATGAGTTCAGAAATCCTCACTTATACAGTTAAATGATTTTTCATCAAGAGTGACAAATGAAGAAAGAATGGTCTTTTCAACTAATGGTGCCGAAACAACTGCATAGCTTCATGCAAATGGAAAATTGGACCCATACTTCCCAACATAAACAAAAGTTAACTCAAAATGTATCAAAGACTAAAGAGAAGAATTAAAACTATAAAAGTCTTAGAAGAAAACATGGGGGCAAATTTTTATGACATTGGTTTTGAAAATGATTTCTTACACCTAACATCAAAAGCACAAACAACTAAAGAAAACAGATGAATTAGAATTTCTGGGGTGTAGTGGATAATAAAAAATGTTCTGTAGTTGACTATGGTAGTAGTTGCACAGCTCTGAATAAATTAAACACCATTGAGTTTTACACTGAAAGTGGGTGAATTTCATGGTGTATGAACTATATCTCAAAGAAAAGAGAAAACCAAAATAGGCACAAGGACACAAACACACACACACACACACACACACACACACACACACACACATACCCAGAAAAACCACTTGAGCAGGTATTTTACAACAGAAGATATGGAAGTGTTCAATAAGACATATAAAGATGCTAGGTAACCTTATTATTTAGGAAACTGGCAAATTAAAACTATAATGAGATATACCACAGAATTATGAAGACAGAGTACCAAGTGCTTTTCTCACATTTCTGCCATTACTTATAGCACTTACTCTTGACGACCTCGACGTCCATAATAGCTTCTGCTGTTAAGTCTCTTTGGCAGCCTTGGCATCCACTTGGCCACTGTTTACAGCCTGGACCCTCTGGGTATTCACTGACACCTTGTAAAAGTATATAACACATACCTAGAAAACAACATTACTTAATTTATGAATTTCAGGTTTTTATCTTGGGCTCCAAGGTTAATCTATTCTAAAAGTAAGAAGAAAGAAGGTCACTTGATGTTGTTATAGGTCTGTCTCTTTCCGTTTATAGTTACTTTTTCTCAGTTTTCCCAGTAAATGGAATATAAAGCACTTTCTGTGTCCCAGCAACCTAATTGCAGTGGTGGAAGTCTTCACTTATGAGGAAGTGATCAGCTCTGCTTGAGTGGCCCTGGAAGATGAAATGATTAACATTCCAACTGTGCAGGAGTTTGTTAGTGGGTAGATGGGTGCCTCGGCTGACTAGGAAAACCATTTATGCATTGACACCAGTATTAGGTTTAAGTAAATAAGTAAACGGAGACAAAATTCATTGTTAGTTCACAGGAATGCTATGTTCTTTTACACCTTTTTATTAATTAGCTTTGTGTTCAGATATAATTAAAACCCCTTGGCAAAATACAGACACCTTAGAAGGGAAATGCTTTTAGCTCACACGGGCTTTGAAAATGTATTGCAAGACAATTAACAGTTAGCATTCTGTGATTCTGTTGCATCTGCTTTCTGGAATGGATAAGATAAAAGTAAAAGTTTGTGAGTTCATGAAGAATTTTCTTTGTCTTTTATCAAACTGTGGTAAACTTGATAAGTGAATATACTTGGGATACAAGCTTTTCAGATTTTTCAGGAGAAATGCTTTATACTACATTTGTGACTTTTCTAGATGTTACTTGTTTCTCACACACACATGTACGTTAATATAGCAGTAGTTAGTGTCTGATGAAAATATAGTTTAAAATTTTTTGCAGGTTTATTATCCTGTATGACTTTGAATCTTTCTAACATTAATCTCTTTACTTGTTAACCTAATAAACATTCATTTACCAGTTTTTCAGTAAATGTCTTAATTAGAGCGAATTATCAGTGTAGTTTGTTTCCTAAATTAGTCCCCTTACTTATTTCTTACTGTAAGCACTTTATTTTCTATTTCATTATTCCCCTTGGGAAAAGTAGGGCAAGCTGAAAGGGAAATGGAATTTTCTGTTCTGCTGCTTTGGGTCAGCCACATTGTATTGCTTTTACCCTGGGGCTGGAAGAAACAATGGAAGGCTACCTGCTGCCTAATACACATTTTGAAAGTGTGCATAGACAATTCTGGAAAGTAGGGATTCTGTGCACAGGTCTTAAAAAGAGTGGCTGGCAGCTGTCACAGCTGACAAGCTAGGATTTTGTTTGTGTTTTGTATTTTGCTTTGGTTGTCATAGGGCTGATGTTTGGCACTCCACAGTAAGTTATGTATCTATTGTACAGGGATGGAATAGGTTTCTGATATGCTGTATTTGGGAAATGTATTGAAATATGTATGTTTTATGAAATAGTTTTAATAGCAATACTTTTTAAAGTTGATTTGACTTAATTACTATCTTATAAAATTGTATTTGAATTTGAATTTAGTAATATTCTAAATGAAACTGTGTACTGTACACTAAGAGTCATACAAAAACCAGTCTGTTAAAATCAATGCCTTATGGTTAATCCAAAGTAATTGAAAGGAAATACTTCCTTTTATTTATGAATACAAGTCAAAGAAAGAAAAAATATATTTCATTTTTAGATTATATAAATGGTGGAGAACTTTTTACTCATCTTTCTCAAAGAGAGCGTTTCACAGAGCATGAGGTGCAGATCTATGTTGGAGAGATTGTACTTGCCCTGGAACATCTGCATAAGGTAAGACGCTTCATCTCCGGAGTTTCCCCTTGAACAGGTACTGATGCAGCTAGTGTGTTCACATGTCACTGTTGTGGAGGTCGACAGCACATTTCTAGAATATTACCACTTCTCATAGTTCCTTTCTAAAATCTCCTTTGCTATTGTAGTTGCTGTGATGCAAATCAGGAGGGAAGAACTGAACGATTACTTAACATGTGAAAAAAATCTTAGTGTTTTATTTATTATAAGTATCACTAGAATAAAGCTTTTAATTCTTAAAATGACCTATGAAATGAAGCCACAAGTCATAATCTGTACTACCTCCACTGTGACTTCCTCCATCGCATCTCCGCCTGTGTCTCGTCAGGATGTGTTTCCTGTGTGGGTCGGGGATCAGCTCTCTCCCGGTCTCACACCACTGTCTTTTCCGTGGTTTTGTCCCTGACGCCCCCTCTCCTACTTCTGCCCTGCTCTCCTCCATTTCTACATGTAGCATGAACTGTTACTAAATCCTCTAAAAGGAATCTGTGTCCATGACCATGTTTGAACTTAGACAAATCAACTTGAACCTTTTTTATGTTATTACAGATGCCATTCATCTTGATCCATGAAACTTTGACTTAATTTGTTTTAATGATGAGGAAGCATTACTGTAAGAAGCAAATAGTCATTATGTAGCTGGGGCTTGTGTGTTTTTCCTCAGATCTAGAAAGTAATTTTTACTGAGGCTGTGGAGACCCCAGAAGACAGTGTGACTTGAGCCACTGAATTATGGCAGTGCTGGGGCATCATGAAGCCACTCTTCTTTGTCTTGTCCTATTCAGGTCCTGCCCTCACATAGGACAGACAGAGACTGAAGTACTGCTTATAGAGCATGGAAGGAGGAGAGAACTGAAGCGAAAAGGCGAGGAAGGAGGAGGAAGTTTTTAAAGGGGTAGGCAGATTCAGGCAGCAAGATGGAGGCGATAGACAGGAGAGGCTGAGAGAAGATTCTGGAAGACCTAAGGTAAGAAGGCAGGGTCCAGGAAAGGAAGAGAACCAAGAAGGACAGGCAGAAGAAGGTGGTCTAGAACAGTAATCGTGAGAAGAGTAGATGAGTGGAAGCCTGGGAGGGGGCAGGACTGCAGAGCAGAGGAGGGGGCAGCAGGAGCTGGAGAGTGGGGGCCAGCTAAGTCGCTGGACAGACATGGGTACTTCCTTCGATAGAATTTTCAGTGTGGTGACAAGCTTTCTGCTTATTATTTGTGTGTGATTTAAAGTAGTTAACACATTTTTGTACAAGAAACAAATCAAACCCAGGAATAGGATTCAAAGATCTTTGAGAATTATGATTAGATATCTTATTTAATGATACAAAAATGATGGCAGATTTATCATAAATACCAGCATAAAAACAGAACACAAAGCCCCATTGAATAAGCTAGGAAATTCAGTTTTCAATTTATGTGGGACTTTAATTCTGTTCATCTTCTGTTTATTAAGGGAAAATCCACAAACATTCATTTTACTGTTTAACAGTAGCAAGAAACATGGAAATAGAAACATAATGAATATTGGATCTAAATGTAATTCACATGGAATAAAATAATACAGTAAATCAGACCTCAGCTAATTTTATCTTTATTTTACTACCTTAAAAGACTCATATAACACAAAACCAACAATATTAATTAATTTTTATGTAGATTCTAATAATGGGTTTCACAGAAAGAGATAAAAGTGGGAGTTTACTTGAAAGTGATAAAATAAAAAGAATAATAAATCATTTGTTCCTAAAACTCTTTTCCAAAAAAGTTGTTTAAAAAAAACCTACTTGTCAGATGCAAATAATGCCTATGTTAAATATCTGCTCAATATAGACTCCAGGTTTTTTCCTTCCTGTCCTTCATGTAAAACAGTGAAGAACTGGAGGAAATTGCCTAGTATTTTTCTTTATGTAATTTTGATTTCAATTTTGAGAGCTATTAAGGAAGAGTCTGCTTTTTTCATATACTTTGTTGAGGAAAGCAGTATTTCTAAGTTTAAAAACATTTCATCGAGGCTGACATAACTGAAAACATGAAATAGAGCATTCATGCACATCAGACACCTCTTGCGTAACTTAGGTAGATATATTTATGTGTAATACTTGAAGCATTTTACTATAAAACTTACATGCAAAACAGAACAGAGAGATGTGCCACATGACAACATTTCAACAACAGACAATACGAAAAGGGTTCCATAAGATCCTAGTGGAGCTGAAAAGTCCCTATCGCTTGGTGACATCATAGCTGTCATAATGCACCTCATTACTCAAGTGTCTTCAGTGATGCTGGTGGAAACAAAACCACGGCATGCCAGTTGTTGTATGAAAGTATGACATACAATTAAGTAGAGGACCGAACTCCTTGGTAACAATAATGAATGACCGCTGAGAATGTACTCCTACTTGTTTAAAAAAGGCTTTTCTGTGAAACAGCATGCCGTGTTATAGTGGCTTCAGCTTCCTACATCTCTTGTTTACCATACAATCATTTTCTCTTGAGCTTATTTTGATTTTGCGTTTTGTTTTGTGCATCATGGCCTAGGAGCAGCAAGCTATGTCATAAAGTCTAGGTGTAGAGTAGGCCCCACCACCTGAGCTTGTGTGAGTACACTGCAAGGTTCGCACACTCCCAGGCCCTCCTAATGAAACTCCCTGTCAGTAAGCAGTGCATGACTACATAAGTGTAACTTAATTGTTTCGTTTGCACATTTAGAACTAAAGATAAACTAAAATTAACCTATGATCTTTAACCTTTATGTTTAAGAGTCTGCTATTCTCTCTGTTTGGCATGCGACATTGTGCTGGATACTGGGAATTGCACCAAAAAGTGAAAAACTGAGTTAGACTAGAAAATATTATTCACGTATAGGTAAGTACAATATAAGCATAGGTGGTATAGGATGAAAAAGAAGGAAAGGACCAGTGAGGGCTCTGGTTAGTGGGGAAGCCGCCTGAAGCCATTAGGAAGTAATGGACAAGGAGTAGCTAAGAAGGCACCTGAGGATCATCTGCAGTCAGTAGGGAGGACCTGAAGAAACTGGTCCAAAGGAGGAGCACCTCACTGCAGAGAGAATGAAGATTGGCTGCACAGGTCCAGGGAACTCAGTGGACAGCCCTGACCAGGAGTCAGGAGGAGCCCCAGGATCCTGAAAAGGGAAATGCCTTTTTTTTTTTTTTTTTAATTTGATAAGAAAGACTCTCCTAATTTTTTGGAAATTATTTTAAAATGCATGTTTGTTTGTTTTTACAGTTGGGGATTATATACCGTGACATTAAGCTTGAGAATATTCTACTTGATTCTAATGGCCATGTGGTGCTGACTGATTTTGGTCTGAGTAAGGAGTTTGTGGCTGATGAAGTGAGTATTATATTTTAATTTGAAGTTAGTAATAGCAGAATGTAAACAAGGATGAAAATTAGCTGTAGAATAAACATTTAATAGGACCCTATCCTATGGATTATGGACTTCCATGCAGCTTTGCTCAAAGGAATGACTATAAAGATTTTCAGTTTAAAATTACCATGGAACCGTACTACTGTTAGATTGCTGTAAACCTGTGATGAATGCATCAGAATTCTCCAGTTCGAGGAAAAACAATGTGTACCTTTCCCCATGAAATATGTAAAGTAAAACTAATATATTAACCATTTTGACCCTTTAGAAGTATTATGGCTTAGATGGTGGCCAATAAAGAATCACAAAACAAAGCGTATACAACTTACCAAGTAGGACATGCTGTGCTGTCCCTTTGAATTCAATTGACAACAATGAGAAGGGTGTACTGGACTTCATTCTTTGATAATTTTGCTGGTTTTTGCTCAGAATGAACTAATGTAGCTAATGTATATGTATTCATTCATATTAAATATTATTTGATAGCAGTTGTAATAAAAATGTTATTTTTACAATACTAATTATTCATGATAACTAAGTGAATTTGAATGCTGATTGTGTTTCTATTCAGGAAATTATTTGCACAGAGTACAAAATCATAATAAATATTTTGTAATGAAGGGCTTTGTTTTATACAATACATCATTCTTGACTCCTAAATTAGGTACAGGCTGAGCATCCCTAATCTGAAAATCCAGAACTTTTTGAGGACCTACATGATGCCACAAGTGAAAACTTCCTCCCTCCTGTGACAGGTCACAGGTCACAGTCAGAACCCAGGCACACAGTCAGAACCCAGGCACCCAAGGAACACGAGACCGTCTCAGCCTCTTCAGGGGTGAGGTATCTTTTCACATATGCCCACCACCCACGGAGGATAACGTGGCATGTGTGTAGGCCCCACGCGCTAAGGCCCCTGTGCCCCACATGCCATCCATACTACATTCATTATTCACTGTGGTATTTTTTATTCTCTGCTCCGTGATATAAAGATATTATTGAAAATGTCAAAAAGGGCTGTAGACATGTGTATGGGTTACGGTGATAAGTAAAAGAGGAAACATTTGTTATCTCTAGCACAGAAGTCAAGCTGTCTGAGAAACTAGATAGCGATGTGAGAGCAAAATGTCTTACCAAAGAACACAGGATTGCAGTGGCCACTGCATGACCGCCTGAAGAAATGGAGGGACGAACTGTTTGAGTTCTAAGTGACAAAAAGAAGTTGACAAAAATAGAAAAGCACCGCACAGAGGCAAAAATGATCTCGATTGTGTGTTAACTGAGTGGATCCATGAACATTGCAGTGAACGTGCGCCCTTTATTGGGAGGCTGGTGGTGAATCAGAGATCCATCCCAGTGGACTGAAAACTGAAGTTGTCTGTGAACTTCCAACAGGCTGGTTGCAGAAATTTGAAAAGAGACACAGCATTAAATTTTTAAAGGTCTGTAGTGATAAAGCATCTTTTCTCATTACAAAGCAACAGAGAAATTCATGGACAAGCTTGCCAAGGTCAACAACGGGAAAAATCTGATACTAGAACCAGTCTATAAGCCTGAGGAAACGTCACTGTTTGGGCATCACTTCCCAGAAAGTCACTGGCTACAGCTGATGAGACAGCCCCAAAGGAATTAAGGATACCCAGGAGAGAATAACTGTGCCAGGACCTTCTACTGAAGCAGGGACACACCGTGTAAACGTGGTGTATGGACTGAGGTTTGAGGGAGGGAAGGTCTTGCTGGTCCGCTATGCCAGAAAAAAGCCACAGACCATTAGGGGCCTCTTTTTGTATTGGTTTCATGTTTTGTGCCACAGTTCCTACTCATTGCAGGGAAGCTGGACTGAATGAAGACTGCAAAATCTTCTGTGTTCATCCTTCTGCCGAACTACTTATCACAAATAATGTTTATGTCAAGTCCTTTCCTTAAATGTATCTTGATTAATTTAGCTATGTGACCAGAGATTCCTTAAGTAACTAAAGAATAAATATAAAAACATTTTCTTAAACAGCATGCTGGCAGCAGTGAGTGGCAGTGTGAGTGTGGAAGGTTCTCAGCAGGAGCTGAGCGTGAAGGAGCTGTACGTGTTGTTGCTAACACGTAGAAACAGTGACTACAGACATCGGTGTGCACGCCTGGCACAGCTTCTGGCCTGCAACTGGATTCAGTGATGTTGAATAAGATGGTGACTTTGAGGATTCCATTCTGTTAAGTGAGAAGAAAAAAGATGTCTGAATGCCTATACACAGACTGAAAAAAAAAAAGTGTATCTTTAGAGCCTGTTAGTAGGCTGGTAGAAATATCAAATAAGTTTTTTTTTTTTTTTTCAGTTTTTCAAATATAATTTTTAGTTGTTGATGGACCTTTATTTTCTTTATTTATTTGTATGCAGTGCTGAGAATCGAACCCAGGGCCTCACCCGTGGTAGGCAAGCGCTCTACCACTGAGCCCCAACCAGCGTCAGTAATGATGCCTCACTGTTCATTGACAGATAGATGTAAAGTCGTTTAAATGGTTCAGAATCAAGATGATCATGTCACAGTGACAGTGGAGACAGTGTTACCACTGCAGAAAAAGGGCCCATGGAGAGAATGGGGAGAATGCGCAGTGGTCTTACTGAGGGGCTAGGGCAGCATGTGTTCACAGAACAAGAAAACCAGGGAGACTTCTAAGACACATCACTGCCAGGGAGGCGGGTACCTTGCAGAAACATCTTAGAATGCATCCTCTTCCCTAGACAACCTGCTCCCTGTTTCTGGTGTTTCTTCTCACCAAGAAATAAAGTCCTCAGTAATCTTTTCATCAAAACCCAGCTTTGCAGGTAGAAACTGAAGCCACCACTGCTTTGTGGATGACACAGGTTCTAGTGACACTGCTGTTGCTGCTCAGTAACCCTGAACACGTGGTTTTTCACGGTATTAAGGTCATGCCATATTTTTTACTGTTAGGCACTTATGTGTAAATAAGTATAAGAAAATGATCGTTGGTCACATGAAAATTCCTGGGAATGATGAGGATGCCAGACAATCACAGATGGCCAAAAGGCCACACCTTGGCTTCTGAATTGTGGTGTACACAAACTTTGTTTCATGCAACAAATTATTAAAACATTGTGTGTGATTACCTTCAGGCTGTGTGTATAGGGTATATGTGAAACATAAATGAATTTCTCAAGTTATCATAAATACATATGTATGTGCATAAATTTCCCAAAATCCAAAAGAAATCTGAAATCTGAAACACTCTGTTCCTGAGCATTTTAGATGAAGGATAATAAATCTGTATTATATATTTCTGATTGCTTTTTGAAATATTGTCAAGGCAACTGTAAGTGAGTGAAATAAGTGGTGAAATCATAAAAACTCAAGACCCTAATTTTGAATCACCTATATTTATTCAGTTAATATTTATTGATCATCTCTACTGTATTAGGCAATATAGTGATACATAAAATGCACATGATCTCTGCCTTCATGTGGTAATAACAATAAATTATCTTTGATAGAAAATCATAGCTATAAATTAGATAAATTTTGAGGAATTTACTATCAAGTTTGAGTTTTAGAACATTTTTACTCTCTTGTGAAAATTTCAGTTGCAGCCTCATAACATGTACTGATTTACACGTTTGCTGTTGCTTCCTCAGTAAACTCTACTAAAGCAAAAGCATAAGGGTAAGCTAGGTGTATACTCAGAAGGGAGAGGAGATATTAGCAACCATATTTTGGTACATCTGCAGAATAGCTGAATTAAGCCAGTAAGGTGAGAGGTGTAAGAGCCGGCTCCTGGGTACTTCCGACTCCCCAGAAATGCTCAGGAATTAGAGGCACAGATATCCCTCAAACTAGAGGTGCTGGTAACATAGGGCCCAGGAGCACTCTTTGAAGGTCTGCATGAAACAGTAACCCCAGATCCTATCTCTGCTCCCATTTACTTCTTCATCTCAGAGAATACTGAAAAGTTCAAACAGACAGACAGGGACAAGGTGTCTACCTAAGGTGAAGACACCTTAAGAAAAATAGTTGAGGAAGCGACAAGTCACACACACACATGCACACGCACACACACACACACACACACACACACAGAGCAGTGCCCAGGGCTTTTTCCACAACTTGTCCCTGAGCACAGTGGCTTCCCAGATGGGGTACAGAAGATTCCTGTCTGAGAAACTAAGAACGAAAAATTACAGGTTCCATCAGTTGGAGATTTTAAAAGTGAATCAGGGCTGGGGGTATAGCTCAGTTGGTAGAGTATTTGCCTTGCATGCACAAGGCCCTGGGTTCAATCCCCAGCACTATTAAAAAAAAAAAAAAAAAAAAAGTGAATCAGTCCCACCAGGACTACAGGAAAGCCTGTGTGACTTGACAAGCCCAGACTGTGCCACAGACGCATGTTTGTGATGATGTCACAATTTGTTCATAGTTTACATTTATATTCCAGAATAATTGGCCAATTCCATAGCGGTATGGGTTTTCAAACCTTATTTCCAGAAGCAATCTACAGCTCCAGTGCCTGTCAAAATGGTCCTTGGCATGACGCATATAATATTCCCTCTGCACCAGGACACTGGGTAGTCACTTTTTTCTCTCCCTGGAACCATTTATTCATTTGCTCATTGAATCCATCGATATTTGTTGAGGGCCTTCTATGTGTTGGATGTTAGGCCAGATTCTGATAATACAACAATGAAAAGAATCAGTATTTATAGACCTGTGTGGCTGATCACTGAGAAACAGACCTGAGCCCTAGGGCATACAAAAATGTTAGAACCCAAAACAAGACTAAACAAACCAACAAACAAACAAAAAAAAAACTGATCAAAGTTGTTAGGTCTCACTACCGTAATACAGTTAGTCAGAAATGCTATGTGACTAAAGCATCCAGGTCATTCTTCAAAAGAGAAGAATGTGTTTTCTGCTGGTCATGTCAACAGCCACCTCTCAAAGGAATGAAGGAGGTTCCAAACAGAATCCATAATCTTTAAGCACTTAATTCTTTGGGGGCAAAAGTGAACTATTAAGGTTCAAACTGGCAGAGAAGTAACTGGCAGGTTCACTTCTTCTCTGAATACAACTTAGCTCTGTTTTATGTAACTAAGAAGTGTTCTGGCTGCTCATAGTTTAGACTACCAGCTCATTCTTCTAAGCCTAGAGGACAGAGTGTCATACGAGACTTCAGCTTTAACTATCAGTGATCAGGTAGGAATTGTTCTTTTCCAAGTTCCCCAAAACTTGATCTCATCACCCTTTGCTTCTGGATCCCCCAGCACCTGGTGGGAAGTTCTCCCTGCTTGGATCCTTTCTACCTTAAACACATGCCCATGAAATCATTTCTGTTTTGATTAGCTAACATTCCTTTCTGGTTTCAAATATCAGTTCCTCCTAGGTTTCCAACTTCGGCATCTCCCTCTAAGTGCCTCCTCCATCTCTTCCATTTGGATTCTCTTTCATGCCACTTCCACTATCTTAAACACTTTAATTAGTGGAGAGATGGATGGATGAATGGACTGAAAGAAAAAGAAAAAGTGAATCTCAGAATCCCTCCTAGCTACTGTCCTGTTGTTCTCCTGTCAGTATTTGTCCACGGTCTCCACTAACACGTCATCACCCCTTAATCCACTTCAGTTTGGCTTGCAGCCCCTACCAGTTGACTGAAATTGTTCTGGCCAGTTCTGCTGTTGACTCCATTTTAGTATTTTTGTTCCTCATCTTTCTTGATTGCCTCGTAGTGTTGAACTGGAGATTGTCTTTCGCTTCAACCCTGAGAGGCAACAAGACCCTGAGTTCATCTCTCACTGTCTTTTCCAGGCTCTTCCTCCTCTACTGGACTCTCCCTCACAGCTCAGTCCTAGCTACTCTCCCCTTGTTTGGCTGCCTCTCTGCCTACATGCTGCTGATTCCAAGTACTGTGGCCGACCCTGACCTCTGTTCTGCACCCAGGCCCCAGGCAGCCTCTTGGGTATGCAGGGGCTCCTAAGGCTCCTCACTCAGCACCCTCACTGAGCTGTGCTTCCCAACTTGGTTCGGCTTCTCCTCCAGTGTATCCCAGTTTTGGAGAGCTTGAATTCTGACCTCATTTGTTCTGAAGAATGTATTTGTTTTCTTCATTTTTAGGAATATACTTTTTGTGTGTCTGATGTTTCTGCACATGGTACAATAATCATCTCTATGTACTCATTGTTTTAATAATTTGGAAGATTTTTATGGGTATTGCTGTGTGCCCAGTACTATTGTGGACCCTTGGTGAACATAACAGATTCCTTGCTCTTGTGAGCCTGTATTCTAGAGGTGTCTATCAAATATTCTTATAATTATTTCTAGATAATACTTTGCTAACCTATATTATGTACAAGATATAGTGAATTTATTTTAGAAGCCTTAACATCTTTCATATAATAACAATACACACTTTGTATAATTTGATACTATTACTGGTATGTTCTTTTCTTGCTCATAAAACTTGATAAAAATCCTTTGAGATTCTAAGAATAAAAGAAATCACTTTTAAATGTTGGGAGGTACTAGGATTCGTACCCAGGACCTTATGCATGCTAGGCAAGCACTCTACCACTGAGCTGCACCCAAGCCCAAGATTTTTTTTTTTTTTTTTTTTTTTGATAGTACAGTTTACCAAACATTGTTGAGTTCTTACTGTTAGGCAGACTACCTGCCTTGTTTTGGATATCTGATTCTATCATTGAAGACTTAAAATGTAATTTAAAAAAAAAGGATGAGGATAGCTTTGGAAAAATTGCGCCTTATTTATAATGAAATAATGTCACAAGTGAGGCATTCACATGTTATTACTCTATATTTGAAAATGATTTATACATTCTTTGTTTTCATAATTTAGCATTGAATGTTTGAAAAATTTTATAACGGTCATTAATATGAATCTCCAAGTAGATAAACAAAACTCCAATTAGTTTCTTGGTGTCCCTTGCATTTAAAACCAAGGTAGCTAAATAACTATAACCCATTTCCTTAGAACCTATACTTACCCGAAAAAGATCTATGGATTTATGACTATATTCTCTTTCTAGAAAGAGAAAAATAAATAATCTTTGCTCAATCTAGATACTGTTACTTATTGATGAATTCTTTGACTACATAAGGGGCATTTAGTGGACACACACACATAGTAATGTCAAGGAGTCTTTTTCTGTTCTCCTCTCCTAGCACTGACATTGGACAAGTCACTTGGTTATTAACCCCTGAGTCCTAATTTCTTCATCTGTAAAATAATACTTAAAATAATACTGATCTAATTTATAGAATTGTTATACCATTATAATTAATTCTCATGAAAATACTTTTTAAAATGTAAAATACCATATAAATATCAATTTCTGCTTGTAAGAAATACTAGTAAGATTTCAGATTACTTTGAACAAATCAAAATATACAGTGGAGAATCTTAAATAATTATTCCTGTATTTTCTTGTTTATAGGAAAGTTTTAAAGCACATGTTTCTCTAATAACTGCCTAGTTAATGATGCTGTTTGCTGGCTTTCTGCTATCATGATGTACGTGTCTCAGGACACCCAGGTCAGAGTCAGGATTCAGAAAGCCTGCACTGGAGTGAGGCACCCCTTCTCTGAGGCAGCCCGTGGTCGCCTCCTCTTTACTGATGATGTAGTGATGCGTAATCCTTTTTTTGCCCCCTTCTCTCTCATGTGTTCCTGAAAACCTATTAGGTCTCTGTTAATAAGCCCTACTAGGCACTTACCAAGATCAGTGGCTCTAGCAAAATTTTAGATATTCTAAGGTAAACATTGACTTGAAGGCGTTGGGAAAGTAGGGGACGTAGAAACCAAAATATTTTTCTATGGCCCCAATTTTTCTTCAACTCAAAACAATATCACAAAATATTCAGCTACTAGCACATTATCCTCAGCCATTGTTTATGAGATTTCTCCCCCCAGAGATCAGCAGACCTTTGTTCCCCTCCACAGGACTGATGGGGGGGTTGAAGTGGCTTCACAGATCTCTTTGTAGCTTTTCTCCTGGCAGAAACTTGGTTCTGGTAAGGTCCATTCATAATACCATTTTTAAAGCACATTCAATGTTGATTATCACAGAGCAAACAATTTGTGAATTGGGATTATTTTCATGGAAACTTCCCATTCATTTAAATAATGTTAAATGTTTTATTTACTTGAAAACTGTGTGTAGTAGCATGGTTTCTTTTTATTTTTTAATTTTTTTTTGGTTTTTATCCTGATGAATACTAGCCAAACAGGCTCCCCAGGGAGAGTGCTGCCCTGGGGCTGGCCAGCTGTGGGGCCTGCCTGGGAAGAAGGGGCTCCCCGCTGTGTTGCTGCCAGTCTCCACTAGAGGGCCCATTGGTCCCTCGCATCAAAGCCTGGTGTGTGTCGGATTATTTTTTTCTTTTCTAAAAAAGGAAAATGATTTAAAACAGTGCTGAGTGTCAGGGACTGTCCAGCCCTGGGAGAATTTAATAGAAGATACCCTAGAATAATATTATTATGTAAGTATGATTAATAAATGTTTACATTTTTATATTAATTTTTTACTTTAAAATTTTATATTATAAAATATCTAAAGTGTAATAAAATAAAACATAGTATAGCTGAGTGCAGTGCACATGCCTATAATCCCAGTGACTCCAGAGACCAAGGCAGAAGGATCACAAGTTTGAGGTTAGCCTTGGAACTTTAGCACAAGACCCTGTCTCAAAAAAAAAAAAAAAAAAAATTAAACAGACTGGGGACATAATTCAGTGGCCCCTGGTTCAAGTCCCCAGTACTACACAAAAGAAAAGAATAAAAAAGTATACAACCGAATCTGTGTACTCACTATTCACATTTTCAGTTGTAAACACTTTGCAGTTTTCGGGGAAATAAGTGGGGAGATTGACTGAATGTCTGCTGGGATCCAGGCACTGTTCTGGATGGCGTTGGGGTCTAATGAGTGGAATTGACAAAAATTCCCCTGCTACACAATAATGAGCAAGTAAGTAAAACATGTATGTAGTAGAAGGTGAGCCAGGTAGGCACCTTAGGAGAGGGATTTCTAGGTAGGAGAATCAGCCAATGTTAAGGCCCTGAGGTGGGATCTTGCCTGGAATGTTCGGGGAACAAGGAGGCCATTGTGGGTATGCAGAGTGAGAGTGAGAGTAGTAGGGAATAAGGACTTAGAGGTGATCACTTGAGCAGAGCATAGGGGGCAGGGACTGTGGCTTCTATGCACAATAGGAAGCCAGTGGGGAGTCGTGAGTGAAGGCCGAGTGTCATGGGAGCTGACCGAAGGACTTTTGGTGATTGCTTCTGTTACTTGGAGAGTAAGGAAGGAGGTGGAGACATTGGAAGTTTGACAAAAGAGAAGATGCAAAATAATGGATTCAGGAAATAAGTGTTTCTGCCGCTCAGCATTGAAGACCCACTTGAAGTTCATGATTGTGAATTTACAGTGACATTGGGCAATCTAATTGTATGTTTTCTGCAGAGGTGCAGATGAAGAGTGAGTGGTAGGTTGAACTTAATCTTGTTTACTTTCATGCATATGGATCCATAAATAATATATATTATTATATTGTGTTTAAAAACACGTGTGAATATCATGCTAAGCAAAATAAGCCAATCCCCAAAAACCAAAGGCCGAATGTTTTCTCAGATATGAGAATGCTGATTCACAATGGGCGGGGGTGTCGGGGAAGAATAGAGTACTTTGGATTAGGCAGAGGGGAGTGAAGGGAGAGGAGGGGATACCAGGGGTAGGAAGGATAGTAGAATGAATTGGACATTATGACCTTAGGTACATATATGATTACACAACTGGTGTGATTCTACATCATGTACAACCAGAAGAATGAGAAGTTACACTCCATTTATGTATGATGTGAAGTGTAGTCTACTGTCATGTGAAACTAATTAGAAAAAAAAATTTAAAAACAGCATATTGTATATGAAAAAAATGGTATATCCTATTGCAAGTTGTTTTTGTTTGACTTATTTTTGAAATTTATCTAAGTTGAAACAGTCTATTTATTTTAGTGCTATATAATATTCTTTTATAGGAGTTACCCAGTTTGTTTATCCATTTTCCTACTGAGGTACACCTCAGGTCGTTTCTGTGTTTTTCTCTATTACAGGTTTGTGTTTTTTCTCATGTTACTGATTTGTTGGAGTACTTTAAATATTCTCGACACTCATCCTTCAAAATTATATATTTCATAAATTTGTTTACCAAATCTTTCGCTTGTCTTTACTTTCTTTAATGTTGCTTTATTTGCCAGTATCAGATTTGACATTTTAATTTCAAGTCTACCGAAGTTTTCTGTAAGGATTTACATTCTTTGCATCTTTTTAATTCTTAATTGTGGTAAAAGAGACAGCAAATATTACCATCTTAATCTCTTTTAAGTGTATAATTCCATAGTATTAATGCTGTCTGCTTTGTGCATTATTTGTAAAACTGTTTGCTTTTGCACAACTGAAACTCTGTGCCCACAGAACACAACTCCCATCTTCCTCTCACCAGCCCTTGGCAGCCACCGTCCTACTTTCTGTTTCTGTGCGTCTGGTTTGATTTGGTTTTAGGTACCTCATGTAAGTGGAATCATGCAGTAGTTACCTTTTTTGACTGACTTATTTCACTCAGGATAATGTCTTCAGGGTTAATCCATCTTGTAGCATGTGATAGGACTTCCTTTATTGCGCCTAAATAATATTCCATGATACTTATATACCACATTTTGTTTATTTATTCATCTGTTAGTGGGCATTTGGATTGCTGTAAACAATGCTGTAGTAAACATGGGTCTACAAATGTCTCTTCAAGATCCTGCTTTGAATTCCTTTGGATATATACCCAAAAGTGGGATCGATGGTCATATGGCAAACTTTTTTAAATTTTTTGAGGAACCTCCTGCTGTTTTCCATAGCAGTCACACTATTTTGATTTCCTATCAATGTGCATGAGGATTCTGGGTTTTCCTTGCCCACACTTGCTCTTCTGTCACAGTGGTCATCCTAATATCTTGTAATTTTGATTTGTGTGTCTCTAATGATTAGTGAAGTTGAACATTTTTTCATACTCTGTTAACCATTTGTACATTATCTTAGGAGAAATGTCTATTCAACTCTTTGCTTATTTTTTAATAAGATTATTTTTGTTGTTTTTAGGAGTCCTTTATTCATCCTGGGTATTACTCTTTATCATATATATATATAAACTTGGAAATACTTTCTCCCATTCTTTAGGTTTCCTTTTCATTCTTTTTGTTTCTTTTGATTTTTTAATTGTCTATTTTTGCTTTTGTGGACTGTGCTTTGGGTATCATATCCAAGAAATCTGCCAAATTCAATGTTAAGAAGTTTCTTCTAGCAGTTTTATACTTCCAGGTCTTATGTTTAGGCTATAAAGTAAGGTGGGAATCTTATTTTTTTATATTGCTAGCCCATTCTCTTCGCAAGTGCTCACTGAGTAGGCAGTTAACCCTTTCTCTGGCGCTGTGAAGTCAGCTCTGTCCTGTAACCACATTCACAGGCACGCTCCTAAGTCTGTTTCTCGGCTCTTCCTTGAATTCTGTTTGTCTGTTTGCCTCTCCCTAAGTCAGCACCAAAACAGTTTGTAACTTTATAGTGAGTCTTTAATCTTAAAAAATTAAATCATTGCCTCATACTAAGCATGAGATATGCATACTTTTAAAAATAATGTGACTTGAAGCTATCTATAAATGGGATTGAAATTTTTCATTTACTAAAAACCTCAGTCTTCTATATAAATAAATATCTAGAAAAGCAATACTTCAAAATTCATCTTTTTATAAACCAGTTTGGAGGGAAAAAAGAAGCATGTTGTTGAATAGTTGATATGAATTACATAGCACACATCATTATCTCTCTGCGTTGTCATTTCTGGTTTGCTGTGGCAAACCCCAGAGACGCCTACACAAAATTGATTTGATGTAGATTTTTCTTCAGGGTGTGAGTGCATCACAGTCATTGTCCACGTGGGCTTCTGAAACCTTGCTGGTTGAAGAAGAGTAAAGCTTTTCAGATATAATCATATGATTGTATATTATTTCCTTTTATTCATGTATAACAGCATCAATATTTAGTTTGTTATGGTGGGATGAGTCCATTGATCATTTTTTAAATTACTTAAGTTATTAAAATTATCTTTCAGGCCTGATCGATGAGCACTTTTGAATTTTTAAATTTCTATAAAAGTGAAACAATTATAATTTTTAAAGTTCTATAAAAGTGAAACAATTACCTGTCTACCTTTAAGAGACAATCTTTATTTTAGAGACTGTTTTGTTCATCATCATGTAAATATATATATATATACCATTCACAGTGCCAGATGAGGAGGTAGAAAAATTTTTTTCCTACTAGTTTCATGTTCAGGTTCTCTATTCCCCTTCCTTAGCATTTGGTCTTTCTGCCTTCAAGTTTCCCAGTGTTTTCTAGTCTTACTTATGTGGAACTTGTCACTCTATAAAAGAGTTACATGCTTCATGTTATCCTACTGGGAATGTTTGTAATCCTAAAGAAAGAACAGTAAGGAAACCAGGGCCTGAAATATGCATAGACCACAAGTCTCTCCCCCCACCCCCCGCAAAAAAAAAAAAATGAAGAAGCATGAGTGAATGTGTTCACGGATGCACGGATGGATGATGGTGGAGTTTGGCATGAGAAGTCTGAGAAGAAGGTGATGCATGTCTCATGCTGTATGGCTGTCGGTTCGTCCTGAGAAGAGGGCCTGTCAGGCAGAGGCTAACCCTGCTTAGATACCGCAGTATATCTCAGCCACGACATTATTATTATCTTTCTCGTTTGGATATTGTCATGCTAGCTTGAAATCACATCCCTTTTTTGTTTGTTTATTTATTCAAGACTGAAAGAGCATATTCCTTTTGTGGAACTATTGAATACATGGCACCAGATATTGTCAGAGGGGGAGATTCGGGACATGACAAGGTACGTTCTATTTTTGGTCCTTCGTTTTAATATATATATATATATATATCTGTGTCTGTGTGTGTGTGTGTGTGTGTGTGTGTGTAGAGAGAGAGGGAGAGAGTGGAGTTCATTGGTGCAGTGTCTTGCTTCATGGTATTCTTGGAAGCTATTGGGGGAATTTGGTAGAAATTAAAAATGAAAATTATTGCCTAAGACCTAATGGAGCTAATTTTCACACAAGAAAATCTTATATTACTTTTAGAATTTCTAAATACTTAAGGTCCAGAGTACAGCTACTTAGTAGATATGCTCATCATCTTGCCTGGTATAGAGAAGGAACATTTAGTAAATCATGATTTCAGCTGCCCTACCCTATTTTATGTCAGTATTCTATATTTTCTTTAGAAGTTACTCTAGGCTCATAAACTTTGTGTCACCTCTCTGAAACTGACCTGGAAAGTTTGACATCCAGTTAGTGTCTCACATTGGTGTGAGCTCATATATTCAACAATTATTGGAAGTTTGATATGCCTAATTATGAAAGAACTGATTTTCAATTTATCAAAAATTTTCAAGCCATGTATAATTCACTGTGCTCTCAATTTAGGTAAATACATTCATAAATAGGTTTCCACTTTAGAATACATTTTATTTTTTATTATTTTAAATCTTCCTATCCGTGAAGACTCTTAGATTTATGTGATAGGTTCTAAGAAAATTTGATTTAGGAGGTCATGAAAAAAATAACACCACTGGATGAATTTAAAAATTTTTTTCTCCTCTATTCTAAGGAATTTCTTGTGGCCCTTTGGAGCCAAATGCTTAATAAAAATGCAGATTGGTGCTTTTTCCTTATAATAAGTTCAAATATTTTACCTTCTTAAAATTTTAAAAACTTATTTCAGATTAAATGTTTTAATTAGTTAAGGTAAAACTGTAACTAGCTTAGGAAATAACTAAAACACTTTCTGTGTTTAGTATACCTGGGTATTTGTTCTCTAACTGTCTTTTTTGCACATGCATACTTAACATTCCTTACACAGAAAGTTATGTACAAAATCTTTTTGTTAAAAAAATTTTTCAGATATAAAGCTTTATTTTTTTCTTATGAAATATATTGTAGTTGATAATTCCATAAAATTTTTTGTTTTATAGGCAGTTGACTGGTGGAGTTTAGGTGTTCTAATGTATGAATTACTAACTGGAGCATCTCCTTTCACTGTGGATGGAGAAAAAAATTCCCAAGCTGAGATATCTAGGTAAGATTTAATATAAAACACATTTATTATTTTCTCAAAGAAGCTTATCAAATTTCTGCAGTTAGCTAATGAAAAACATTTTTTTACCAGGAATAGACAAAATAATGTTTAAGTGGTAAATTTTCATTTATATTCAATATAAGGATATAGATATGTAGCCTTCTTATTTCTTTATATTTTATGTGCTGAGTTACATCTTAAGTCTCAGATAGATAACGTCATGATTTTTATGTACTTCAGATCATTTAGCATATTGTCTTATACCTCTAGGTATATCATACTTTTGAGAAATTTAACCTATATTGTCTTTTAGTCTCAGATGTGGAATACCTATGAAGACTTAAATATAGTGTACAATTCATAATATGATTATATGGTATATAGCATGTAGCATGTAGTTATGTCATATAATACTAATATAATAATATATAAGGTCTAGATTATGATTCCAACCTATTTTAATTCATCTTTGCCAATTTCATTGAAATATTTGCAGAATTGAAAATTGAGATTAGTGGGTCAATGGATCTATTTTCCACTGTATATATAATGTAATTTCTGTGACTTTAATGTAAAGAAACAATGATGATATTTTTTCAGCTCATGGATATAGGCTCAGTAGAAAGAATACCATAGAAGTGCCCTCTTACAGGTTCTCATAACATCATTCTGTTGTGTTCATTCTTAGCAGATATTGCAGTTGTATTTTTGTTTGCAGTTGTTGGATTAGTGTCTGTCTGTCCCACTGCATGTAAAGTACAGTGAGAGCAAGGGGCTTGTCTGACTTTCATTCTCATTATTTATGAATGGAATTCAAATAAGTATTTGTGGAATTAAACAGGATAGTGAACAAATGAGTGAACAAGATAAACATTACACTAATTACTAGTTATGTTTATGGCCTGTTTTTACTTGAATTTTATAACATTATAATCAGATTTGACACTCAAAATTAAAAATTGAGATTCCACTTCCAATTAAGATGGAAAAACAGGGACCCCTTTATCTTCCTGCCTGAAACAATTTTCACAATGGGCAAAATAAGTGAAACAACAGTTTTGAGGACATTGGATATCTGGCAGTGAAGGACAGTGACCCCTGAAAGATGGAACATGAATGAGGTGAGCCCTGCGATTGCCCTAGTTAACTGCCTTAAGAGAGTTCCCAGTCTGCAAGACAGGTAGGGGCAACCCTGGGGGAATTGAGATGGAACTGAGAGTTCAGCTGGAGTTTGCAGGCCACCAGAGTGTCTCAGAAGAGAGAGCTGTCCAGAGGGAAGTCTGGAGACTCACAGAAGTACCCAGTCAAACACTGATAAATACAATGAGGGAACTACTCAGTAAAGGTAAAATTTTTCTCCAAATTGACCTGTAGATTCAGTACAATCATAAGACCAACAGTCCTTTTTAATTTTTTTTTAATTTTTAATATTTTTAGTTGTAGATGGACACAGTACCTTTATTTTATTTATTTATTTATTTTTATGTGGTGCTGAGGATAGAACCCAATGCTTCACACATGCTAGGCAAGTGCTCTACCACTGAGCTATGACCCCAGACCCCTTTTTTATTTTTAGAAGATATTGACAGCCTGATTCTAAATATTCACATTGAAAAAGAGGACATAGAATAGCCAAATCACCTTTGAAGAAACAGAATAAAATTGATTTCAAGGCTTAACATAAGCTACAGTAACTAAGACACTATGATGTTGGTATCAGGATAGACAGATGATAAATGGAACATAGCAGAAGGTCCAGGAATAGAAACACCCATATATAGGCAACTGATTTTTGACAGAGGTGCGTAGTCACTTCATCAGGAAAAATAGTCTTTCAACAAATGGTGCTAGACCCATTGGCTACCCATCCCAGTGGAAAAGAATGAACTTCAATCAATACTGCATACCATATAAAAAAATTGACTCCAAATAGATCATAGATCTAAAGGTAAGACCTACAATTATAAAATTTCTGGAAGAAAACATAAAGGAAAAAATCTCTGTGACGTTGGATTAAGTGGAGATTGCTTTGGTGTGACACGAAAGTTTAGTCCATAAAAGATACACTGATAACTTCATCAGAATTAAATACTTCTCTTCAAAACTATTAGGAGAATGAAAAGATAAGCCACTTAGTAGGATAAAAATTTAAGTCATACATGTGGTAAAGGACTACTATCCAGAATATAGAAAGAAATCTGAAAACTCAAGGAAACAAACAACCTCTTTATTATATAAAATAGGCAAAGGCTTTGAGAAGACATTTCACCAGAGATGATCTGTGTGTGACAAATAAGCACAGGAGAAGGTGATCAGCATCAGTATCTAGGGAAATGCAAGTCAAAACTACAGTGGAATGCCACCACACACTCAGGCAGTTAGAGGAGAGACGGGCCACACCTGGTGCTGGGGTAGCTGTGGAGGAACTGGGACTGTCACACACTGCAAGAGACTTCAGAAAACAGGCAGTTTCTTGAAGTAAAACACAACCTACCATGTGATCTGTCCATTCAACTACGAGTGATTACCCAAGGAAATTATCCTTTGGTACTAAATGTCCATACAGAAACTTGTACGTAGATGTTTACCGTAACTTTATTTGTAATGACCAAAAATTAGAAATAAGGCAAAGGTCTGTCAGCAAGTACACAAGTAATAAACAAGTTGTGGTGTATCCATACAAATGGAGTGTACTCCTTAGCAATCAAAATGTGTGACCTGTTAACACACAATATTGATGAATCTCAGTTATGCTCAGTGAAGGAAACTAGGCAATACAGAATACAGCCTGCAGTGACAGGAAGAAGAGAGGTTGCCTGGGAACTGACATAGGTCAGAGCTTTTCAAACAGTACGCTGTGTGGGGGGAGTTATATTATTATTTATCAGTTGAACTTTAATGAAACTATTTTTCAAAATTAAGATGTGCCTTTTCCAGAATAGGCTAGGATGTAAATAACTTAGCAGTATTACAAATTACTTAACACCAAAGTTAAGCGAGCAAAAATACTTTTTTAAAAAATATGAGTTAAAACGTCTTATGAAAAATGAAAATATAATTTTGTTTGTTAAATGAATTTTGGGTCATTTGAAAATACCTCAAAATGACAGAAAACCTTGGCCATTGACCTGAAATTCGTACGCCATTCAAAGTCATACCATGGTGCGGGTGCAAAGGGTGACCTTGTCGTGAGAGTATTAAATAGAGGCTCCTCTGACCAGTTCCCATCTTTCTGATTCCACGTGCGAGCACAGCTTCTTTTTATAATCTTCCTTTCCACTGTAGGCCTAGAGAGGAGTATATTGCTCATGGTGGCAGTAATATTCTGAACCAGGTGATGTTAGAATTTAGATTGCTTTTATTCCCATTATATCAACTGGTTGGCGTTCTGGTTTGGAGAAGAGAAAGAAAGTCTGAATCAGATTGTCTGAAACCTTTAAGAGCAAGTAGATTTTTCAAACATTTAAATAGAATTTCTTCCTTTTAAACAGTTAATTATCTGCTTTATCATGTTAATAATTTTGCTTAAAGCTTAGTGGTTAACCTGTGATCCTATGGGGGATTTTTGTGTGTGTGTGACTGGAATATACAAACAGTGTAGCATCTGAATTACCCTACACTACCTTTTCCTTTCAAGATAATCATTCTGATTATCTTTCCTGGCATAAACTCTTTCATAGTCTTGTTAAAATATGTGTCATTTAGATAAACGTATCATTATCTTGTCTTCAGATGTCTTGATTAGCTAAGACTTTTTCTCGTTATTGAATTCTTTCATTCTTTAATTATCATTTTCCCTGAACTCTGCATACTTCCTGTGTCTTTTATTTGAGATGCTTTAAAATAATGTATTATCCATGTTAACTGCTTGCCATTGTTGTATACAGGTGGCCTAAAATCAAAATAAAAATGTTTCACTGATATATAAAATCTCAAAATATAGTAAGAACTTAGAACGAGAGTCCAGCATTCTCCCTGCAGTTAGAATCTTTTCCTCTGGGGGACTCCCTGGGTCGCGTGGCCCTGCGGGAGGCGTTTTCAAGGAAGCCTGTCCGCTGTGGATCAGTCTAGCTGTGTGGAGTTCTTTACTTACTCGGGTGTCCTGCTAGTTCTTATTGCCTTTCTGGGTAGACCTTCTGGGGATGTGCTGCTGGTGTGTGGGAAGGATCCACATAGTAAAGGGGACTTGCTGCACATCAAGTGCTGTGCTGAATCCACGCAGATGGAGGGATGTGTGGGCCTACCCTGCTGTGCTTCCTGCCCCTTCACAGCTCTTAGTCTGTCGCTGGCATTCATTGTTTGAGCATTGTCCATCTCAAGTCATGTGCTCCTACCATGTGCTCAGGCCTACTGTAGAGGTGCCAGTACAGAATGTGTACAGACTTTTTTTTCTTGTCTTTCCCTAAACAGTACAGTGTAACAACTGTCTTCATAGCATTGACATTGTATTAGATATTATAAGTAACCCAGAGGTGATTTAAAATGTACAGAAGGCAGGTACAGGTTATATGCAAATACTATCATTTTATATAGGAGCTTGAGCATCCTCAGATTTTGGTGCCCATGAGAGTCCTGGGACCAATCCACTGCTAAGACTGATGGGTGATGAAAATAGCATTAAAAAGAGCTCTAGTTAGTACTGTCTAGGTCAGTGGTCAGCATACTATAGCCTGCAGGCCAGATTCATTCTGTTGTCTGTCTGGGGGTTATCTTGTTTTGGTAGTTGTATCCTCTGAGCTAAGAATAATTTTTATATCCTTAAATGATTGGAAAAAAAATCAAAAGAAAAATAGTATTTCATGATGTGAAAATTATGTGAAATTCAAATGTCAGTGTTCACCATCAATAAAGTTTTATTTGAACACAGTCATATTAATTCATTTGTGTATTTTCTCTGGCAGCTTTTGTGCTGCAGTAGTAGTGTTGAATGACTGCCACAGAAATCATACAGCTTGCATAGAATGAAATATTTGCCACGTCACTCTGTGTTAGTTTTCCATTATCCATTGCCAAGTAACCAGTTACCCCAAAACTTAGACTTAGTGACTTAAAAATCACAACATATATTTCTTTCTTTCTTTTTTTTTTTTTTTTTTTGTAGTTGTAGATGGACAGAATGCCTTTATTTTATTTATTTTTGTGTGGCGTTAAGGATCGAACCTAGTGCCTCACATGCTAGGCAAGCGCTCTGCCACTGAGCCCCAGCCCCAGCCCCACAACATACATTTCTTATCTTATAGTGTCTATGGCCAGAAATCTAGGCCTCAGCTCTGTCCTCTACTTAAAGGTCTCACAGCCTAGGCTTTGATTATCTCAAGGCTCAAGTGGGAAAGGATCTGCTTCTGAGTTCACATGGTTGTTGGCAACGTGATTCATTTCACTGTGGGTGGTTAACCTGGGGGGCCTCAGTTCCTTGCTGACTCTTGGCTGAAGAACACCTTGGGTTCCCTGCCCTGTGGGCCTCTCTCCCTGGCAGCATCAAACTATGCTTGTTGGGAAGGCAAGGAAGAGTGTTCCAGAATGATGGAATGTTTTATAACCTGATCATGAGCACAACCTTCTGTCTTCTTTATAATAAAGACACTCAGTCCAGCACACACTGAGGAGGCTGTGAGTATAAGGACAGAGTGACCAGTAGGGGCCATCTTTAAAGTCTTATCTACCATTGGCCCTTTTATGAATAAGAGTACCAACCCAGGTTAAAGTGATTTTATTATTGTTCTCCCAAGTAGTCTTTCTCTTTATTTAATTAATAAATTGATTTTGTGTGAGTTGCTACCTTCTCAGGATACATAATTAAAACAGTAATTCTGTTGTGTTTTTGTATTTTGTCCATGTTGATTTGTCAGTTATCACCTTGAATTTACTCATTTACATTTTTACAATTTTTCCTGTTTATAGATGTCTGGCTTTTGGATTTACAGTATAGAATAATTATAGGTAGCGTTATTTTTCTGTCCTGTTTTAAGATGACATCAAATTTATTTCCTTGGATTTCTTATCATCTTAAGTCTTTATTATACAATCTTTTATCAGCATTTTTTTAAGGCCACCTTGATTCTGAATATCCTACCAATAACCTACCTGTGTGAAAATCTGAGCGGGACCCAGTCACACCAGCGTGGCATACTAAGGAAGCCTTGGCCACTGGGAGGAAGTGCAATTCTGGGTGGTATCTACCACTTCTAGGAAGAAGAATCAAGATGAAAGGAAAAGAAAGCCTTTCGGCACAGCCTGCCAGATCATGCATGTGTCTTTGGTACTGTTAACTTTGTAAGGAGCAGCAGCTTTCTCCTGGGGTGGTAACAGGAGTAGGTGCCTCTCTCATGACTTCTTACATGGTGGGGGCAGGAGATCTGGGCAGTGTGCTGGGTGGGAGAGGGAAACAGGTACCATAAGGGAGTGTGATGGGGAGCACAGCCACGCACAAACTTAATGATGGCACCACGTGCCAAGAAGCGCATCTTTCACCGTGGGAGCATCAGAGTGCTTAAGACAAACCAAGATGGCTACACCACCAATGGGCAGTGTAATCTTGTGGGATCACTGTTATATGTGTTTCCTGGTTGACAGAAGCATCGCCACGCAGTGCGTGACTGTATTTATAGCTCACAGAGACATGCCCTGGGCTCCTCCAGGAGTTGCTAGGATAGTCACAAATTCCACCAAAGCAGGTTAGGGCTCGGGCCACAGAATCTGATTTTACTGTTCTAATGACCCAACTGGTGTGGCCAGGGGAAACACAGGTTATGAGGACCAAGAAGAACTCCTAACACCCCAGAGAAGCCATGGCCTGAGACCCTATCCCTTGGGGCAGGCAGTCTGCTCGCTTGAGGGAGGCACGCTCCTGTGGAACTGCACCCACAGCACCATTCACCAGCGTACCACTGCGTGCCAGCCTCTGTGCTGAGAGCCACTAAGTTATAGCCTGAAATCCTTACATCCCGACAGATGGGAGCAGCATCTGCTGTTGTACAGATGTGGAAACTGGGTACAGCATGCCTCAAGACTCGGAGCTCCTGTGAGACTGGACTAGGGTCAAGTACAAAGTGACCGGAAGGTTGCCTGGTGCTGCCGCACAGGGAACACTCGTTTGCTGCTGCTGGTTTTTCCTAACCCAGCAGATGTTTTAGTTAAAGGACTATAAAATAATGGCCCACATAAGGGAAATTGATTGCTCTAATCAGTGGAGTATTTGAGTAGTTTTTTACTCCTAAGAAGAAAAAGAAAGAAAAAGGTTTACTCCTTGTTCTAAGCAAACTTATATAGTATGTGGGAAGATATGAAAGAAATACATGAAAATTCATAATAGCAGGGAGCTTTGACAGGTGTGAGTGGTAAGAAAAATGCTGTGGAAGTGTGAAGGAGTGTGGTTCCTTGGGAACCAGGTTGTCAGGCATCATGATGGAGGTGCAGCGTGGGCTGGAGCTGCAGGGGAACAGGACGGCTTTCAGATGGCGGCAAGAGCACATGGCAGCACTGGATGGGGGAGCTTGTATGGAAGGTTCTAGACTGTCTTGCCTCCTTGTTTTGCTGTGTTCTGTCAGTGCATCTGTGATCTTATAAATGAAGTTTATTTTATTGTTCTATTCTAAAAGTAATGTTCATAACAACTCAAAACATGAGTAAAGGGAAAGCTGACAATAATACCCAGAGACAAAATACTGTTAATGTTTTATGTATTACTTGGTACACTGGTGTGTTGTATTCATATTACAAACATGATTTTATGTTTCTCAGTTTTTGCTTGAATTTATCTCATAAGTATTCTCTAATTATGGACTCTTTGTAAACATATAAGTTCCCTGTGACTCTGTTGCATACTGCTGAGCCAATACCCTACAAGCATTTCTCTAGTGTAGGGCAAAAACTTTAAAGTGAGTGAAGTTTGCTGAAAGCTCTTGCTTACCCAGAACAGCGTCTAAGTAATTCTGTAATTCTGGGACCTCATGGGAACCAGAAATTGGGAGCCAGCAGCATCAAGTCGTTCAACTGGCAAGTTGGTGAATGGGCCTCACACATTCTAGGCAAGCACTGTGCCACCCAGCTACATGGCAGACTTCTAAATGGAAGACAGAGAAACGAACAAGCCACAGGAACACACACTGTCTGCAAACAAGCAATGACGTCGTTTGCAGGCATCTTACTGAAACTGAGAAGGAAGGTCCTGAGTGAAGGAGGTGTAGCAAATGGAAAGCAGTAGACATTTGTTTATTCGCCAGCTGTTTGCTGAGAACTTGCTATATGCCAAGCAGCATCCTAGGCCTGTGAGTGAAGCGGGGGATTAGACGTCGGGAATTCTTATTCCCTTGGGCTTGCATTTTAGTTGGGAATGATAAATAGTAGCCACCCAAGAAGGTAACGTGCTATAAATGCCATGAAGAAAAATAAAATAGAGTAAAAGAAGACGGGAGGACCGTTAACTTGGAAAGAACGCTTAGGCCTGCCTCTCCCAAGGTGCAGCGCTGGGGCAAAGACCGTCGTGGGCGGAGCGTGAGCACTGCCATCTTGCTGGTGGCTGTGCCCAAGGTCGTGATGCCTCTCTGAGGCCACTCTGTATGGTCTGTTTCAGTGACCACAGAAACACACACACCAAGTTCCATAGCTCCGCTTTTTCTGAACCGTGCTTACAGTGGAGGCCCCATGCTCACGTGGGCTGAGCCGCGCGCGCGAGTGTTTTCCGTCTTGCTGGTGGTCTGTCTGCCATCTCTCCGCCTCTCTCCTGTCGCAGATTTCATTTGAACCTTGGTGTCCTTAACCCTCATTTCCTAAGTTCTTGCTAGTCACTTGTGAATTTCTTTTACCACAGGGGTTTTCAGATAACAGAACTCTCACAAATGGGAAGAAATTTTATATTCATTTTTATGTGTTTATGGACTTTATTTCTTTTCATTTAATTTGGGGTTTTGCTTGTCATTTGTCAGTCCATTTGCAATTTATTTGGGATTGTGGTACAAGGGTCTTGTCCTGGCACGTTTACTTCCCATGTAGCTCTGTCCTCAAAGTGTTTGTTGAACGACTTTTCCTATGAGCTGGTCACTTTTTAAGAACAGTGCCATTTTTGTAAATGCCTGGGTGCTTTCAAGAAGTCTCTTCTGGGGCTGGGGCTGTAGCTCAGTGGAACACGCTTGCCTGGCATGTGTGAGACACTGGGATCGATTCTCAGCACCACATAAAAATAAAGGCATTCTGTTCATCTAAAACTACAAAATAATTTTTTTAAAAAAGTCTCTTCTGGTAACTTAATTTGGCTGTTGGCTTATTTTGCTACTGCCTCACTTTCACAATTTTGTTTTATAGTACTTATCATCCCCAGTTTCCTTTTTCAGAATTTTTCTAACTGTGTCACATGCTTATTCCTGTAAATCAATATTAAAATCATGCATGTTCCAAAATACCTTCTTGCAATATTTATATTTGCTGCTTTTTAGAAAGGAATATTTTCTCCTCTACAAACAGGAATAATAGTAGCAGCTTTTAATGAGATCATTGTATGTGTTAAATGATAACATGAAATGTCGAATGTGATGTATCAACTCAGAGCCTGTTCTAATTCTACAGGAGGCTCTAAGATTTATTTGGGCCTACATAATTGCCGTTCATTTCTGGAGTTTCCTAGATCCATTCTGAAGGAAGAAAAGAAATAATTTTGGGTTAGTACCAATTTGGAAGTCAAGCCCACTAAAGGAAGTGAAGTGATAGCAGTGGCCAAGAAATGCCACCTTGCTGCAAATGATCTACTAGTGTTGACACGACACATGTCCCACAAGACCCTCCTCAGTCAGCCCACCTCTGCAGTGCCCACTCTGCAGAGCCATCAGCAGCCTGGGGCTCAGATCAATATGCGCAATCATATGTCACAACAGACTGGAATCTGTCACCAGTATCACTCAGCTTTGTAGAAGGACACAGGGCAGGAATCAGTGCATTGCCCTTGCAGCCACCTTGACAGTGCTTCCCAGCCCACGAGGACATTCAGCCAGGAGTGATGAGACCATGCAGTGAGTGAGGACCACCGCAGCATGGGAAGCTCAGCACAGCAACTCTTACTGGCTGCCCGCGTGCATGGCTCCCGAGGCCCATTGTGGATAGAAGAGTAACACAGAAGCACGTGTGTTGCCAAGGGCACCAATGCCAGCCTCAGGTAGAGGCTGGATTACAACGCTTGCCACTCCAGAAATATTTGGAGTCAAATTGCTAGTAAATAGGTTTTATTTGAAGCCAATGTTGAAGGAAATTAAAAGAAACGTATTGTTTTCAAAAATTTCATCTTCAAAATCTCCAAGGGCAAGCAAAGCTTTTAAAGAAGAAGAGACAGCTGAGTGAGACCCCAAAAAAGTACATATGCAGATTGAGTCACGTGTGCAAGACAGGCCTGGGAGGGAACCATCTCCTTCTCAGCCTCCTGCCTTCCGCGAGGCCTCAGATGGACTGTCTAGGCTGCAGCCCCCACAATCCAATCCCTCCACCTCGAAATATTCCTGCATTGACAGGAACTTTGGGGGACGCCTCATATCATGCCATAACCGCTCCCTCCCTAATCAGAATCTAAAACATTGGCCCTCTGCACCCAGCACAGGCGTCATCTCGATTCCAGGCTAGTAGTGTTTGTGCACTTAGAGCAAGTCCCTGACCCGAGCTGTGGTCCCTGTGTACCCCTCTTCCCGGGCGTGGCGTCTCAGCAGAGCCGTCCCTGTTTTCAGGTGTGCCTCCTCTCAAGGGTGCACTCACCAAGGTGGACATTTCCCTGTGTGTGTCTTCAGAAACCTGGCTGCTGCTTTCCCTGGTGCTGGGTTTGGAATAGACCCCCAGTGCAGACTGCAGCCTTCCCGAGGTTTAAGAGGCAGTAGATGCAGAAATACTGAGTATCACCAGTGGTGCATTTATCTCTAGCTGCTCCTTACACAAGGAATTCTGTCCTTCGAAAAGTACAGTGAAGGAGAAAATGGGAAAGGCTGTGTTTGTTCTTCCCTGAGAAAGAGACTTTCTAATTTCCTTCTCGTATACATCTGATCTAAGGAGAGGATTGTCTCTGCTCCTACTGAAAACCCTCCAGCAGTGGACAGTGGGGACATATGAAAGAATCAGGGAGAGGGGATTGTTTCTTTCTTTCCTTGTTCTACTAACATCTCCGTATGTTCTCAGCATGGAGGGCTAGAAGTAGAATTAACTTGGATATTAACAACTCTGTTGTAAGTTTTCATCAAAATTACAGTTCTGGCTGGTCATGGTGGCTCATGCCTGTAATTCCAGCAGCTTGGAAGGCTGAGGCAGGAGGATTGCAAGTTCAAGGCCAGTTTAGCAAGGCCCTAAGAATCTTAGCAAGACCCTGTCTCAAAATAAAATATAAAAAGGACTGGGGGTGTGGTTCAGTGGTAAAGCGTCCCTGGGTTCAATCCCCAGTACCCCCAAAGGAAAAATATGTATATAGTTATCATTCAATGATTCTCAGTAGGTACTTGATATAGTGTCTATGTCTTTTTTCTTTATGGGCACCTTAGAATGAGGGAATAGAGCAGTTAGTAGCTCACATGTGTCAGGCATTTGCTTTGTGCAAGGTGTGGTGATAGGCATTGTACACATCAACTTGTAATACCCATTTTAGGCAAGTACTACTGTTATTCCCATTTTGCAGTTTAAAAAATCAAATTGCACTTTCTCAAGGTCACACAACCAGTAAGGAACAGAGCCAATGTGGATCTCTTGTTTGGCCTCATAAGTCCACATTCTTCCCACACTATACTCTCATTTATTATTTGCTTGATATTTATTATCCATGATAGTTGTTAATATGCACAACAGGAATCCTGTGCATGCAGATAATGGAGTAACTTCATCTTCATGCATGCTGTGCTGGGGTTTTAATTTCAATCAATCTCTTCCCTTATTTTTCTAATTAAATGGTTGGTCTTGCTTTATGAGGGGAAAAGGTACACTTGGATTAGATTCATTTCTTCTGTGACCAGAATAAATTTCTCCTCGAGAAACTTTGTTGTTCTCTCTCTCTTTTTTTTTTTTTTTTTTTTTTTTTTTTTTTTTTTAATTTTCCATATTAGACTTCACTGTCTCTGGGCTCCAGCTGCCTCAAAGGCCCTGTCTGCTTTACAGCAGCAAATAATGAGGCAGGTGTGCCCGCCCCATGCAAAGCCCCCACCCCAGGCCCATATTCAGGTATCAGAACTGACCCAAGTCCAGATGGTTCTGCCTCGTCTGTCTTGCTCAGCTTCCCTCTGGATTCCCGCTGACCCTCACAGTGGCTGGCACTCAAGGCGGG